>NC_140169.1:112308114-112557230 GCF_963971535.1 Notolepis coatsorum | reverse complement strand
GAATTTGATATCAGATAACTATACGCCTAGAGGAGTGGGGGGGGGGGGGGGGTAATGAAATTAGGGAAATTTTGCCACCATTATGGGTGATTAAAGCCAATGCATTATTTACTGTACCAGCAGCTACTGCGGCCACACGCCAATAAAAGACAAGCTCATCTTCTTCCCCCATACTGTACGTTTAGCATCAGATTATTCATATAGCCTCAAGATGTGTCCTTGTACATTCTAGAGTCCTTCATTTTATTCCTTCTTCAATTTTGAATAATAATCCATATCTCTGGCTCGGGTACCCATGGAAACAGCTGATGGAGAGACAGTAACAGGAATGCAATGAGAATAATGCTGAAGGTCGCTTTGTACTACATGCTTATTAGATAGATACACAATGACCAGTGGGCTAAAGAGGTCTTCCAGTGCATTGTGGGATACAGCGGCACGTCTGGATGAGCGTTTCATAGCTCCAATATGTGATACCTGGTGTGTGTACAGTAGGGGTATACACATTATCCAAGATCTTTTGCACAGACTATATGGATCATTCATCTTCTACATATATCGTTTGATACAGCTGACAGTCTCATCAGAAAGGGGACATTTGAAAATAATGCTGACCTGCATGCATGTACAGTACAGTACTGCTGGCTCCTGTAAAACTCATGTGCTCTCGTTTCATAAAATGTTTACCAACAATCAAACAGCCGACCAATAGACAGACCGATCAGTCTATCAGTCAACATGTATCCCTTTTCCTCACCCTGCTTGGAACCACTACGGTCTCCGCTGGGTCCCGTGTTGGGCGTGTACTTGGTGTCCCGGGTGGCCGCGCTGTGCCTCGTCCAATCAAAATCATCGTTCTTGTCCTGGGTGAACATGCAGACGGGCTCCTCCTCGAAGCTGCAGTGGAACTCTCCTGGGGGGGGGGGGGCAGCGGGGAGTTAGACCCGTAGTTCAGGGGGATGGCTTCTCTGTCATCACTAAAGCCCATTTCAGTTCTGGCTAGCGAGGACAATTTATGCACAATAGCCAGAACATAAAAGTGCTAACCGTGGATAACCCTATTTCCCACTCATTGGTGATGTTGAAGGGTCTTTTGGACTAACCTTCTGAGAACATTCAAATAAACATCTCAGAACGTTACGGGAATGTAATCGTAATGTTGCGTTTTTGTGAAATAAAAACTTGACATCTGAGTACATCATAAATGTTCTGGGACCATAACCGTAACATTCGTTTTCACGTCTGTTTTAACATTCAAGGAATGTTTAGGGGGAACATTCAATTAACGTTCCCATAACCAAAGGCAACCCCAGGGAACCAACTTTTGATAGCTGGGTTAAACATATTTGAAAGTGCATCCAGTGTAAACTGCTTTACTTTCACTGTGGAATAAGGTTCAAGGCTTTTTGTACAGAACCAAGAGCAGCCCCACACATTAGTACTGTGTGTAACAGCATGAACTGAGCTGAGAAAGGACTCGGTCAATCGAAAACATCATTGGTAAATAGGAAATAGGGCTAGGGGTCAGAAAATTACCCTTTAAGTTTCCATCTCTGTAAATATACTAGCAATGGTATACAAGATCCTGTGTACAGTATGGCCTATCAGACCTACTGTCTGTATACTTTATGAGTGTGTTTGATGGGCAACGTCAAAGCCAACGTCAAAGTGAAAAATGCATGATATGTATATTATCTTGTGCTTTTGATTCCCAAAAATAAATAAATAAAACATCATATCCTTCCTGTGAAGAACCATTTAAATAAATATTAAGTTTTCAGATGAGCAATGTTTTCAAATCGAATGATCTAGTTATCTAGTTAAAGACATTAGAGGTTAAATAATTCCAGGTAATGTATCACATTATAATTGATTGGATTGACTTCATAACTGCAAATAAAAACGGATTTATATGATTCTTGATCTGTGGGGTTCAGTATGACCTTTTCTCAGAGTCAAAGCACAAACGAGTGTGTGTGGGTTTCTGACAGTACCCTACAATATGGCTTTGGGTGCATGTGTGTGTATTGTATGTACATACAGTATGTGAGTGAGTGTGTATGTTAGAAGTAGCAGAGAGTATACTATGACTACTATTGAAACATCACAAGTACCATAGAGTGGTACACACATGTGTGTGCATGCACACGCACACACACAAGCACTCCACATGTAATTTACAACACAAAAACATGTACAGTAATGTACAATGGAGAGGAACATCTGTCACCTTCGCGTGAGGCCAACATATTTAGACCTACAGTAGGCGGTGTGTCTTAACAATGTGTGCACTGACAGGCAGGAGAGAGAAAAGGAAAGAGTGATCCTCGGAGGCATGCTACGCCCACACAGGGTCTTAAATACGCCTCAATGAACATACGCAAGGTGAGTTGTTGTCTGATACAAGCCGCGCGCCAACCGCCCATCGCCGACGCCTCTGTGTCAAACTCCCGCAATTTAATCTATGCTGACAAAACAAACCAACAGCCGCCTAACCAGAGGACACACTGTAGTGGCGGTGGCGTGGTCCTCCGCATCCTCGTCGTCAAAGAGCTGGTAAAGAGGAGCATTTAGATTCAGGGCGCAGTCGTGGCAACGTGATAAATATTCATTGGTTTATTAAAACGTAGCTGGGAGCAGTTTGGAGTGGTGACCTTGAAAGAGAGGCAGAATCTGCAGGTTTTTACTCAGGTAACATAGAGGAACGCAAGGGGAGAGAGGAGGAGGAGGGGGAGTGTGGAGAGGAGAGAGAGAGAGAGAGAGAGAGATAAATAAATAAATAAAACATATCCTTCCTGTGAAGAACCATTTAAATCAATATTAAGTTTTCAGATGAGCAATGTCTTCAAATCGAATGATCTAGTTATCTAGTTAAAGACATTAGAGGTTAAATAATTCCAGGTAATGTATCACATTATAATTGATTGGATTGACTTCATAACTGCAAATAAAAACGGACTTATATGATTCTTGATCTGTGGGGTTCAGTATGACCTTTTCTCAGAGTCAAAGCACTGCAGATTCTGCCTCTCTTTCAAGAGATCTAAACGGAGGTCTGACCAGCCCTTGGCTCTAGACAACGACAGCCTTGTCCACTAGCTGTGAGCTAAGCTAAATGTTTTTGGCCTCCCTCGCTAAACAGAGATAGGAGGATTTAGAGGGAAAAGGCAGATGATAGAGGAAGGGAAGGAGGGAGAGCGGGCAGGTAAGATAGTCTTTCCTTTCAGGGATTCAGATAATGATGTTGGTGATTAGGGTGTTTGTTATTGTGTAGTAGAACGTCGGTGTGATATATCATACAGTGCAAAATGAACCACAATGTGCAACAGCACAGTATGGTGTGGAGAACAAACAGTGTTCATGAAAATAATATAACGTGGTTGCTTGATGTCAGAGAATGGAACAAACATGACAGAATACATGGAAATAATGCACACACACACACAGAATACATAAATGCACACACATATGCACACACACACACACACACACACACATATGCACACACACATATGCACACACACATATGCACACACACACACACACACACACACACACACACACACACACACACACACACACACACACACACACACACACACACACACACACACACACACACACACACACACACACACACACACACACACACACACACACACACACACACACACACACACACACACACACACACACACACACACACAAATAAAACACATTCGCTGAACATTCCGTCGAGATCTAGCTCTTTCATAACTGCAACAGAAGTGTAGGGGGGGGGGGGGGGTACTTAGAATTCCTCAAGGAAAAGAGCCCGGGATCTCAACGGGACATTCAGCAGAGCGTGTTTCACCAACCGTTCCCACAGTTCCAGCTCTCTTACGACACGGATGTGATGGGAGACTGCTGATGGATCTGCTGAGACGTGTTAAGTGAGAGGGGAATAAAGCAGTACTTACTCAGGTGAGGGTTGATGGGAGCTGTTGAAACAGAATGGACAGATGCCGCCATTAGTAAACAACGACCACAACAGCAACAAAAATAACTACAATAACACGCCTCCAGTCAACAACCAAAACACACTAAGCAACAGGTGTGTGTACACGGACACACACAAGCGCACACACACTGTACATGCACGCCCACGCACACATGCATGCACGCACACACATACAAATAAAACCACTTTGCTGATTCACAGAAGGTGGAGAGTGTATTCTCCTCCTTACATTTGATTACATTTGTTTTTTTCTCAGTATCTGTAAGTGATTACAGTTACCAATTTATTTAATTGAATTACTGTAATCCAGTTACTGTACGTATGTAATCCATTATTACCCAACCTTGGCCATCAGGGCATGGATGCAAATCTTTCACTCATGTGTTTGAGTTGCACAAACAAATAATATCCAACCTCAAATTGTATAAAACAATTGCAAACAAAGCCACCTATAGCACATATACACAGCAACGGTACTATAGCTGTACCAGAGGGAGGAGGGGGGAATGATTGGGGGATTTTGGAGGGAAAAGAGGCAGCCGCAATCGGTCTCTTTGTTATCAGCTGTACAAGAGAGAGGGATTACTAAGAATAGCCTGACCACATTAATAAGCTTATAGCTTATCATTATTACCATTTACTTGTCTTTCTGATGTCCTTAGCCAAGGTGACTTCCATTTGGAGCACTAAGCCTATTTTCCAATTCCACTTAGAGGCCCCATAACTCATAAGACTGAGTTATGATCATGAGGCTGATGGCTAATCACTTTTCTTATAAAAAATTATAATTGTAATGTTTGAATGACTTAGACCATGTTGGCAATTCAGAATTAAAAAAGGTTTTGCACAACTAACCTCTCCAATTAAGCACCATAGGAGTGAGTCCATTAAATACCTGTGAGGCTTATTTTGCATTATTTCCAGGAGCCGCAGCTTCAATGTTTCCATCATTGATAATGTAAGAAGCCAGTGGCAACAATAGGAAAAGGTCAAGAGTATCAAGCACTGTTTGCTTCAACCAGAGCCTATTAGTCGGCACTTCATTTATTATTATTTCTTTCCTCCCAGAGTAAATACAATTTAAGCTGTCAAGAAGATGCATGGTCTTTCCAATGATTGATTCCTGTCTGGGTGAATAGACTGCCATGATTTATGGAATGTTGCAGCTCAAAGAGGGAATTGATTTTAATCCACTCGATTAAATCAGGTAATAACAAACCGGAAAGAAAAACACGTGTACTGGAAGATTGGTTTGGAACTGGAAGGCTGGCTGGATGCATTGTTTCAAAAAGCAGAAACCAAGGCAATTAATTGTTCTAGTTCTTTTATTTTCTGCAAGATAATGCTATTGTGTGTTCTACTCGGACTAACAGGAGTGAACACGAAGAGAAAGAGAAACACGAGGGAGAGAAAGAGAACAGAAAGAAAGAGAGAGAGAAACAGAGAGATAGAGAGAAACAGAAAGAAAGATTCAATATGCAAGATTCAAGATATTTATTCGTCACATACATACACAAGACATGTAGTGAAATGAAGGTGGCCATGCCCGCCTTGATTGTGCAAAAATAGTAATAATAATAGAATAAAATAGAATAGATAATAAAATAGACACGATAAAAAGTACTAAGATAAAATACAATACAATGCTAAGCTTACAAATGAAAGGTAATGAGTCCTATATACACTACTATACAATATACTATACAATATACAGTTATACTATATATAACTATACTAGCTAGCTACACTAACTATACTATACAAAACATACAGTTATGTTTTTTAAAGTGACATTTTTTGTGTTTAAAGTGACCTGTATGTGTGAGAGAGTGCATGTGTGCTTGGGTGTGGAGAGATCAGTGTTCAGTGTTCTGATGGCCTGGGGGAAGAAGCTGAGTCTGAGTCTCTCTGTTCTTGCTGCATGTATGTGCAGGCGCTTGCCTGACCGCAGCAGCTTGAACAGGCTATTGTTGGGGTGGCGAGGGTCCTTTATTATTCTGCAGGCTCTGGATTTGCACCTCCTGTTGTATAAGTCCTGCAGGGGTGGTAGTGCAATAACCGTAGTACCAGGGCCGTTTCTAGCTTTTTGTTTGACGGACCCTATTTTGTGAAACTATGGTGAGGGGATTCCAAACCCTTTAAGGTGGGCATGAATTTAACAGGACAAGGAGAAGGAGGTGGAGGAGGACAGGGAGGAGCAGGGCAATGAGGAGGAGGAGTAGGACAAGGGCAAGGAGGACAAGGAGAAGGAGGTGGAGGAGGAAGAAAAGGAAGAGGACAGGGAGTGAAGGCAGGATGCAGACTAGTTGTTTTGTTTATTGCCTATTTTCTGGTATCTCTTTAATTTCATCCCATTTTCTGTAAATAAATACACTGTTATTATACAGTAAAATATTGTGTGTTTTCTATTTGAGTATACGTAAAACCTTATATGGTCATATTTTACAGAACCAAGCATTTCACTGTAATGTACTGTACATGTACTTTATACGTGACAAATACAGTAAAACAAAACTTGAAACATCCAACAGGTGAAAGTGTAACACTGAACATGCAAAGGCATAATTCTACTGATAAAGCATTCATATAGTGTTTTCCATTCATACTATAGTGTTTTCCATTTTGCACACCAGTGTTCAATGATGTATGTGTTTGTCATTTGAAAAGAAAAGACAATTTAGTGAAGAGTTAACACTGTTTTGAGGGCAAAGTGTGCTTTTGCAAGACAAGTGTAGGATTTAACATTTTGTGTGTGAGTTTTGAGATTTGTGTTTAGGGTTTTGAGGAAGTCAGGTAGTGTATCAGGAAATGTGTTTAAGCAATTGAGAAAAACTGTATTTACCCAAAATGGGATGAAGTTAAAGAGATAACAGAAATGTTTTGTTTGACTGTTACATTTACATGTTACACGGCAAGTCAGTAGGAAGGGTACAACTCTATCAGCTGAGTAACAATGTTCATCAAAGTGTTCAGACTGGAGTGCTATAGTGTTGAGTGCATGTTAGTATATTAGGAAGAGTGGATGACAGTAAGAAGGTTAGTTTATTATTATTATAAATTTTTTTCTCATTTCAGATATTGATTGAAGAAGTGTGTCTTCAGTCGATGGCGAAAGATTGGTCGGGTTTCGGCTATCCTAATTGTGGTGGGAAGTTCGTTGTGGGGCAAGGACTGAGAATAGGCGGCTTCTCTTTGATGGAGCTCGGATAGGAGTGGGTCTGAGGCGGCCAGAGGATGCAGAACGTAGGGGTCTTGAGGGTGTGTAGTTAGAGATCATTGACCGGAGGTAGGTGGGAGCCGTTCCCTTCGCCGCACGATATGCCAGGTCGAGGACATTGAAGCGGACTGTTATTTTACCTGCAGCCTTCCTGGCCTGAATCCCAGTGCCCTCACCTCGATGAATGTGTCCAGCCGGGCTTGAGACTAACACCCTCCCGTCGTCCTGGGGACGATGCAATATGTATTTGGGGTGAACACAAATCCTCCCCGGGAATCGCAGTGGGGACGAAGAGGATTTATTTGGAAAATGTCAACTGCGCCGACTGTCAGTGTGCATATCACTGTCACTGGCAAATGGTGCGCGTCTTCTGAGTGCTCTCTTTAGTTGACAGTGCCACGAGACCACTGCACAAGAATCGCAAACATATAGAATGCTTAAGCACATGGAGCACAGAGGCTTTGCATAGTGGGGGCGTGTCAAAGCGCAATTGTCATTTCATAATAGACATGGAACAGAGCGGACCTTCAATTCTAGAAGCAAACGAGCTCTTCAGCCCTGCGTTGCACACAGCTGTGTGACAATGTCTTCTCTCGCGAGTCGCGCAGTTTCTATGTGTAATGTAAACTCTGCGACGGATCCAATGGTCTAACATGCTTTGCATCCTCGCCATTCTGGAATGCCCACGTTGCGCAAAAACATTTACACGCACCACACACTGACTCACTCATGCACTCACTACATTACTGATATTACTGATCCATTCATTCTTTAATTTCTTTTGTTTGTACATAGTTTAAATAGCATAATTAAATTACTTTTCTTTAAAAACCTCAAGTACTTGTGTCGTCTCCCTTGTTTTGTCTGTACCTTGAGCTTGGTTCATGACAAAATGGGAGCTCGATTCTTTTGGTGGACCTTTGGTTTAATTGATTAGTTTGTTGGCTTTTGGCTTAGTTTGTAGTGGTGGAATCTGATTTTGAACTTTCTTGGTAAGTAACACTTCGGAAAGTTTATTCCATACCACATTTTTGTTGTAAATGTATTCACTAGTTAGTAATTGCATGTATTGCAAGTTGTATTGCAAGTTGTTTTTACATGTAAATTGTTTGGGAGATGCATACAAGTAATTGGTTTGTTTGTTTGATTGGTTTGGAGGAGAACAGCTTGGTCAGTAATTAGGCCCTGAGTGAGAGTGTGGTGAATCCTCTCCTCTGTGGACATGCAGCACGTGGTGAGTATGACTTTTTGAGTGCTATTTAATTTGTTTAAACGTGTTAGTGAGTAGCCCTGGTTAGTTAGGCACCGAGTGGGCCAGCTGTACTGTATCAGTACTTCCAACAGTCCACTACTTTATTATTTTGCCTTTTTTGTTTTGAGGTAATCCTGGGTGGAGACTTCGGTCTCTGTCGAGGGTATGCTTCCAGACCTTAGGGTTGTGGAGTTTAGCGTTTAAAGTGGCCTTGAGCCCGGCACGCCTCAAAGAAGACGGTTAGGTTTAGAGTAGTGATATTGTTAGGTAGGTAACCAGGGTTGCTCAAAATACAAATATCATTGTATATGGTTAGGGTTGGCACTCAGAAAGTCTTGCTCACCAGGTTTTCTGTTTGTTTTCTATATAAGTAGTGATTAGTGCTTTAAATATGGCTTCCATTGTAAAATACTTTATACACACTCCTTCAATGGAGTTATTGAATCAGTGTACAACGGAACACCTGCAAAAGATTGCTGAGCACTTTGAGATTGAGGTGACTGATAAACGTTTGAAGGAAGATGTGAGAGTATTGTTGAGACACATTGGTGGAAAGGGAGATTTTGTTTGATATAGATAAACCTGTCATTTCACCTACAGTGACCCCTGTAGCTTTGACCTTTGAACAGCAAAAGGAGTTGTTAGCTCTTAGTATGGAACATGAAAGAATTAAAGCAGTTAAAGCCCAAACACAATTGGAGATTGAACACATTAAGTTGAAGCAAATAATTGAGGGAAGAATGTCTTCGGGGTCACTGGTCAGGAGGAAAATACATTTAATGTGGGATCTAACCGACAACTGCTTCCCCAGTTCACAGAAAAGGATCCAGAACAGTTTTTTTCTTTGTTTGAGCGGGTGGCAAATGCAAAAAAGTGGTCTGATGAGGAGTGCACTTTGTTGTTGCAGTGGGTCCTCACAGGAAAGGCACAGGAGGCCTATGCTTCTTTGACTATAGCAGACAGTAAGATCTATGCGACGGTTAAGACTGTAGTGTTGCGTGCATACGAGTTGGTCCCCGAAGCATATCGCCAACGTTTTAGGAATTGGGAAAAAAGGGAGCACCAGACTCATGTTGATTTTTTCCGTGATCTGGTGGTACAGTTTACTCGATGGTGTTCTGCGTCAGATGTTAGAACTTTTCAAGAACTGTCGGATTTGGTGATACTAGAGCAAATAAAAAACCGTGTGCCATATAGTATTGCTACTGGTCAGGACAGGCAGAGATGCAGTACCTACTATCCTACTAAGTGTCTTTTCCCTCCTGGATAATAATAATAATAATAATAATAATAATAATAATAATAATAATAATAATAATAATAATAATAATAATAATAATAATAATGCATTTGACTTATAAGGTGCCTTTCAGGACACTAAAAACAAAGTCCACAAATCGGTGAATGAAAAAATTATAGGATCAAATGAAAACTACTTACTAAAAATGGATGTTTAAAAGTACTAAAAACAAAAACAAAAATACCAAACACTAACAAACATTCAGCACAGACAATGGGGATGCTGACAAAAAAAAAAAAAAAAAAAAAAAAAATTAAACTATTTTTAACACTTTGATCGCCGGGGTTAAATTCATAATTTACCATCCCTCGCCAGCCCTATTTAACATGGAGAAGTTCCCCTTCTTTGCAGGGCTATAACTTTTTAAATTGTATTGCTAAATTGACATTACTATGGCCCATTCAACGTCCTATATCTATTGTTCAGGGTGTAGCAACGTTTTACTTTTTCATTCACATATTCATACTAAAATACGGTCTAAAGTATAAGTATGTTTTTATCGTTTTCTGCAGCTTTCTCCAGAACTTGATTTATAGCCCTAAATGCATTATATTGATGATCAAATACAGTTTGGTAGGAATCTGTGCGAGATAAAAAATGTCAACTGGACGTGCTTCTAGGAGACTACGTATGATCTGATGTTGACCGGATGGGGGGGGGGGGTCGTTTATAATTCCGTGGGCAACGTTATATCATTCATCTAGTGTGGGTGATATGATCATTAGAGCAGTTAGTATTGAAGACATTAAAAAATAACGCTGAAACTCACCGTAGCTTCCTCGCGCCGTTGGGAGATGAGCGTGGAACAGAAATTTTTCTATTATGGGATGTCGAAATATCCGATCCATTTCCAGGTTGTATAATAGTATATACGTCCAAATCATGTTGTTTATCGAGTTATTGGTAACCGATCAACATCCATTGTGTCAAGATGGAGTCCTGCTAATGATAGCGAGTGCCCGGACGAAATATGGGTGAGCACCACTTCATCCGCATCACTTCCTGTTTGGGCGAGCGGCCGATCGGCCACCAGATGGCGCTCTTGAACCGTTGGAGAATTGAGAGGGGCTCACCAGTACATATAATGTCTCCGGGGGAGAAATATGATTTCGATCACAGATTTTTGAAATATTGATATCAAAGACGCTGAGGCTAAAGCCCCGGAAGCCCAGGGCTAACGACGCCACTGGAATGAACAGTAGCCTATAATAAGCCATACTGCGTTCATTCATTACACCCGCCGTAGGCTATATATATTATATGTCATTCGTTCATTCATATACAGTACTCTCAGACGCTCTCTGATTGGCACTGACTGACGCTAGGTTTCGTAATCACGCGGCTCGCAAGACTCGCAAAGCACTTCCGCCATTCCATTTCACACAGCTGCGTCACTAGTTGCCTTATAAGGACCTCTGGAGGCATTGTTTTGTATGCAAATGAGCTGAACGGGAACGCGCTTTAGAGTTTAAGACAGAATGCCATTCATTCAAAGTCATACAAACTGATCAAAGTTCCAATTTTCGCTCTCAATTGTTTGCTCAGGTTTTACAACAGCTTCAGATTAAGCACAACCTGTCATCGGCCTATCATCCCCAAAGTCAAGGTTGTTTGGAACGTTTTCACCAAACCCTTAAGTCCCTTTTGCGTGATTACTGCACAGAACTTGATCGAGACTGGGAGGAGGGTCTGCCGTGGTTGTTACTGGCTGCAAGGGAGGTAGTCCAGTCCAGCACCGGGTTTAGTCCAAATGATTTGGTTTTTGGGCACTCGGTGCGTGTACCATTGGCTGTGTTGAAAATATTGACCAACAGTCTGAGCCACCTCAGAACTTGATGGAATATGTGGATGGTTTTAGGCACAGAATCTATGTGGCGGGGCACATCGCAAAACGAAAGTTGAAAAAAATCACAAAATAAAGTGAAATCTCTGTTTGACCGTAAAGCAAAACAACGGCAGTTTAGTCCTGGAGATCAGGTCATGTTTCTTAGGCCAGTGGTGGGCTCAGCATTTCAGGCACGTTTTGCTGGTCCATGTACGGTTAAGCAGCAGATCTCTGAAAATGATTACTTGATCTCAATGCCTAAAGGTAAATCTAGATTGTGCTTTTACCAATGTAAAGGCTCTTCTATGTTCTTCTCCGGTGTTGGCAGCACCACAGTTTGAGAAGCCTTTCATGTTGCAGGTTGATGCCAGTGATGTGGGTGCCGGAGCAGTGTTGCTGCAGGCTGATGATGATGTGGGGGTGGAAAGGCCGGTAGGGTTGTTCTCAACATTCTTTACGTCATATCAGTTAAATTATTCAGTCATTGAGAAGGATGCTTTAGCGTTGATTTGGGATTTGCAACATTTTGATGTGTATGTTAGTTCTAGGACACCTTTGGTGGTATACACAGATCACAATCCCCTCACTTTTTTTGCGCTCTTTCAAAAACCCCAATCAGTGTTTGATGAGATGGGCATTATTTTTGCAGCCATATCATTTGGATGTTCGCCATATTAGAGGCACTGAAAATGTGATTGCTGACGCTCTCTCTTGTGCCTTCTAGTTAATGTGGTTATATCATTTTTGTTGTGTTGTCTATCTGTGTTTTTACTGTCCCTCTGTGCTTCTCTCTCTTAAAAATGCTCCTAGGATCCAAGGTTGCGGAGGAGTGGAGTACTGTAGGGATGGTGGAACATTTGGATGTGCAACAAAATAAAATGATTAAAAACGGGTGCTGGAGGGATTGTGTTGTAGGAAGGAAAATCTTTTTGCAATTTTAAAAGTAAAATTGTTGTTTTTTGGAAAATGTACATTTTGTTAGTATTGATTTGGTGTAATATGTACATTTTGCGGAGTACCACGGTGTTCTCCGCTCTTCTGGGGGGGGGGGGGGGGGGGATGTGTGACAACCCCATCCCTCTCCTACAGGTGGACTCAGGAATATACCTGGATTGTCACCATTAACATGTCTGTCATCCACAGACTGGCAATCAGACGCACCTGTGCAGCTGTGTCAGGAGGAGGAGGCACACCTGTGTAAAAGGCCTGACTTCTCCATTTGTATGTCTGTCTCTCCTCCAAGCTGGTCCTGCTATTTTGTTTGTTTAAATTTGGTTTGGTTGTTTCTCATATTATCATTTACACGCACCACACACTGACTCACTCATGCACTCACTACATTACTGATATTACTGATCCATTCATTCTTTAATTTCTTTTGTTTGTACATAGTTTAAATAGCATAATTAAATTACTTTTCTTTAAAAACCTGAAATACTTGTGTGGTCTCCCTTGTCTGTACCTTGAGCTTGGTTCATGACATATATTAGTGCTGTCAATCGATAACTCGCGAACGCATAAACTATATCTTAAATTATGGCTATGTGTCTAATACACCCGTCGCTTATCAATGACTTGCTTGCAGTCAACATGTATGAAACGGATAGTTTTTTCATCAGTACATTTCCGTTTTAGAGTATAGTTTCGGAGAGTTCTAGTAAATTCAGAGAAATTCCACAAATAGCCATTTACTGGAATACACAAAACACGTTGTCATTTTCAGGCTGATTTATGAATAGTTTTCAAATAAACGCTAGATTATCGAGAGTATTTGTGTTCTTATGCACGATACAAAAGCGGGCTGAAAAATAATTTATTCGTGCCGCGCTCAGCGCCTAACGCCACACACACACACACGTTGTGAAATCTGTGAAAAACAACTCTGATTAACCCAAAACTGGTAACATAGATTCCTTACCTCAGATCAGATGTTCTGCAAAAAGATGAATCCAATTCCTGATCGCCATTCCAAATATTGATCGCGTTTATTGATCCAACGTTATAGTCTGAAACGCATAATCCAAGCTGCTTCCATCCTCGCCAGTGAATCTGGTAACACGACACTGCTTGCCAGAGATAGGAAAATCCTGGACCAGAGTATTTTTCTGATGCACTTTTTCACTCAATCCAATCCAATGATGTGCATTACCATCCGGGAGACGATAGGGGGCGGTATTTGCCCTTTTCGAGCTCAGAGCCATTCCCAATGATAATGTCAGGCTGTACGGATGAAAAATGAATGGATATCGCTAATAAAAGAAATAACTATTAAATAACGAGAAATCTCGTTATTGGCAATTATACAACGGCATGCAAATTTCTCGATTCTGATTGGCTGAAACAGTCCATTTACACGTATCACAATCCACGCTCCTGGTCCCAGGACCCGCCCACAACCGAATCACATCACTCCGCCGTTCGACTTTGTAGAGGGAGCGGAGAGCGGAGAGGGGAGGAGACGAGAGGGGACAATAATCTCTACTAAATATAAACAGATTCTGTCACGGCGAATGTCTTAGTCTCTTACACAATGTTGGATTGTGTAATCTATGGGTCATGAATCATTGTGGAACAAAAGAAAATCGCGGATTGATTGATTGATTATTTGCAATTTTTTTTTCTTCCTTCCCCCTGACACTGTCTGGCACACACACACACACACACACACACACACACACACACTCCTGTCTGCAATGGCGGGGGAGAGTCAGACTGTAGAAGCAGCTGAGTGCTGCGCTGTTCTAAGTGAGCATGGCCTATTGAGTTGATTGATTGATTGATTGCTAATTTTATTCCTGTACGCTTGGTTTCCAACTGGTTAAGTTTAGGCCCTCTAAAGTAGGTTTAAAAAAATAAATAAAAAAATAGGGCGAAGAAAACGTTTTTTTTCTATAGGGCAAAGAAAACGTTTTAATTTGTTTTACCTACTTTCTATAGAAGCATCTAAGAATGAAGTTCTATAGAAAGTAGGTCTGCATCCCCTTAACAATTGTGTGTATTGAGCCTTACTGTATTGTACCCATTCTGCAGCTGGTAATAACATTTTCAATCAATCAATCATTCCAATAACAACCACTAACTTCATAATTAAAAACTAAAGAAAAGTTGGATGTGTTAGTTGGTTGGATGTCTTAGTTGAAAGGCAGTTGGATGTGTTAGTTGGTTGGATGCCTTAGTTGAAAGACAGTTGGATGTGTTAGTTGGTTGGATGTCTTAGTTGAAAGACAGTTGGATGTGTTAGTTGGTTGGATGTCTTAGTTGAAAGACAGTTGGATGTGTTAGTTGGTTGGATGTCCTACTGAGAACAGTTGAATGCACTTCCGAGCTGCTGCCACATGGAGGCAACTTCTCTTTTTTTCTTTTTTGGGAACTACTTTTTCTGGCGGATGGTTTTTTCAATAAATCTTCGATTAATGTGTGTTTATTGTATAGCAATAAGGTTGGATGAATGTGGCAGTTGTATAAAAGCATTACACCACTTGCAGTCGTGATTTGTGAAAAATAAACCATGCCTAGGGGGGTCTAACAACCCTCGGCTGCGCCTCGGGCCTAACGACCACCCCTAGGCATGGTTTATTGTTCACAAACCACTCCTGCGCGTGATGTAATGCTTAACCAACGCATGGCGGCCAACAACGAGATTTCTCGTTGTTGGCAACCAATGTGTTAAAAGAAAATAATAATTTAAAACAATGAATAAAGTGTGCATGAAATAATAGGGGAAAGAACTTGTTACATTCACCCACACAAGGGCTGAGTACTCACACACACCCCCTCTCTCTCTCTCCCTCTCTCTCTCTCTCTCTCACACACACTCTCCCAGCTCTCGTTCTCTCTTGCCCCTTCCTCATATCTCTTACCCCCCCTCTCTCTCTCTACACACACACACACACACACACACACACACACACACACACACACACACACACACACACACACACACACACACACACACACACACACACACACACACACACACTTTGAGTCAGAAACAAACATAGTATCAATGAGAGTATCAATAATACACCTGAGTGAAGTCTAGTAAAAAAAAAAAAAGTAAAGAAAAAATAAATGAGTTAAAAGAAATAGTGGCGTTAATATAATCGGGCATTAACGCGTTAATACCGTGTTAACTTTGACAGCCTTAATATATATATATATATATAAATATATACAGTATACTGTATCTACCTCTATGCAGTTGTGTGCATGTGCAGACACAACTGCACAAACACATAATTTCCAGCTTCCGATTTTGAAATTGTTACATTATGCGCCATGCTGCTGTGAATAATACTGGATAATTGGAAAGGTTGCGTGCCACAGAGATGACTCAAACACTTTGAATAGAAAGAGTGGAGCTGCTAAGTCCTCAAAGACTATGGACCAGCCCTCTTTTCTTCATCCTTCAATCACCAACTGTGGGGGCTTGAGATAGGTCAATTATGCATTGGGTAAAACCAAGTTGTCGAACAGCAACTTTGAATTGGCCTTACACACTTCACACTGCACCACACATGAAGACATTGGAGGGAGGAGACCTCAAACCAACTGCGAAAGCTTTGAAAATATAGATATTTTCCTCTTTTCTAAATGCTGCAGCACTGCACTAGCATAAAATGATTCAATAAATAATAGATAGCGAATATGATATTTCTGAAGATAAACAGGTTTTCTGAAATGTTCTGCCACTTCGACTGTTACTGTTCTCGACCCATTTTAGAGGCCCATAATGTGATCCTCTGCTTTTTTCCTCTGCTCCAACTGATGAGGCAAAACAAACTACAGCTTGAGGCAAAACAGACTACAGCTTCAAGATTCAAGAGTTTATTCATCACATACATACCAGGGGGCATACAGTGAAATGCGGTTGGCCATGCCCGCTACGATTGTGCAATAAAACAATAGTAATAGTAGTAATAATAATAAGATAACTAGAATAGACATGGTAAATAGACATGTTAATAAATCGCTTAAAGGCACTGGATCCTATGTACACTCCTATACAATGTGTAGTTCTGTATCGTTAGTGGCTTAGCTTGGCATCACTACTGCACTATCTCGCGTACGTGCACGCGTACTGAATAAACCACAAATGTACCTCTAATACCAGTATTAGTCTGACCACACCCCTCATCAGCTTACCTTCATAAGCAGGTGTGTGGTCACCTGCTCTCCTCCTTCTCGCTTTCACCACAAGGAAGAAGTGCCTCGGTAGATCCCCACACTTGACACCATGATGGAAGAAATTGGATTAGGAACAGCTTGGGAAACAAGGATACGTTGACATCATATCTTTATTTTCTCTCTCACTATTTTCGAGAAAATACGGCGATATTGTCTTCGTACTGGAGTGTCTAGAAGATGATGATCATTCTAAAAACCCTCCACCGGTTTTCGTATTGGGAGCACGCCGCTGCATGCTTCTCAACTGCAGTTCCTTGCTGTGTTTGTTGGGGTGAAACCTGTCAGGCCACAGCTGAACTGTCGGACATGCCGCTGTTGTGAGGAGCGGTGCGTTCCAGGTTGGGTGAGTAGTGTTTGCTGGCGGGCTCCACTTGTCTGTTAGTGCTATGGGGGCTACTTGACAAAGTTTATGGAAACCGGCCCCAGGCTAGGGTCCTTTGTTTAGCCGCCTAGGCGACAGAAGGCCTTGGTCTGGAGACCATTATAGTTTTAACTAGTGGGCCGCGACCATTGACACTGGTGATCCCTGTGTGTTCTGGACGAGTGGATTCTCTCTGTCACCGTGTTAAGACCCCATCTTTCATATCCAAATGAGAGTATTCCTTCACGAGGGGATATGTGCATGTAATGTGCGATAGCGGCAGATTCATGTTCGAAGTCAGCTACACAGGCCAGTTGGTACTGTGCTGATTCCGCCGGATGTTCACCGTTGTGAAGCGGTGTTGATGTCTTGTTTTCTCTTTTCTCTTAAAAAGTGAGGAGAGGTTCAGAACGGCGGCCTGTCTGGGTGAGTGTTATGTCATTGTTTACATGTTCATAGCTTACGGTTAGCCAGTCAGCTGTTAACTGCTGCGTTAGCCTGCTGGATCGCTGCATGGCCTGCTTAAGGCCTACTATTAGCCGGTCAGCTGTTAGCTGCGGGGCTAGCATGTCGTGGTCGCTGGGTAAACGTTAGCTTGCTGCTAGGGCCATGGCTGGCGCGGGGTAGCTTAGCTTCTCGCGCGCCGCCGGAGCTCGCTTCTGATCGCCGTTGGCTTGATGCTATTCTGTTGAACGTGCTTTGATTTTAACATGTTTTACACTCTTGACCGCGACGTCATCCTTGACAGGGGATGTTTCGTCGACCCTGCCCTGAGCCTGGACGGGGATTGCGTCAACAAAGAGGACTGTAGCGACTGGTTGGAGCGGCGACGCTGCCCGGATCGAACAACACAGGTCGGCTGTGTTCTACGGTGTCTTGTGACTGCACTTCGCTGATCTGCGTTCCGGGTAGGTACGGGGTTGGCCAGACCTCATAACACGTCTTCTGGTTTTACTTTGCTAAATGTATTGTGAATAACGGTGTTTTTTCCCAAAACGTGTGTTGTTGCAATGCATTTGGGATACGTTGCGGGTTATGTGTGAGCTGTTTTTGTCACTGGCAGTTAGCTTCTCCGTGCAGATCGTGATGTATTGATCTGGTTGTTGTGTGAGAAACATCATGGTGTTTATGTGTACCGTGTACTCACTACTAAGGCAACTAACCTATGAAGCTATGCTTGGTGACAAGTGAGTAAAAGAATGTTCTTTCTCAGACTGTAATGACAATGAACAGTGTGTTCACACATTAACAGGTTTTCCTGTTTTAACTGGCCGTATTGAGGGTAAAATAGGAGGATTGTGTTTTCCCCCCCGGTTCCCTGGGGACTTTATCGCCTCCTATCAGACATGTTGTGCATTAATTGTGTCTTTTGTGTGGTAGGGATACGATGTAACTCTTAGCTTGATTGCTGAGGTTGTGCTAAATCTGCTGGAGAAACTTATTTCCTAAGGGGAAATTGGTTTGGTTGCTGTCATGTGTGCTTAGCAAGGCCTGTGGTCGATACTAATCAAGAATGATGTATTCTCTCATTGTGAAAAAAACGGCGTTCCTCTGTTGAGTGTTTTTGCCATTTTTTGTAGGTGATGATGGGTTGTGTGTGTCATGTGACCTACAACTGGGTTGTACTGGCCACAGAAGCACATGTGTATGTTGGACCGGGGTTCTTAGAGCCCTCTCTATTCTGTGTTTTTCCTTAGTAAAAATCAGATAGCAGGTTAGCTCATGCGCTGTGTGGAGCTGTGAAACGCTTCATAGAGCTGACTATGACTGTGTCATATTCTCTTTTTGTCGTTACGTCGTATCATGGGTGTGGGGTCGTGAAGGGGTGAACTGGTAACCTTTCCTCTCCCCATTGTTCTGTCGGTCAGGGGTACACCCCCTGTCCTTCAAGGTTCCCGTCACGTGGCGGTTCGTCACGTTTAGGGGGGGGCGGGGGGGCGGGGGGGAGGGAGTTCCTGGTCCCACGGCCTGGTATATTGGGCGTGTGCACCGCAGGAATTCCCCCGCCATAGAGTACGTCACCGTGCGCGTCTCTGTTGGTAGGACTTCCGTGTGCTGTTCAGGTCCATGTGATGGATCTGTTTTCAGGGGGGGTGGTCAGGGCTCCTCCTCACCAAGCGCCTATTCAGGCCTTCTGTGAGTTCGGACTCCTTCTTCCATGTGAGGAAGCCTCCATCAGAGTACAGAGCCTTCCTCCTCAGATTGTCAAAGTGAGTGGACCCTCTAGAAGGGTCCTTTTCTATTGTATGTATATTCGATTCAATTCGTTTGTTGAGTGTGTATGGGTTCAGTGCCTCTTCCCCGGAGGCCCTAAAACCAGTTTTTTACATGGCTCAAGGTGCAATATATTCTTTTCAATCTGTACAGCTCGCGTGGGAAGTCTCTCTGGGGATCCCCGTCTCTTTCCTATGGGAGGGTGGTGGGATGTAAAAATGTGAACATTTTTTACCCCGGCTGTGTAGACTGGGATACATACTGTTGATGCTTCCTTCTTTCTATTCCAGAAGTGTTGGACTCTTGTCGTTCCCCTGGGCGCCTTGGGGATTCAATGACAGGTCTAAATAGCCTGTTCATTGATGGGGGTGTGTCCCGACGCACGTATAGTGCTAGCTCGCTGTAAACAGGCGATTGGCTGGCACGCCTTGGTTGCTTGTGGTTGGAACAGCGTTTTTATAAAGCAACTGAGATGGGGGTTTTTCCTCTTCCGACGACCACATCCCATGACCTGGGTGGGTTGTCGACGGATTCTCGTTCATGTCTGGGGGATGATGACGGGATGGATCTGAACATATGTAGTGGGGTCTCACGCCCTTGGGGTGGGCCACCAGGCGCGGTTCGTCCGAACGTCTGGGTGGCGCCTTCTTTTCATGTTAAGATCAACACGCATATCTGCCCTTCTCCTGGAGTAGGCATGTCGGCGTGGTTAGGGCACGGGACTGGTTCTGGTCACGCTGGTCCAGATCAGTTGAACCCGTTGTCCGCCGGGGATGCAGATCTGCTGTTCTGGTACCCTGAGGGACTTGGGCTTTTTTCAGGGGGAAAAATGCCAGGTCGGTCTGGGTGTCACAGGGTTAAGCGCTATGGAGACCCTGGTTGGGTATGTTTTTACTCAGCACTGTCGTCATGGCTTACAGCCATGCCATTCTGTACGCGCTCGATCTCGTCGGATCTCGGCCGCTACACAGGTTGGTCCTGGTTAGTACTTGGTTGGGAGACCGCCGGGGAATACCAGGTACGGTGTGCTTAGGGGCTGGTTCTCCATTATTTTTCGCTCCTCTCTCACGCATGGCGAAGAGGGGCCTGTGGGGGTGGTTTTTTGACCTCCTCTGGTGACCCTGTGCTTCCCGTACCGCCAGGCCCGGTCCGAAGTGATGTTTGCGACCCGTAGGCCTGGGTTAACCCTTTTTGGAAACTGAAACACTTGTACTGCGGTATAGCCGGTGTATGCCCGCAGGTGTGTTTTGGAGTTTTTTCTTGAGGGGTTATAGGAACAACCACCGCATTGGGTAACACCGAGGTGGTTGATTCCCTGGTGTGTTGGAGCAGTGTCAACTCCCGGGTTCACCGTTTGAGGGTGCCCCTGCACGTTCATGACGTCTGCCAATCGTGTCAGCCTTCTCTGCCTCGACCCCTCTGGGTGGGGGTTTTTAAATGGAGGCTTGGTCATGCAACACCGCCAGCTTACGCTCCTTCCGCCGGGGCGGCTGTGTTCAGCTGTCCCCTCTGGCGCCTGTCTCGTCCGCAGTCTCCAGGCTAGGGTTAACAGCCTGTTGCCTGGTTTTTCCCCGGTGCGCTGCCTGCTTCCGTTGGTTAACCTTTTTGTGTGCTTACGGCCATGCTGACTGCCTGTTCTGCAGGGTCAGTGTGCCAAACGGTGTACTATTGGGGGGACGGGGCCCGCTCGGCTTACGGCCATACCAACCTGAACACGCCCGATCTCGTCCGATCTCGGAAGCTAAGCAGGTTCTGGCCTGGTTAGTACTTGGATGGGGTTCCGCCTGGGAATACCAGGTGCAGTAACTGAGGGGCCTTTGTCCGAATACGCTGGCGATGTGGGGGGCGGGGCACTACGTGCCCACCTGGTGGGGTCTTGATGCTGGCATCATGGACTTCTCCGGGCCCCCATTCCAGGGAGTCCAGTCCTTTTGGTGGGTCTGGGTCTTCCTTCGCGCTCCGCTGCTACGGCCTTGCCACGGGGTTGGGTTTGCCCTTGGCCCCGTGATTCTGGGGGCAGTAACGAGGTTGTTCCTCCGTTCGTTCCCGGGTGGCATGCGGGTTGTGCGTGTGTGTAGTCGTGGGGTCAAGCCACGGTCTGCTCACCCTGTGCGTTAAGTTGCTTGAGTGCCTCTTCGCACGGTCGGGTCCGTCGCCTTCCCGTGAAGCCTCTAATAGGGGGGATACCCTCCATTAGGGGGGGTCGGGGGGGCTCGGCCCTCCCTGTTCTGATGGTTTTGGGGGGCTGTCAGCGGGGTGTATTTGTCAGCCAAGTGGCTCCGCTTGGCCTCCCTTGTGCAGTAGTGATGCCAAGCTAAGCCACTAACGATACAGAACGTTAGGTTATGACTATAACCAAGTTCTGTTAGTTAGGGGCGATGCTTGGCATCAGACGGCCGCTGCAGCCCTTGTCCTCACCTTGTGGTGAAAGCTTGGGAAGGAGGAGAGCAGGTGACCACACACCTGCTTATGAAGGTAAGCTGATGAGGGGTGTGGTCAGACTAATACTGGTATTAGAGGTACATTTGTGGTTTATTCAGTACGCGTGCACGTACGCGAGATAGTGCAGTAGTGATGCCAAGCATCGCCCCTAACTAACAGAACTTGGTTATAGTCATAACCTAACGTTTTTCTTCTATGTCCCTATGCTATACTTGCTGTTACTAACTATACTATGCAACAATCACAACAAGTTCAGCTTGAGGCAAAACAAACTACAGCTTGGAGCACGAGTGTCTCTGTTTCAGAAATGCCCAGTTTTTTTTTTACTAAAACACAAAGTGAGCTCATGCGCTGCCAGCGGCCACAGACACTGGCCTCATCTTGGCAGGCGCTGGCGTTACAGAGCGGCATCCTCTTCAACGGCAGCAGCCAAGTTTCCTCGTGGAGCGCGGCTGCAGCGGCCCGACGCGCCCGTAACCCGCGCCGTACGAGATTCCCATCCATCATGTTTAGGGGGTCTGGAGAGCTGCCATGACATTCAGAGAAAGCCCTGCGACGGCCTCACAGCTCAAACCGCCAAGTCGGGATAATCACTGGAAGCAAAGGACGCTCGTAATTCAGCAGTCACCTGGCTGCGTCTCATGCCGACAGGGGAAAACTAGGACAAGATCACCTGTCCGTGTCCTTCAGTCCTTGCTCCCTCTCTGAGGACACATGCGCACACACATACACACACACAGTCACAAAGACAAACACTTGCACAACACACAAATGCACACAAATACAAACACACACACACACACACACACACACACACACACTCAAATATGCACACACACAAAACAAACATGCACACACATGCACACAAATGCACACATAAGCAGAGACAATATCTGCCTGTATGCAGCTATAACTTGCCTCTTGCAGTGCGTGGATGAGAGAGGAGGAATAGCAAATTGACCTACTGTATCTCAAACCCCGCCCTCTTTCCTCGATCCTCTAATCGCTACGAGGGCCACTGGCCACTGGCCAGACAGACATGTCTCAGAGTGAAACTGAATCATACAACTGGCTTCCCAATGACCTCCGGGCACCTTGGCTAGAGGTCACCCCTAGCGGGAGGCTGGACTTACAAAATGGGCTTTGACACGAGGCTTCCTATAATATTTCCCCCAAAACAACCTGGGCTAAAGCGAGAAGAGGTGGTACTGTTTGTGAAAACAGAGCTTAGGGCTGTCGTCCTCCACATTAGATCCAGTGTCTTGGACGGGATTGCAGAGAGAAAGGAGTGCAATTTTGGAGCGGCAAACAGATGCCAAGTTTGTCACTGCAGCAGAATTTAAGAGAGTGTCTTTGGGAGCTTTGGTGACATGACCATCTTTCATTCTACAGCTGGGGACACCATAAGCACTTTTGTATTCTCTCGCCAACTCGCCACAAAGCTGCTACCATCGGCTTTCTGGTCCCTTCTTATGTGTGTCAGAATTATTACTTGTCGTGTCAGGCCATAGGCGGCCGGTGAGGCTGAGGATGGGGAAGGCTAGTTAGGAATACATTTTTTTAATAAAAAGTAAACAGAGAAGCAGCAAACATTGTATTAATTAGAGCTCAAAAAGTGAAACCCAGGCAAATCAACAACGCTGGCCACATCCTTGGCGACAAACCCAATCAGCCAACCTAACATTACCCGAGACTCGCACAAGCTATAACGTTATGTAATAATGCTACGTGTTCACCACATCTAATGTTAGCTAATCCAAAATTCATCATTAACATCACTTGTTGTTAGCTTACCTCATAGAAGTTGCCTTTGAGAACCAATGGTTCTCGAGCCGTAACGGCACATGGGGCAGGAGCCTATCTCCTGTTTCCGTAGCGTGAGGCAGCTTGATGTACAAGTACACCCCTTGGACATGACGCTAGTATGTCGCAAGGACTTCCCCCCAAACCAACCCTTGATGCTGAGTGTCAAGCAGGGAGGCTATGGGTACCATTTTTTAAATAGTCTTTGGTATGACTCGGCCGTGGCTTGAACTCCCAGCCTCCCGAACTCAGGGCGGACACTCTACCCTAGGGCTGCAACGAACGATTATTTTGGTAATCGATTAATCTGTCGATTATTTTTGTCATTCGATTAGTCGACTAATCTAACGATTATTTTTGTCACACCCTCAATCTCTGCTTCCTGTGGGCATGGCTCCTTCTCCAATGCATGTTTTACCTCACATGCTCAAGTCTGCACACCTGTGAATGTCACCCTGTTGTCCAGTCCCTCTGCCTTAACAGTTAACTTAACATAACATGATGATCCCATAGCTAATTTAAATAATGACTCATGAAACATTTGAATTTGAAATCAAAATGTATTTGAACAATACAACAATCACTCATAACAAGATAAATAAATTAAATAATACAAATTAAAGTGGACGTGTTTAAATAACAAAAAAAATATATAGCAGACTTCTTAGCTTAACATCCCAGGGAACTAATGGGATAACTGGGGATGTTGTTTGCTCCTGACAAGAGTCTCAAAGTCTGGGGTGATGGTAGACAAAGCAACTCTGAGGTCATGATCAATGTCCAATCTGTTCCTCTGCTTTGTCTTCAGCTGGACCAGAGCTGAGAAGCCACTTTCACAAAGATAGGTAGTGCAAAAAATTTAAAAAAATTTAAAAAATTATATAATTTTCTTTTTTTAATGACTAATCGACGCAAAAATTCTGCATCTACAAGTTTTTATGATCGACGTCATCGATTATGTCGACTAATCGTTGCAGCCCTACTCTACCCACGAGGCCACTGAGCCGGTAGCTTACAGTAAGTACCTCATGCCTTCACACAATTTCCTTTCAGTAAAGCAAATAAAAAATTAAATAAAAAATAATTAATCAGGGTGAAGTAACGGAGATTTGTACTTCATCGGTACTTCATCGGTTAAATTGCAACGCCTATGCAAGTATCCTGGATGTGTTAGCCTCTTGAATGAATTTTTTTTTCACGCATCTGCAGATTCCCCCCCCCCCCCCAAATGTAGGGAAGCTACATTAACTGCCATTATGTGCAATGGGGAGTAAACTCACTCACACTCCGATTTTTATTCAGTATCATCACATCACACCCTCTCTCCTAATGGAGCAACAGTGCCAGCAAAGATGAAACATAGTCAACCTAGCGAGGTGTCTAACCATCTGCCAAGACTGATTGCCCTGCGATCAAGTACAATTATACCTATAACCTGATCACAACCATGACGTATTCCATTCACTCTGCAAGCTGCTCTCTGCAGTCCACCTTGCTTTGCAATCTCTGCAATTCTTCACCTCTGCACAAAAAAAACAGTGACGAGACTGAAAAGACTGTAGTAATAGTTTGTGACCTTGTATTTCACACAGCAGTCAGAGTGTCACATCACATGAGAGGGCGACAGTGAAAGGATATCCAGGCCAGGGCTACGTTAGCCTGCTGGTGTGATGGTGGTGAACTGTGTGTGAAATACCACTGATTAAGAATTCACATGTTAATTCCTCAGGAGAGTTCAGTCAATATTTCTGAACATGCACCGCTCTCTACCCCTAAGGGTAGAAATGAGAGAGAGAACCCCCTGCATTTATAATAATAACTGGATTTTGAAGAAGTCTTTATTCATCATGCAGTGACACACACATGCGATGGGCGGCACACACAGGAACACACACAGGCAATTTTTCTTTGGGTCGCCAATGAAATCGAGTCTCTGCGCTTGACCCATCCCGTCGTCCTTCCCCCCCAAGGGAAGCCGGGAGCAGATAGGGGCTTCGGCGTGGGGCTGCGCCCCGGGGACCAATCCAAGTGCTCCTCTCCGTCTTCGTCAGGGAATATGACAGCGTTAGCGATCTGTTGTGCATGTTTTTCTATTGGGTTTATCTTATCGGGAGGGGAAACCCTTGCGAGCACGGGGAGAACATGCAAACTCCACACAGAATGGCCTGGGAGATACCCCACCTAGGTACCTGGCAACGCGGAAAACTGGTCCCCAAGCGGGAATCGAACCCTGGACCTTCTAGCTGTGAGGTGACAGCGTTAACCACTACACCACGTGCCGCATTTGTGACCTGGATAGAAAGTGTGAGGCTGCTCTGTAGCCAGCGAATGGTGGCGCAGACTCTGTGGGCCCGGTGAAATGTTTGTGTGCTCTTACGCCAAAATGAGGTTGAAAATCTGGTTCACTGATCACTGCTGTCATGACCGACACCATCATGAGAGTTTGATGAGTCTACTGTATCATCATCAAGGATGATTAATGAGATGCGTCATTCACGCTAGAAGGACTATTACTTCTTCTCTGGGCGGGGATCTCAACCAAGCCTCAGACCCACAAGTCCTGAGTCCCTACGATATGGCAGAAAACCATGCTCCCAAACTCTTTAAAAAATAAATATATAATAAATACACTCTTGAATTAGCCACAGGACAGTGTTTTCTTTTTTCTTTTAGGAATGAGTTTAACCATCTCCTTCTGCTCCTTTCCAATCATCCTGCTTAACAACTGACATTGCATCTCACCCTCATCAGTCTCACTGGAGCGTGTCACCGCTGGAGGCTGACTTAGCTCAGCCAGTTACTTTACAGTTCTGGAGACTAAATGTGCTGCGAAGACGACCTGCTACAGTACAACACAGCGTCTTTTTCAGTGGGGACAAACTTTGATATAATTGACGTTGCTGTGGCTCTCCATCAATGTTTTAATCAACCAAATGAAACAATGCGATCCCATTGAACATTACGATCCCTGCAGGCTACTTAGCTGTGTACTATTGATTACTGATTACTTCTTGTAATGGCCAACAGTCACTGGATTTACACTAAACCCAATACTAATAGGGAACCTGCTAACATTATTGAGGCAATCTGTAAACTTTGTATGATGAAGAGCATCTGGAGGCAACAGCTTCAAGCACCACAGGAGTGAGGCTGCCCAAATGGGCCCAGCGACAGCTTGACTGGAGAGGACAGACCCTGGACAGACACACAGCCATCTATAACTGGTGTGTTTGCGTGATACACTAAAGTGCTGTAGAGATATTGAGCGCCATCTTGTAAAATGTTGTAAAATGTATTTAAAGAATTAATTAAAAAAAATAAGACTCAGAGAACCAGGATCCAATTGTGAAAGAACCCGCTTTGAGGAAATGTATTTGGTCGTCACATCAGGTTGCAAACAGGACCTTGAAGGCACTAACTAACTTTTGAGATTACATTTATAGTAAAGCTTGATGATGAGTCAGTCAGATGTGTGTGTTCATGTTTGTATGTGTGTGTGTGTGTTCATGTTTGTATGTGTGTGTGTGTGTGTGTGTGTGTGTTCGTGTTTGTATGTGTGTGTGTGTGTGTGTGTGTGTGTGTGTGTGTGTGTGTGTGTGTGTCTATGTGTCTACATCTAGGTTTCTGGGAATACACAGTGTAATCAACTTTATACATCTGGCAGGATATGTTTTCACAGGATATATTGATGTTCCAATTTATGTTCCACCCATCTCGTGCCAAATCTGCTCTGTGTTTTCAGTAATGTGACCTTTAACTCATTCAGCGCCAGGGGTCGCTGTCTGCCTTCTGGGTAGAATGCCATCGCTGTAAGTCAATGGGGAGACTGCGAAACTTGCGAGTCCTTAAAATATATTTTATATTATAGCTATAGATCTAATAACACCGTTGATTGTCAGTGAGTTGCTTCTGGTCAACATGCAAAAAACAGATTGTTTTTTCATCTGTACATTTCCGTTTTATACTGTTTTGAATATGAGTATAGTTTGGGTGATTCTTAGTAATCCCAGGAAAAGACGCGATAATAGCCCTTTAGTGAAATCCACTTATCACGTTGTCATTTTTCGCCTGACGATTAAAACCCGAGATTTCTCGTGATTGGCGCTCAATGTATGGCAAGTTAACCCGACTTTTTTCGTCATTGGCGCAGAATGAGTTAATGTGGCTTAATGTGGGACAGAGGCGTGTGAGTATGATATATTGATTAAGCTATGTTGGTGAAAGTATACATAGTGTATGTGTAACTGAGGGGTACAATTCCCTGACTGTATTACTAGATATGATACTTACTACCACTACCTTTGTACTTAATATTCGGCCACCCAGTACACGGCATAAATATATTATCATGAACACTCTCACGTAGATGAAACGGATCCAACACAAATGTACGAATTAGAAACAAGTCTTTATTGCCTACACAGCGATGGTGTGTAGACTAAACACTTAATCACTTAATTACATTTATGAATTGAAATAGTATGCACTTTTATGGCAAGGAGTATTCGTCGGTATATCAATAGATAATGTCCAATCTCTGAAGGCGCAGGTGGTAAATATACGACCTGGAATAGTTAAGGAATAACAGCAATGATACTTTAATGATTATAGGCTGGATACACTAGAGGGGGTTAATCCGGTCGATTGTAAGCCGACAGGAGTAGGAGGGGGGGGGGGGGTAGAATCCAGCTGCCTCGTCCGGCCAAGGGTATCCCAGGAGAACCCACTGTAGTGCCGTTCAATGCGCCGGCGATCCTTGGACCACAGATGAAAGCAGGTGGACTCTTTGTGGGCCGGCTCTCTCCGGTCCACGGGGGAGAGATGTGGAGAGACCTCGTCTTGCAGAGCGTCTCCTCACCTTGTGTCCTCTCCAGGGGGGGGTTCCAACACACGGTAGTGTCGGGGGTCTTTATCCATAGAATAATCAAAGTATCCAAAGCATAATCCGTGCCTGGGAAGGCGGGCTGTCGTCGGTAGAATAATCCGGTATACAGGTCCACTCGCTCGTCGGCTCTGGGGCTCCTCGGGTGCAGCTTCACATAGGGTCAACCACCCTGGGTAAGCAGCCAGTTCTCTGCCCGAAACGATGGGGTACTGACTACGGTAGTATTCTCACCGCACGAAGCACTATATATTAACAGACTATTATTAGCTTAATAGACTACGTCCAACTCGACGATATAGTGCCAAATATGACTATTCAAATATTAATATACACGATGTCTCAATACCGATGGTAGGCGAACTTGGCCTTACTCCCACACGTGGCATCGCGGGGAGGCTTTACGTCTGTGACTCTATTGGAGGGTAAGAAACTGGACTGAAAAGAAAGTCCTACTTTAGTAGCGCAGTATATATACGCACTATGAACAAATAGTCCCATTAGTGGTGCGGTAGCCAAATTCCTACGCGGAACTAGGACTTGTTCGTACATGTCGAGCGGTACGTTTGAACTGGGTCTGAGGGGTATGGCAGCCTGGCACCAAGGTCTCGACCAATAGTAGAATGGAGACTATTATGGGATGTTCAGTAGGCTAGAATGGATATTCAATGCATATTGTACAAGGAATATACAAGGGATATCAGGGAATATTAGAGAATATACAAATACAATTAAATATATATATATAAATAAATATATATATTCGGTTTAATCTGGCCCTTCACAACAGTATGCGTATTTTCGGTGTCACCGGTAACACCAGTATTTATTATGGGTATTTACATTATATTTTTTTTTTATCCACTTTTTCTCCTTATTTTTCTATTTTTCTCCCATCCCAATTTCGTATTGCCAATTCTCCCCTCCCCTGTCTTGAACGGTGCTAGACTATGCCTCCCACTGGTCGGCTGTAGTGAGGATAGAAGCCTTGCATCACGTGTCCCCTCCGCCTAAATATTAAAGGCAACCAACTTGTGTCTAACCACGCCCAACTTGCGTCTAGCCACGCCCCCGCGGCGACGCGGCAGCAGCATGTAGCAGTAATCCGCCCTTTTTTACTATCCAGAACTAGCTCAATTGGCAGCGCTGCATTGCTGTGGATCCTACGGCCCGTTGCTGGAAAATTAAGACTATTTAACGTGCATTCGCATTCTTTCGCCGTTAAGTTTAGGCATAACTTTAAGCATTGTTTCGGAGTTGGTTAAGGTTAGGCATTGTTTCGGAGTTGCTTAAGGTTAGAAGGGTTAAGTTTAGGCGCTGTTAAGGAGCTGGTTAAGGTTAGAGTTTGTCTTAGAGAATGGCAATATTTTTTAACGTGCATTCTTTCGCCGGTTAAGTTTAGGCATTGTTTCGGAGTTGGTTAAGGTTAGGCATTGTTTCGGAGTTGCTTAAGGTTAGAAGGGTTAAGTTTAGGCGCTGTTAAGGAGCTGGTTAAGGTTAGAGTTTGTCTTAGAGAATGGCAATATTTTTTAACATGCATTCTTTCGCCGGTTAAGTTTAGGCATTGTTTCGGAGTTGGTTAAGGTTAGGCATTGTTTCGGAGTTGCTTAAGGTTAGAAGGGTTAAGTTTAGGCGCTGTTAAGGAGCTGGTTAAGGTTAGAGTTTGTCTTAGAGAATGGCAATAGACAGCCTATTTCCGCGCTGCAGCGCGAGGCAATAGACAGCCTATTTCCGCGCTGCAGCTCTCTCGCGCTGCCGTGGTCACATGGGCGTATTGGCCAATCAGAGAAACGCTAAACACAAGTTGGTTGCCTAAAATATTCACGCGTCCCCTCCGGTACACGAGGAGGCAGCCTGTCGCATCTTTTCACCAGACAGCGCGGACTCTCAGTGGCGAGGAGTAATGCGTGGGAGGCTCACGCTGCCCCCGATACTTCCTGTCTCTGCTGTGCAGGCGTCACCCAACCGACCTGTAGGAGTCGCTGTCCACAACGTCCAATCCCCACCCATCGACTTCCACCTGCTACCTCTGTGAATTGAGATAGTATGACGACTGGCCCAAGCCGCAGGCAATGCTGACACCGGGATTCGAGACCGGAGTCTCTTGCATTGGTGACGAGCGCAATCTCCACTACGCTACCCAGCCGCCCGTATTTAAATGGTTTTTATAACCGGTAGGAAAATGTCCTCACTGTGGCATCCCTATTGCTAATTCGACTGTGGTCATCAACCTTTGAACTGGAAGGTGTACAGACTTTCCTTCAGTTCAGGCTAGCATTAGACATGCCTGACTTAATCAATTAAGGTTGATTAGTGAATTGGTTAAGTGGGAGATTGGATCAATGACTCTGCAGCTGTCTCTTCTGCAGTGTTTAAGACATTTACAGTAGGTGCACCTTGAGAAATATTTCAAATTCAATTTCCCGATTGCCTTTACTCATCACTTTCATGACCTCATCATCATACATTCCATAGATGTATAGTACATCATCTTCATCTTTATTATTCTCATCATCTTCTTCAAGTCTGTAACGTTGGCATTCCATCGGGTCGACAACGAGTCTACAGTAAACTATATGGTTGGAAATCTCCATTAGTGCCAGATTGAAGTTTTGATGTGCACAAGACTAGTAATTTGTAATCACAATCTGTCAGGGTTTACAACCAAGGAGATTAAAGCTAGAGGGGGGCGGGTCCCATCTGCACAGCACAGCCAAATCATTCCAGCACGAGCACAAGAAAAGGTCACTTTAAAAACTGTATATTGTATAGTAGTGTACATAGGACTCATTATCTAAGCTTATCATTGTATTGTATTTTATCTTAGTACTTCTATCATGTCTATTTTATTATCTATTCTATTCTATTCTATTATTATTTGTATTTTTTGCACATTGGAAGCGGGCATGGCCACCTTCATTTCACTATATGTCTTGTGTATGTATGTGATGAATAAACCTCTTGAATCTTGAAACAAGTGGGATCTCTCAGTTGGAGGTGAATGATCATGAAATGCTCAACCTTGTTCATGAGCACAGGCCTGAGCATCTCTACAACCACAGACAGAAGGTGGATGTGTGGATGATCAGGGAACTTCCTATGATGAAGTATAAAAGTAAATGGGTCAATGAAATCTGTCATAAACCTATTAAAACATTTAAAATAGTATGAATGTGAAAAATATGTTGTGTATGATCTATCCCAAGAGTCAGCGATCTCTCTGTGCACAGTTTTGTTCGGGATGTTGTCATTACATATTGAAACAGGTTGGTACACTAGAACTGAGGAAGATCAGAGGCTCTGTCATTACTGTGAGCTTAGTGAAATAGAGAGTGAAACCGACTTCTTACTTTACTGTCCCTTCTATGATGATCTACGGAAAACTACGATCTACTCTTTGATAAAGTACCAAAACATGTAGGCATGTCCCAAGAACCCCATGGCAAATCCTTCATTCATTCCTTCCCACATCTACTGCGCTATTGGAGGCAAATTCAGGAAACTTCACCACCACAACACTGCTTCTTCCTTATTTGAGATTCATTGGTGGTTGGAACACTGAATTTTCCACATAACTACCTAAGTGGAGGCTTGGAGAACCCTTGTTGACGGCCTATGCCCCAAACGGGGTAAAAGGCGTAAGTAAGTACCTAAGTGGAAAGTATCAGTAACCTCATTGCAGAATAAATCACAGCCTCTAGGGGGAAATACATACACAGGAACAGTACATTTCCCCTCAACGCGTAGTCGAAGAAGATATCTGACACAAATGGCTTTCTGCCATGAGGAACAGGATATTTCAGAAGTGCACGCTCTATACATCTCTCTGAGATATACTCACCGCTGTATGTAACGATGCGGATAGTGGAGTCGCCTTCTCCAAATCGTGTGATGGGGGTAAGCCGCACCTCATACGACTCAGGCTTGATGAGTTCGGTCAGGTTGTGTGTGATGAGCTCCCCTTTGTTCATGATTGCTTCCACAACAGGGATCTCCTGTTCCCACCAGCGCTGGAGCCCCGTCTGGATGGGAGGAGCAATAACACATGGTCAAGGTTGGCAGAGGACATTAGGAATACTGCTCTACATGGGAAGAAGGCAGTAACACAAAATGTTATCAGTAATCAGTTATTATCATTTTCTTCTTATTGTTTTATTATCACAAGAAATACAACATCTCTTGCATTTGCCGTAAGAAAACGCGTGAAAACAGTGTGTCACTGTGTCCCAGTTTTCTGAATTTTATAGAACACATTTCCAGAATTACCTGCACAAAAAGGTAGATGAGTACGCATATATATGTATTCCAACAAATCTCAAATGAACATAGTTGAACCTCTGAAGTTAGTCAAAAGCATCCTTCTACATGTCCTCAACTTGAACCTGGGCTTGAACTATGACCTCTGCCAGTGTGGAGTCCACATATCCGAGGACTTGACATGGACCACACACATTGACAGTGTAGTCAAGAAAGCACGACAACGCCTCTACTTCCTTAGGCGCCTAATGAAGTTCAACGTGAGTCAGAAGATCCTTAAGAATTCTACTCATGCACAACAGAGAGCATCTTGACTGGCAATATCACCTCCTGGTTTGGGAATAGCACTGCACAAGACCGTAGCAGACTACAAAGAGTGGCCCGTTCAGCCGAACACACAATTGGAGGTGGGCTCCCCACTCTCCAAGACATTTACAACAAGCGTTGCAAGAATAAGGCTAAGAGAATAATAAAAGACTCTAGCCACCCAAACAACTGCCTCTTTGAACTTCTGCAGTCAGGCAAGCGATACCGGAGTCTCATGGCAAGCACAGAGAGACTCAGAAAGAGCTTCTATCCCCAGGCCATCAGGATGCTCAATGACAATTAACACTATGTAACAAACCATCAAACACACTCACAGCACACACACCCACACGTACACACCCACTTTAAATAAACAACTCACTGTAGCACCCACTTTACACTAGGCAAACTAGGCAAAATCTGCATATGGCTCGCCGACAACAAACTATCATTACACATGGGCAAAACAGAGTCCATTCTCTTCGGTTCAAATAACAAACTCAGCAAGACTGACGACTTCTCGGTTACAGTGGGTGACAATATTGTCACAAGGAAAGATGAAATTACCTACTTGGGTTCCATCCTAGAGGCTAATCTTTCCTGTGACAAAATGGCATCCAATGTAATAAAAAAAGTCAACCAACGAACGCGATTCTTGTACCGGATCTCCTCTCTGGTAAACAAGAATACCCTGAAGACTCTAGCAGGAGCACTCATTCAAGGGTACTACGACTATGCTTGCACCTCATGGTACCAAAGCACCTCAAAGGCACTAAAAAACAAATTACAAACATCTCAAAACAAGCTAGTCAGACTACTACTTGACCTGACTCCTAGAACCCACCTCACCCCTGCCCACTTTGACAACCTAGGATGGCTTAGAGTAGACGACAGAGTACAGCAACTTGCAATGGGCCTGGTCTACAAGATACACTACGCGACCAAGGTACCCATGTACATGTCAAAATACTTCCCAAAGGTCAGTGAATACCACGATCACAACACCAGAGGGAGCTCCACAAATCATGTAAAACCCAGATTCGGCTCAAACAAGGGACTAAACACGTTTCGCAATTATGCCACATCAATGTGGAACGCCCTGCCTAAAGCTGTAAAGGAATGTGAATCACTACCCACCTTCAAAAACACTCTCAAAAAACACCTACGTGAGACTGCAATTCGAAACTGGCCCCTACAAATGTCCTAACCTAGTTGTACAGTAAAGGACCAAGTAAGGCTTTGTCAACATTCCAATGTACAGTGTAAAATGTGTGTGTGTCCCCTACCCAACCCCCCCCCCCCCCCACCTCCAATGTACAGCCCTCACCCAACCCACCCAACCCCACCCCACCAACCTCCTCCAATGTACAGTTTCTACGCCAAATGTATATACACTCCTTTTCTGGACACTTTTGTATCACAAACAGTACTGTATTTGCAAATCTGATATGTCATAAATGTATAGATGTAGCAGTACTGTCTATCTGTATGTCATGTATGTCATATATGTTATGATGAATTGAAAATGGGGGACCCTGGTGGAAACAAGACGAAAGTCTTTCTCTGGTCTGCATCCCCTTAACAATTGTATGTATTGAGATGTACTGTACTGTACCCATTCTGCAATCTGTTAATAAACTTTTCAATCAATTCAATCAATCAATCACACACTTTAGACACTAACACACTTTATATTTATTGGCAACTCATACCTCACTGCACATAGCCAAGCCTTGCACCTTACCACCACAATGTGGCACCACAAGCTACCTCATCCCATTTATATTGTATTGCAACTACTCTGCATTGTATATTGTACATATGTATATTGAAAATGTTTGTCTTGTTTACACTTGTTTAAGTACTTGACTTCTATTTTATACTTATTATACTTATTTTATAATGATCTATTTTTACCTAGCACACTCTCAGGATCAAAACAGAAAGAAGCATTCCATACAAAAGTATCCTATATTTCTGTATGACAACTAATAAAGAAACTTGAAACTTGAACTGGATAGGCTTATCAAGTGTGTGTGTGGGGGGGGGGGGGGGGGGGGGGGTTCGGGGGTTTCCCACTTATTGTTATGTATGCCGTTTCTGCTGTGCTAATGGTTGTCCAATAAATGTCCAATAAATAAATCAGTTGTTTTCAGCTCAACGCATTAATTCAGTGGTCGTTCTGCTCCACTTATCTTAGATCATCATGCATGTGAGCTGTATCCCTCATTGATTTATATCTTTATTCCAAAAGTGTGATTGAGCAGCAGCAGCTAATTGGTGTTTCATGAGCTCACATTTCATATTGATCCAATTCATTTTCATTTTCAACTATCAGAGTGAACGTGGATGTCAACAATAAAAAGCTAAATACAAAAACACCAACACTTTGCACAGACTTTGCCCACCTTTCAAACTGATCAAATCATTAGGTATGAAATTCATTGTGTAGATTATAGCAACTATTATTGGATTGATGCAATTTTTGAGGAAGCAAAACTGTTTAATACTATTCTGATCGATTGGAGTTCATAGTTTACCCACATAAAATGTAATGTGTTCATCTGATTATTATGTGGTTGCATTAGCTTAGTTCTTTTCCCCATGAATTGTTGTTTCTTTCTATCTATCTCTCTATTGAGCTAATTTCCAATTGTCATTAACTTGCAGGACTAAGCATAACAAATGTGATAAATACAAAAAATCTGCTGAAATGGACTGAAATCAAACAACTGATGTTTTTTAACCTGACTACAGGTGGTGAAATGCCTGCAAAAACTGTATATTGATCTAAATGCACACTATTTTATGGTTAGTATTTTCTAGCGTGATGTGCACCCGCAACAAACATGGCCAAACCCACTGGGCGATAAAGGTCTCAAACGTACACAAGTCAGAAGTCTGCCATAGTCGGAATCTTGTCAGGTAACCGCTTGGGGACCAGGTTTCCATGATGCCAGTTACCCAGGTGGGGTATCTCCCAGGCCTTTCTGTGTGGAGTTTGCATGTTCTCCCCGTGCTCGCAAGGGTTTCCCCCCCCGATAAGATAAACCCAATGGAAAAACATGCACAACAACAAGATCGCTAACGCTGTGGCGTCCTTGACGAAGACGGACAGGAGCACTTGGATTGGTCCCCTGGCGCGGCTCACGTGGCGCCTGTCTGCTCCCGGCTGCCCTTGGGGGGGAAGGACGACGGGATGGGTTAATCGCAGATACGCATTGTATGCATGGTTCGCATGTGTGCCAAATGGTGACCTCGGAGCAGGTCCTAAATTATTATTATTATTATTAACACCAGTCGTGGTTTGACCATGTGAGTGAATGGGTAGACAACGATGGCCTACTCCAGCTGAGATCTCCAGCATCAAATGGGAACTTTCTTCCATTGAGTCATAACCGACCTCCTTCAGCGACAGACTAAGCTCGGGGAGACATTTTAGAGCTGTCCCGGCCCTGTCTCAGCTCAAAGGGCTGCCTCCTCCTGGGCGTTTGCAGTTAAGAGAAAAAGAAGGGTGGCTCCTCCCTCTCTTCCACCCCAATGGGGATGAGGACGCTCTGCCACTCTCCAACTTCTGAGTTAGCATTTTTTAACCATAACCACTGACAAACATTTTCTTCCGGGCCGCAGGATCTAACATCCACCCTGTTTCTCAGCCTGAACCTCCTGTGGTCAGTAACACGGAGGTGGTCAGCGTCACGGACGGTGTTGGAGGACGATACGGTCCCTTGCGTTGATCACGCCAAACGGAATCTTTTCCGGTCTACAGCGGTGGCTGTGAGAGTGGTGAGTCCGAGCTCCTCCTAGTTGGGGATTCCATTATTAGATTTGCAGAAATCCTAAATGGAAAATTAAGACATTGTGGATCTGAACCCTGTTCTCATTGATCACCACCAACTGCCCTTAATGACATTGTGCATGTTGGAACAAATTCAACTACAGTTCAATTACAACATGACCTTGAAACACTGGCTGAAACAATTGTCTTGGAAAACGCGGTATCTACTCTGGTCCCATTCCCACGTTGAGAAGAGAATTCTAGCTGTCTTTTTAGTTTTTCCATTGCTGCCAGTCTTGGCTTCATTAATCACTTTAATTATTTTAGGAGGGATCATCTTCATCTCAACCGTAAAGGGAACAAGACTATTAGTCACACCACACACTCACCTCCGGTTTGCAGACCCTGTGACCAGTTGGGAAGATACAACAGCCCTTCTCCTGATTCATAGAGACACTTCCTTTGAGGTTTATATCTTTATTTTAAATGGTAAGGCCCCTTTATTGTATGTTTTAATTTGCCTCCGAAACAAAACACAGTTTATTCTGAATGTTCTGATATATTATGCCACATTGTTTTTTTTTCAAATTCGTTTTTTCTTTTCATTAGTTGAGTTTTTATTCAGATTTTAACATCCATGTTTACCGTCCCACTCCTTTTACTACTGATTTACTACTGAATCGTCTATGACTGAATCTTGTTCGGCCTGTCAAAGGTCCTAGTTACAACAAGAATGCAAGTGGAAAAAGGATCAGCTTGTGGTTTCACTAGACACTCTTAAAGGGTTGATGTCCAAATATCAGAGTGCTGTGAAAGATGCTAGTAATTCCTGTTCTTCTAACCTAATTTCTAGCCAGTTTCAATCCCAGGGCCCTACTGTATTTCAGATCAATGACTCAGTGATCAATCCCCCTTCCATTCAGCTAATAGAAGCCTCCAGTGAAAGGTGTGATGAGTTCCTCGATCATTTTATAAATAAAACAGAGGGGATTAGGCAGCAGATTTCCCCTGAGTCCAGAGACCTGTATCTACTCTGATCCCCCTGCCTTGCTAACTCATTTTGAGCGCATCTCTTTGTCAACCTTAGAGGAGACCACATTCCACACAAAATCCTCTACATGCCCCTTAGATAGCATCCCTACCAGGTTCCTGAAATAAATATTTGAGACAGTCTGTCCTAACATTCTAGCTATTGTCAATTGCTTGCTGTCTGCAAGCTCATTTCCCTCCAGCCTTGATCAAGCAATAGTTCAACCTTGGCTTAGGAAACCTAATTTAGATCCTCTTGTTTTAAAATTTGTTAGACATATTTCTAAACGACCATTTTTATCAAAACAGATTCTTCACAACTAATCTCTTTTATGAATAACTCAATTGTTTTAGGAATTCCAATCAGGCTGCACAGTACAGAAACAACCCATAAAGATCTACTGCTCTCTGCTGATTCTGCTGATTATCCTCCTTAATCTGCTCTCTGCTTTTGAGATCCCTGCAGTCTAAGCCTGTCAACTAATGTCAAATCTGCTGCTCATAATATGGAGGTGATTTTTTACTCTAATCTCTCTTTTGATGGCCATGTAACTAGAGCTGTACAATTGTGTTTTCTCCAGCCGAAGAACATCGCTAAAATGAGGTTCTTCATATCTTTTACAAACCTTGAAAAGGTCATCCATGCTTTTATTTAGTCAATTTTAGATTACTGTAATTCCCTATAGTCAGGGCTCAGACAGACAGTCATTTCCCGCCTCCAGCTAGTACAAAATGCTGCTGCTAGACTTTTAACTAGCTCAAGGACACACAACCATACACCCATCCTTGCCTCTCTTCACTGGTTGCCAGTAGTTTTTAAAATTGATTTAAAGATTTTACTGATAGCTCTTAAAAACCTTTAAAGCTTTACATGGTCAGGCTCCGAGTTACATTTCATAATATCTGTTTTGTTTTAAATCTTTTTATTTTTCATGAGGTTTCACATTCAATCGACAGATCTACAGAATGTTCAGTGTCACTCTCATGAACAATTTTTAACAATTTTCCTTGTGCTCCCCACTCAATCCATTCTCCCATCTCTCACTCACACTCACACACTGGGACATACACACACGTACACGCGCACACACGCGCATACAGGCATACACACACACACACACACATACACTTGCCCACATACACACAATTAGACAACAAAAAAAAGAAAATAATAATAATAAAAATAAAGTAAAATAAAATAAAATAAAGGGACAGTAGGTAAATCATAAGTAAATAAGGAATAAGGAATAAAAGTGCAAATGTCGGTATTGTAAACAGTGACATTTTATAGCACCCAGTTGCTCACACCCGCTTATCGATAGCTACTCCGACAGAGAAGGGTCCGGGCCGCTGCGTGTTCAGCTCCCTTTCCCAGACCCGACCCCGTGGGGGCAGGGTTTGACAGCCATGCGCAGGCAACCAGGCACTTACACGCAGACAAAGAGCCTCAACAGATCAGCTAATCTAATCTGCTAAAACTCCACGTTTCTTTTGAGATTTTGTGCATTTTTACAGGAGTAAGGTAGAATTTATGAATACATTTGAAATTACTTTCTTTGATCTTATTGCTTGTAAAGGGAAAGAAAGTTCGATCACAGATATCTTGCCAATTGTTTTCTTCAAATTTCGTTGCCAGGTCCGTCTCCCAGCATCTTAATAGAGCTGGGAAGACTGTTTGGCATTCATTAGTTAGAATTTCATATAGTTCACTGATTTTACCTTTAATTGTGGATGAGGTAGTTAGTTTTTCTTCCAATTATGTCATTTCAAAGCTTAACTTGTTTTCTTTAGTAAGTGAACTTAAAGTGCTTTGAATTTGCATATATTTTAAGAAGTCTGAGTTAGGAATGTTGTATTCTTCTCTTAGCTCCTGAAATGCTTTTAATTTCCAGTTTTTATGAAAAAGGTCTTTAAGTTGAGTTACCCCCAAGTGTCTCCACTTGTTTATATCAGTTGAATGAAAATATTTTTTTAGGTCAGGGTTTTGATGAATAGGTGAATAAACAGAGATGCATTTAGTTATGCCAAACTTTTTCGAGCAATCTTTCCATGCAGATAGGGTATTCACAACCGTGAAATATTGCTTTATATTTTCTATTTTGTCAAAATTCTTTATAAAAAAAAGAGAGTTTAGAGGTAAAGGATCAACCTGTCCCGCTTCTATCTGTATCCAGTGTGAGTCTGGTCCTCCCAATGACCATGATACTATAGTTCGAAGTTGGGCTGACCAGTAGTAGTGTTGGAGATTGGGAAGACCTAGACCACCCATGGACTCAGGTTTCATAAGAGTCAGTAATTTAATCCTTGGTTTTTTATTGGACCAAATACATTTTGAGATACGTTTATTCAATATGTTAAAATATGTTATAGATAGGTAGCAGGGTACATTTTGAAAGAGAAAGTTCAATCTCGGAAGGATATTCATCCTGATGACGTTTATCCTTCCTAGAAGGGATAGGGGTAGTTTGTCCCATCTACCTAGATCTGTGTTCATTTCAATTGTAAGAGGAGTGTAATTTTTTTCAAATAAATCATTTAATTGCGGTGTAAAGTGTACTCCCAAGTATTTGGATTTCATAATATCTGAAAAATAAATAAATAAGTACTAACCCTCTTACTTACTGTCTTTTTACTATTATGTACCCTAATACTATGCTACTATTCTTATACTACTACCTATCTTGCACTCAGAGTGTAACACTCAAGCTCAATAGTGTAACACTCAAGCTCAATATTATTTGACGAACAATGCCACTGACCCTTAGCTGCCAGAGATGTACCCCTCCTGGTGACATGTTGTTCACAATCTGTAAGTCGATTTGGATACAAGTTTCAAATTACTAAATTGTAAATATTATTTTTTTTTAGATGGGGCTGATCCGATCCAATATTGATATTGGATTCCAATATGATGTAATTCACATATCGGATATTGGCATGATTCACGTTAGATTCAGAGTGCAACAATCTTTTTTAGATAATGCTACTAAAACGTATAAAGTAGCACCAGTGCTACTTGCAAATATACCCCCGTTTCTTTTTTTTTATTATCATACAGTATATCATGTTCACTTCTCACTTCTCTCAACGGGAGATGTGTGTGTGTGTGTGCTCTCATTGAAATGCAGAGCGGTATAGCCAGCTCTCTATCTTTACATGTCTGTAGATACTACATCTATATCTGTACATATTCCTTACCTACTGTTACTAGTTATGCTGCTGGCCAGTATGACTTACTACCATATAGTATTTATACCTGTATCACTGTACATTACAACTCTGTACATACATCTGATGAACACTAAACTCAGTAATACTTTTTTTTTTTTTTTTTTCTACTTTTCTCCCATTTTCTATTTTCTCCCATCCCAATTTCGTATCGTCCAATTCTACCCTCCCCTGTCTCGAACGCTGTTAGGCCATGCTTCCCACAAGCCGGCTGCAATGTGGACTAAGCCTTACATCACGTGTCCCCTCCGGTACTCGAGGAAGCAGCAGTCGCATCTTTTCACCTGCACAGTGCGATCTCTCAGCGTCGGGGGTCTGTGTTTGGAGGGGATGCCGCCCCCGTCGCTTCCTGATTCTGCTGCGCAGGCGCACCAACCGACCTGTAGGAGTCGCTGTCCACAACGTCCGATCCCCACCCATCAGCTTCCCACCCCCTAATACTGCCAATTGTATTAGTATGAACGACCAGCCAAGCTGATAGCAATGCGGAGAGCTGGGCTCGAACCCAGCGTCTCGTCTCCTGCATTGGTGGTGAGCGCCTTGCCCACTGCACCACCTAGTAATTAGGGGTGGGAATCACCAGTTTAATCACGATACGATATCGATTCTTTGGACAACGATACGATATTATCCGATATCACACAGTCTGCCACGATACGATACGATACGATTCGATTCAGGTGCCTGCGATCGATATGAGACGATATTATGTGCCCATTTAATACAATCAGTAACATTTAAATCAACAAAAAAAAAGGCAATGGAAATATCATGACATTTTTATTTTTGAGCTCTTCCAGACATTTAAATGAAAAACAATCCATTGTTTTTAATACAAATAGACCTCCTGTTCACTGTTTTTGGTTCATTTTTTTTCTTCTCGATATTAATATCCTATTCACTGTCACAGAGCTGTATTTTGGCTGGAAAAGCTCCTGTTAGTGGGGCTATCCCCGAGAATGCACCCTCCCAGTCCACACTTCTCTCTGCCTATGGCTCTGGGTTAGCTTGTTAGCTCACGCTAAAGTAACGTTATCTTCGATCTTTAACGCGACGTGGGCATAATGGAGTGACGAGGATTGCAAAGCAGGTTAGATGCATTGGACCCGTTGTGGAATAAAACAGCAGGGACATGTTTTGGGTCACAGAATAGGCACACTAGTCTTGCTCTATTGACGCTCTAGACGCTACTGATGTTAAACGGAGTTTGAGTTTCACAACACTGGGCGCGGGGCAATGACGTCGCCGTCGCCGGATTTTCAAAATAAGAGTATCGCAATATGAATCGATCTTTTTACGTGGCATCGATCCTATTTGATTATTGATAATAGATCGATATATCGATCTGGATCGATGTATCGTCCCACCCCTACTAGTAATACTGATTTATATATTTTATACCCAGCTTAATCACCTGTATATTGTATATCACTATTGCACTTTACTGTTACATTTGCTCTGGTTGGATGCCAAACTTCTTTTCGTTGTACTGTACTGTATAATGACAATACATTTGAATCTAATCTAATATATCTCTCCAGTGTGTGCCCTCATTTGTAGTGGTTGTTCCTTTTTCCAAAGTAAATAAATATTGGATCTTTCTGTGCCACGGACAGAAAATTACGATGATCAGGACAACTGAGACCAATTAGTAGGCGATCTCGAGAGAAAGACAAACATATCTGTTTAGGAATGACTCGTGGCTCAGTTGGGAAGTGTCAAGCGAAGCAAGCAAGCGGCAGATTTACTAACTCCTAAGAATCACACATGCATGTTGGGGTGACAACAACACTGGAGTCAGATTTCACACAACACTGGAACATGGCGAGCGGAGTCGAGAGGCAGCAGTTTGGGGACATTTCGGTTTTGGCGTTGAATACAATGACGAGGGAACGAAAACAGTTAAAAATTACTGTCAGCAACCATTGTTTCACACGTGTCGCCTATGTAAATGGAAACACTTCAATATGAGCACACATCTGCGCCGTCACCAATAAATAGTAGACATTTTTTCTCCTTAACACTTTGATTGACCAACCCGAGTTTTCTCGGGTTTACCCCCCTCGGGTTGAATGCCCACTCATGAGAATTCTCGTATTTTCTCGTTTTTTTTTTATTAGCGATCTGAAATCATATTTCATCAACCGAGTCTACCGTTGGAAATTCAGCCACTCCAGGCGCTAAGATGTGAAAAAAGCGCCCCCTATCGTCTCCCAGATGGTAATTCACCCTTTTGGATTGAACTCAATGAAAATGTATGAGAAAAAAAATCCCTGACTCTACATTTTACTTCTCACTCACGCAGCCGGGGTCGATCAGCTCCACTAGTGAGCCTCAGAGCAGCGGGATGATGTGTTTTTACAGTATACACGGTGAATCAATAAAAGGATTGTTTTTTTCGAATGGCGATCAGGAATTGGAATAATCCATTTGGATACCATCTGATCTCAGGTAAGGAATCTATATTACCAGTTTTAGGATAATCAGATTAGTTTTCATGGAGATATAATGTTGTGAAGGATCAGATTAAACCGAATATATATATTTATTTATGGATATATATTTAATAGTATTTGTATATCGTTTGATATCCCCTGTATATTCCTTGTACAATATGCACTGAATATCCCTTTAGTCTACTAAACAGCCCATAATAGTTTCATTCTACCATTGGACGAGAACCTGGCGCCAGCAGCCATGCCCCTTGGTTCAAGTTCAATCGTGCCGACCAACATGTCGTGGCAAGCCCGGTTCCGCGTAGGAATACGTCTGGCGAAATACGAATGGTACTATTTGTTCACAGCGCATATATATATGGCGCAAGTAAAGTAGAACTTTCTTTTTAGTCCATTAGTTCTTTACCCTCCAACTAAGTAACAGACGCGAAGCCTCACCCACGACGCACGTGTGGTGCAGTAAGGCCTACTTGGCCTCAGAATAGGCATTGAGATATCGTGTGGATTAATAGTTGAATTGTCATAGTTTGGCACTATACCGTCGAGTTGGACGTATTTCTATTAAGCTAATAATAGTCTATTATGTATGGTGCATCGTTCGGTTAGAGTTATAAAGTGAGCAGTACCCCCCATCGTTCCTGACGTTATCTGGAGTCTTAACCAGGCTGGGCAGACCACGTGTGGTGCTTGCATCCGAGGAGCTCCGGGCCAGGACGAGTGGACCTGTACATTGGATTACTTTACCCGGACGACGGCGAGCCTTCCACGGCTTGGATTATCTACATGCTTTGGGTGCTTTGATTATTCCATGGATAACGGCCAACACTGCTGAGTGTTGGAACTACCCCCCGGAGAGGAGTCAAGGTGAGACGGCGCTCTACTCCAAGTGAGGTCGCCTCACGTCTCTTCATCTGTGGACCGGCAGCTACCGTCCACCAGAGGGTCCAGCTGTATTCATCTGCGGACCGAGGTTCTGTGGGCATCGTGTTCAGGACTCTGAATTCTCCCACGAAATCGTCGGCCAGATGGGATACCGCCAGCGGCTCTTCTAACCCCCCCACTACTGTCTTACAACCAGCGGGACCCCCCCCCCCCTTAGTGTATCCAGCTATAATCATTTAAGTACCATCGCTATAGTTCCCTAAAGAACCAGGTTGTATATTTGCTCCCTGCGTAACCAGAGATTGGACATTCAATGTTGATTTACCTACGAATACTCATTTGCCATACAAGTGCATTTCAAATCATAAATGTCATTAAGTGAACGTTGTATATACCCTTTGCTATATAAAATATTCGATTTATACATTTGTGTGGACTTCGTTTCATCAGGTGGGAAAGTGTTCATCATATCTATATCATGTACTGGATGGCCAGAAGTTAAAGTACAAGAGGTAGTGGTTTAATGATACCATACTTATCAATACAGTCAGGGAATTGTACCCCTCAGTTACAATTGGTCCTTCGAGCCGGAGGGTAACTAGTGTAATATTAATATAGTGTTATTAATATTAAAATGGCCTATGATGAACACTCCACGAAACGGTCCTCCTAACGTAGAACGCCCGCAGCGCAGACGACAGCCACCCCAGTACTTAGAGGATTACGCTGTCAGTCAACTACCTAGCCTTCGACAAACGGTAAACGCGGTAAAAGTAGAAAGTAAAATTATGTCTGACCTTAACGACCAGGTTTCCCCGACCACAGAGGCCCTAGTGGGTTCTAATGTAACTGACCAAGCTCACGGTGGGGACCAGGAGGGAGCTGACATGCCTTTACCCCCCGCCAATACCGAAGAAGTAGTCCCCGACCAGCCCCGGGAGGAAGACAACCCTACAGAGAGAGAACTCTGCACGGAAGAAGAGGAGGAGAGCGCCGAGGAAATAGAGCTCCAGGACTCCCCCACGAGCGGCTCACCCAGGAGCGGCTCACCTCTACAACCGTCTTCCCCCAGCGAAGCGGAGAGGATGCTATCACAGGCGTTCCTCGTCAGCCTGACAGCCGCTACCGAACGCGATCGACTTCAGGGTGAACGCGATCGACTTCAGGGTGAACGCGATCGACTTCAGGGTGAACGCGATCGACTTCGGGGTGAACGCGATCGACTCCGGGCACAGACGCTTAGCGAGCGCGAACAACTCCAAGCGCAACGACGGAGCGAAGAAGAGCGCAGACGCCTGGAGATGAGACGCCTTCAGACGGAAGAGAATATGGCAAGAGACCGGGCCGACGCCCAGCGCGCCGCTGCCGGTGCCCAAAGAGAAGCAGATCACATCCAGCGCGAGGCCGAGCGCGACAGACTGCAGGGCGAGCGCGACAGACTACAAGCCGAGCGCGACAAGTTACGGGCGCGGATAATGAAGCGGCTGAACCACAGGGCAACACCCTCTCCCTCCGCCAGGGGTTCAAGGAACTCGTCGAGACAACAGTCAAGGGCAGCGTCTCCTAACCGAGCAAGCGACCCTGAACTTGACCAACAGACCAAGCCTATACCCCCCGCAGACCCCCTTCCCCGACCGGTCCAAGCGAGACCCAGCTACAAGGAAGGAGCGGCATACACTGCGGAGAAGCTAAATAAACGACTACAGGATCTAGAGGACCTGATAGAAGAAGAGGGAGAGGAGGAGAACCAAGCCCGACGACAGCACAGTACTCCACCGGACCAGGAGGTCCAGTACAGCCCAGGCTATACCCCCGCTGCGCTGCGCTACAGACCCCCGACTCTATTCACGGGTGAGCATGACGCACGACCAGCCCCGAGGAATAGCACCTGGACCAGCGGGCCATGGTACCCTGCTGGTACCAGCCCACAGAGAGGCGCAAGAGGAGACTCGCCTAGGAGGCCTCTCCCCCAACGCTCGCCGATGTATCAGCCATCCACGGCGTCATACATTGCCACACCGCCCACCAGACGGAGTGTGTACAGAACACTCGCCAGACAATATGACCCGTTGGGATGTATTCTACCTTACACCACCAGGGCAAAGATGATTGTACGAGCACTATGGGACAAGGACCAGGGCTGGGACGACCCAATACCCGCACACCTTGCCTCCACATGGAGAGAGTGGGAGACGGAACTCCGCTCACTCCCAGGCGTCAATATACGCCGCAGCTACTTCCCATCCACGGTGAGGCCAGAGACATGCAAGATGGATCTACACGTCTTCAGTGACGCCTCCGAAGTAGCCTATGGATCGGTGGCCTACTTGCGTGCCCAAGAGAAGGGAGGAGAGATACACACCGCTTTCATCCTGGCTCGCTCAAGAATAGCCCCACGAAAGCAACAATCTATCCCGCGTCTAGAGCTCTGCGCAGCCCTAGCAGGAGCGCATCTAGCCACGTTAATCCAACGTGAACTCACCATTCCGGTGCACAGAACAATCTTGTGGTCAGATTCCACGACAGTACTCGCATGGATCAAGTCTGACTCATGCAGATACAAAGTCTTCGTGGGAGTCAGAGTCACCGAGATTCAAGAGTTAACAGAAGCAGCGAGCTGGCGGTATGTGGACACCAAACACAACCCAGCTGACGTCATCACCCGGGGAATGTCCCTAGATGACCTCACCCGTCGCAACATCTACAGTGACGGACCAGAATTCCTCAAGCTCCCGGAAGAAGAGTGGCCTACGCCCACCCCACGGGAAGCAAGTAAAGAGGAGGCTGAGAACAAGAAACCTATGTTCTGTGGACTGAGCACAGTCGCCTCCACAGACCCCAACATAGATGACTGCATTACCCTACAGAGTGCGCAACTAAAGACATTCCTGTGGCACCACCCAGAGAGTCAGTCCACCACTGACATGACGTGTGGTGCTTGCATCCGAGGAGCTCCGGGCCAGGACGAGTGGACCTGTACATTGGATTACTTTACCCGGACGACGGCGAGCCTTCCACGGCTTGGATTATCTACATGCTTTGGGTGCTTTGATTATTCCATGGATAACGGCCAACACTGCTGAGTGTTGGAACTACCCCCCGGAGAGGAGTCAAGGTGAGACGGCGCTCTACTCCAAGTGAGGTCGCCTCACGTCTCTTCATCTGTGGACCGGCAGCTACCGTCCACCAGAGGGTCCAGCTGTATTCATCTGCGGACCGAGGTTCTGTGGGCATCGTGTTCAGGACTCTGAATTCTCCCAAGAAATCGTCGGCCAGATGGGATACCGCCAGCGGCTCTTCTAACCCCCCCCCTACTGTCTTACAACCAGCGGGACCCCCCCCCCCCCCCCTTAGTGTATCCAGCTATAATCATTTAAGTACCATCGCTATAGTTCCCTAAAGAACCAGGTTTGGACATTCAATGTTGATTTACCTACGAATACTCATTTGCCATACAAGTGCATTTCAAATCATAAATGTCATTAAGTGAACGTTGTATATACCCTTTGCTATATAAAATATTCGATTTATACATTTGTGTGGACTTCGTTTCATCAGGTGGGAAAGTGTTCATCATATCTATATCATGTACTGGATGGCCAGAAGTTAAAGTACAAGAGGTAGTGGTTTAATGATACCATACTTATCAATACAGTCAGGGAATTGTACCCCTCAGTTACATATAAGCTTTTATGTGATATGGCTGATTGACTGTGCGAGCAGTCAGGAAATAGGAGAATCGATTTTCAGCTCGCGGCCAGAGCGTGCATGCGTATATATATACTATCGATAATCTAGCGTTTATTTGAAAACGATTCATAAATAGGCAGAAAAAAGACAACGTTCTAGAATATTCCAGTAAAGGGCGATTATCATGGAATGTCTACATTTTTCCATGAAAACGAGTGCTTTTAAAAATGCTAGAAAACGGAAATGAAGCATTAAAAAAAAAATCTGCTACAACAATGTTGACTGGAAAATGAGTCTTTGATAAGCGACGGGCAGATTAGACACATAATTTAAAACATAGATTAGGCGATATTAACGTTAACATTGAAGTGGTGCTGGGCATTCAAGGAGGTAAAAAGGAATTAAGCTTGGGCAGTGAAAGTGTTAAGCACAAAATGGAACTGAAACCAAACCAAAAACCGTGACCCAAAAACCGAGGTATGTATTGAACCGTGCGCTAACTGTATTGTCCCTAATGTTTCGGTATGAAGTATATCCTTGATAATTAGTTCCGGGGAACGAGGTGCTCAAAAGACACATAGAGATAGAGAGAGAGAGAGAGAGATAGAGAGAGAGAAGAGAGAGAGAGAGAGAGAGAGAGAGAGAGAGAGAGAGAGAGAGAGAGAGAGAGAGAGAGAGAGAGATGTGATGGCAGAGGAATAGAGTCAATGGAAGTGTAGCGACAGGACCAATTAAGTAATTACCTGGAGTGTGGATACTCCTCAATTACAGAGCAAGACTTGCTAATACGGCGAGTTCACAGGTAAACAAACCAGCTTTTATGTCTGCTGTTCATTAATTGTACTGTGCTTGGGCATAACTTTCCTTCTCGATTTCCCACTATTGGAACACAAAAGGCATTCGGGTTAATTGGTATGAATTGGTACAGTGTGGCTCTGAGTTGACATCTGCTGATGTATGTATATTCTACACATGCACATGTGTATATAATGTGCACGTGTGTGCATCCATGTGTTTGTATGCCTGTGCACACGTATGCAAATTCACTCTACAGTCAGGGGAAGACAGAGGCCTTAAATGCCAATCTCGGCTTGGCAAACATGCTGACTCTAACCGTGACTGAACAAATTGAAGCTGATAATTCCAGATTTTCCACATCAAAAGGAAAATTCCCTTAAATGGAAAAATCAACACATTGACACATTTGCCATTGTTTTCCTCTCACACTATTGTTGAATCCTTGCCACTCAGTCAATTATGAGTCGTGTCTACATCTCATTACCCTTCACTCTCCGTCTTTTATCCCCCCACAGAGACGGAGTGCCATTTCACATTTAATTTCACTTGATTGCGGCGATAGTTCCTGGGGGTTTTAATGGCAACTTAAAAACCAGGAGAGTTGATCAAAGCGGGAGAGCGAGTGTGGAGTGAAACACAGGGATGATTAAAGTTGCAGCGTAGCATTAGGCGAGCCCTGGTCTAGATTGCCTGCATGTAATTAGTCTGGCTTTTATTGATCTGCCTACTCCTAACTTGGTACACTGACTGACAGATCAATTGAGTGAGGAGGGGGAGGAAGATGGAGGAGGAGGAGGAGGAGGAGGAGGAGGAGGAGGAGGAGGAGGAGGAGGAGGAAGAGGAGGAGGACAGGAAGAACAAAGGAAGGGATGGGAGAGGGCCACAGTTGGATGGATTCAGTGTAATTTCCTTGCTAGAAGTTCGTTGCTGGACCCATGTTTATTTCCTGTTTGCTAAAATCAACTAGAAATCAAATCCATTCACAATGTTTATGTTGTAAGGTGAACCCGTTTATATATATATATAAATAAATAAAAACGGGATTCAAAACCTGGTTGTGAGTTTGGGAGACGTCCATTCTACCACTACACCACCAGCGGTACATACCCACACTATACAAGCAGCGTGACACTTGTAATGTATGTAAGGTTTCCGACTCCAAGATTCTATAATCTTATATTTCACTAATAACAGTTAAAATCATTGGTAAACAAACGTAATGCTAAAAATATACACTTTCACTGCTGATTTGACAGGTTTAGTGTCTTTACTCTTGGATACATTTGGAAAAAAACGCAACATTAATTCATAGTCTGTAGACATGGTGACATGGTGTGATGTCATTTGCGGTCCACAAACATAATCAAATCAGCTTTATATGCTTGGCCTGGAAAGTGCTTTAGTTATAAATTAAGTATAGTGATGAATCCTGATGAATGAAGTCAACGGCCTGCAGCTGTATTCGAGCGCCCCTACTGGTAACCGTTACCGTTAACCCGGCGCACACACGCCGCCCATGCGCCAGTGGACAGAGAACTAATGGCTGCATCTGTAGGTCGCAGTCATCTCCTCTCTGCATGAAGACAGGACAGCAAGGTTTTCTAGACTGCAGCGAGGGCATTTGGCTGTGATGTAGTGGGCTACAGTATTGAGGTGAAGGCAGTTCCATTGCGCTTGTGACAGCCGAGGTGACGTGTGCTTTGTGATTCTCCCCGGACAATAACACAATGCCATTCATTATGAAAGCACAAGGTCTACCGGCTCTCAGGATTAATTCAAAAGCAGTGAGTGGAGGTGATAATGATTCTCTGGGAATTGTAAGGGGAGCTGCTGCTAGCAAGGAGTGGAGTGGAGTGGTCCACATGCCAAGGCTTTCATTACTGCACTACCCCCTCAGTCCTGGGGTATCTCAACATTTATTTATTTACAAAGATTCCTCTCCCCCATCTACTCATTCTCATGCTTTATGGTTCCATCTCTCGCTCTCTCTTTTTGCTCCTTTGCGCTGTCTCTCCTTACCTGTGGTGTAAAGTAACAAAGTAAAAGTACTTTGTTACAGTATGTGAGTAGTTTTTGGGAGTATTTTTTACTTCACTTGATGTAGTGGAGTAAAAGTATGATACTGCATGGGAGTAGAAGAGTAAAAGCACAATTGTTTATCTTTTTAATGTTTAACTGATTAACATTGGGCACCTCGTTACTCGCTACAAGATCAAATCTCATTGTGATATTGTATTATCTGGACTGTATACATCAAAGCCTCTAGGTGGTGGGGGAGCATGCCTATGTTCCCACAGCCCAATGGTCCCACAGCCCTATGTTTCCACATTTCTAAGATTATTCCAAAAATTAGGCCCTATGTTCCCACAGCCCAATGGTCACACAGCCCTATGTTCCCACATTTCTAAGATTTTTTTCAAAATTAGGCCCTATGTTCCCACAGCCCTATATTCCCACAGCCCTATGTTCCCACATTTCCTTTTTTCATAAATTTGTATCCGATTTAATCCCCCTTTCTCTTAATTTGGTAGCCAATTACACCCAACCTATTATTCAATTGTCCTCTGGTAGTAGAGGGTTTGTCCAGGAACATAGGTCTGTGGGAACATAGGGCTGTGGGAACATAGCCCCTAATTTTAAGTGAAAAGAATATCTTAGAAATGTGGGAACATAGGGTTGTGGGACCATTGGGCTGTGGGAACATAGGGCCTACTTCTGAGTGAAATTTTTTTATTTAAAATGTGGGAACATAGGGCTGTGGGACCATTGGGCTGTGGGAACATAGGGCCTTATTTTGAGAGAAATCTTAGCAATGTGGGAACATAGGGCTGTGGGAACATAGGGGCTGACACCTGCTACAGACCTTCTCTACAGACTTGCAGTCCTTCTCTACACCATAACAACACTGATTTTCTGCTAGAATGTAAAAAGTTAGCCTCTTAGCGTGCATGGGCCTGTGTATGGGCCGTCATGCCCGTGCGTGGGACGCACGCACGTCTACCGGCTCAGGGCTGCATTTTCGCAGATCATGTAATATACCGCTCGAAACTTTAATTTGCCGCCTTTCGAACGCCACTTCACCAATTCCGTGCCTCGGTTCTTGAGTTACATGACGATATGTCAGGCGAGCGTCTTTTTACAGGCCGCGCGTCAAATGACCACGTCTGACTGTATACACTGATGGCAAAAATTATTGGTCAGTGTTGTAGCCAACCGCTTCCAATGATAGACCACTGCACTTCCGCGTTACATTGAGCTCATGGAGGAGAGAGCGGGGGGAGAAAATGAATGAATGTGGATGAGAGACTTGACATTAAGTGGTTGTAGCTATGGCTGTGGGGATGCTGGAGACATGATCCAATATACGCCCGAGTCTCCTGAACACGGCGCGACCAATCCCAAGTCGATCGGCACTTTCTCTGCCAAGCTATAGTCGCTTTTTCGCACCTACTCCCGAACTACGCATGCGTAGATTGATGAACCTAGACTCCGTGGGCAATCTGCACATGCGTAGTTCGGGAGTAGGTGCGGAAAGTAGGCGAACATTTGTTGACTGAATCTTCAGAACGCACGGAGGTGGATAGCCATTTTGGATTTTCACGCTTTTTATTTTTGGTACACGGTTTACTAAAACTCAAGCACACATTTTATTTTCAGATTTGTATACAATTTGGACCTGTACTACATAAGACTTCAGGTTATGGAACCGCAGTGTTTTCCAGCTCATACTGTACCTCTATGCTGGAACTTAAAAACAGGAATCTGGCAACCACTAAAGAGACATGTGAGTACACAAGTTCAAGTTCAACTCAAGTTCAAACCTCTGTTACTCTATTTCATTAGCACTAACAGTGATTATCAGGGCTGTACATTAACTTTTTTTTGCACATAGCACTGGTGCTACAGAGATTGATAGTTTTGTAGCACAGGCCAACATCTTGTAGCACAAGTATAACACGTGTTATATTTGTAACAGTAGAGGGCCTACCTGGAAGAGGTAGAGAATCTGTCACAGTGGTGTCAGGAGAACTGCCTCTCCCTGAACGTCAGCAAAACAAAAGAGATGATTGTGGACTTCAGGAGGTCGGGGGTCAAGGACTACAGCCCCCTCAGCATCGACGGGGCACCGGTTGAGAGAGTGAACAGTTTCAAGTACCTCGGAGCCCACATATCCGAGGACTTGACATGGACCACACACATTGACAGTGTTGTGAAGAAGGCACGACAACGCCTCTACTTCCTCAGGCGCCTAAGGAAGTTCCAAGTCAGTCAGAAGATCCTTAAGAACTTCTACTCATGTACAATAGAGAGCATCCTGACTGGCAAGTTGTGGCAACATCACCTCCTGGTTTGGGAATAGCACTGCACAAGACCGTAGCAGACTACAAAGAGTGACACGTTCAGCCAAACGCACAATTGGAGGGGGGCTTCCCACCCTCCAGAACATTTACAATAAGCGGTGCAGGGGTAAGGCTAAGAGAATCATCAAGGACTCCAGCCACCCGAACAACTGCCTCTTTGAACTGCTGCGGTCAGGCAAGCGATACCGGAGTCTCAAGGCGAGCACAGAAAGACTCAGAAGAAGCTTCTATCCCCAGGCCATCAGGCTGCTCAACAAACAATAAACACTATGCAACAACCATCAAATGCACACAGCACACACACCCACACGCACACACTCACTTTAAACAAACAAAACACTGCAGCACCCACTCTCCACACTTTAGATCACCTAAACACACTTTATATTTATTGGTAAAGGATTTGCACTACAACTCGTACACCTTACTGTAAATTGTACCTAAATTGTACCTCATCCCATTTCTGCTTTGCACTATATAGTATTGTATATTAGTACATTGCATAGTATATTGTATATTGTATGGTAACTCAGTTACTTCTATTCTGCATCGAACATTGTACATATGTCTATACTGAACACTGTGACCTCTATTTTTACTTCTATTTTACATGCTATACTATTTTATTTCATACTTATCTTGTCTAGCACAGTAGCACAGTCTCTGGAGCGTAACAGTAAGAAGCATTTTGTATAAAAGTATTCTGTACTTCTGTATGACAACTATTAAAGAAACTTGAAACTTGAAACTTGAAATGTGCCTATTGTATTTGTGTTATTTAGTTGCAGTTAGGGATGTCCGATATTATCGGCCTACCGATATTATCGGCCGATATCGGCATTAAAATGTGATATCGGAAAATATCGGTATCGGTTTAAAAAAAAATTTAAATGTATTTTTTTTTTATTATACATTTCTATAACCTTTATTTACCCAGGCAAGCAAGTAAGAACAAATTCTGATTTTATTTATTGTCAAAAGTATGCATAATGTTGTGTTAATTCCACAACAAGATATATGTAATGTTAATTACCTGAAATTATTCCATTTTTTGGGGGGGGAAACCCTGCATATATCGGTATCGGTTGATATCGGTATCGGAAATTAAGAGTTGGACAATATCGGTATATCGGTATTGGTAAAAAAGCCAATATCGAGCATCCCTAGTTGCAGTGCCAAGTTTGGCTGTCATTTTCATGCTGACAAGTTGACGTCACACAACCAGACACGTTACGTGTAAGGAATTATGGGATTTGGTGTTGGGTGTATGGACTCTACTAGGGGTGGGAATCACCAGTTTCATCACAATACGATATCGATTCTTTGGACAACGATACAATATTTGCAGATATCTGCCACGATACGATACAATGCAGGTGCCTGCAATCGATAGACAATATCATAAGCCTATTTAACACAATCAGTAACATTTAGATCAACTCAAAAAAGGTAACGAAAATATAATTTGAAAAAAATTATTTTAAAAAAGACATTTAAATGAAAAACGATTTATTGTTTTTAATACGAATATACCTCCTGTTCACTATAAAGTGCCACGTTTTGATATATTGAGCTTTAAAGCCCAACTTGCAGGTTAAACCCTACTCTTCAATTATGGGTAGTTTACATCATTGGTATCTAATTTCATTATTTATTTATTTCCATTTGACACCGGAAATGCCACCCAGAAAGGGTTAAAAAGGTCCACACACGAATAACATGCATGTGCGAATAAAAAAAGCTTATCAGATGCTAGCACGGCCGTGACGTCACTCGGGGCAACATATGCCTTATGCCCGTCCGGGTCATAGTACTACTGGGCTGGCTATATGGCTCCTGCTAACGTTAGCATTATGTCTACTGTCGTGAATCATTTTAAATCGGGCCATGCAAAAGAGTTTGGGGAACGAGCAAAACGTGCAGGTCCTCCTCTCAGACCCGCGGGGCACACACCACGCCGGCCAGCAAGCCACACATCCCGGCATGTTGATACGATTAGTAGCTAGCTAAGTTAGCCAACGTAGCCCAGCTCAGCCCGGCAGCCAGCACTCTCGAAACTCACAACAATGCCCGATCCAAAATGGTTCTCTCCTCTTTGTATACCTTTGTCCTCACACGTATTCTGCCAGGGAACTTATGGACACGACAATAGTAGTAGTTATAAGGTGTTTGAGATTGTAACGTTAGTTAGCTCATAGCTATCGTGACTGACGCACCGAGTGGGGCCAAAATCATATCAACATGCCGGGATGTGTAGCTTGCCAGCCGGCACGACGTGCGCCCCACAGGTCCGAGAAGAGGACCTGCACACCCCACTCGTTCCCCAAACTCCTCTGCATGGCCCGATTCAAAATGATTTTAGCCCCACTCAGTGCATCAGTCACGATAGCTATGAGCTAACCAACGTATACAAAGAGGAGAGAACCACCTCAAATCGGGCATTGCTATGAGCCTCGAGAACTCCGGCCACGCCAGCCAACCTAGCCAGCTACTAACACAATATGTACACATATGTAACACAATGATTTACATTAGTACAAATATGGTAACGTGGTTGTGGCTTTTACAAATAGTGGTTCGCTTTAGAGATGAATGGCTATGATCACGGTCCGGAGCAATAGTGTTAGGTGAAACAGAGACTAGCTCCTCGGCTAGTAGTAACAAGAAGGCTCTGTGCTTCCTGCCGTCTGCCTGTGAGTCTCAGAGCCCCTGCTGCCCTGTACCCAGTGTGAGGTCATCATTAACCCTTAGAAGTCAACGGGGCCTATTGCTCCCGTGGGCGGAGAACAAAAGAATTAGAATCTCTCACAAATGCTCAGGAAGTCCCGTTTTTCAAAAATCTGTAAAAATAGCACAAAGACAATTTCGAGTGCATAATAGTGTAATCTATATGTATCCTTACTTGCTAAACATAATACGACTTGTAAATATGTTTAATTCTTGCTCAATTGTATAGTTCTAAATATCCCTGTATTCCCCCGAAACTACAACGCGTCACGTACATGCACGCGCGCACACACACACAGCGCATAGGTGTTAATCACTGAGTGATCTAATATGCATATTCTTCAGCGCGAGAGGGGGGGGGGTTGTGTTTTCTCACTGTCTGTCGTTGATAATATAATCTGAAGAGGTCCTGCATTATTATTATTATCATTCTCGAGAATACACGCGGACCCGACGGAACGTTAACTTATGAATAAAAAGTAGTCTAACATGCTTTTCATCCTCGCCCGTGTATATACCCACGTCGCGCTAAAACATCAACTACTGTATGAGTAGAGACAGAGTGCTTGTGTGTACGAGTTATGATGAGTTATCTCGCAGTTTTCTAGAGTAGAAAGGTGCGCCCAGTAGAGCACACACACACACACACAGAAGGAATTTCTTGTACAGCGAGTTGGGCGTTTTATTTATTTTATCACTTGTAGGCTACCATAGCGAAGGCTCATGGCAGCAACGTTAGTGGTTGAAACGTGATTCGAGAGTGATACCAAGTGGAAGGAAATATATCCTGTCATCAGTGCGTATAGCAGGTATCCTCGAAATTCTCCGCTATCTCCTCTGCTCCTGTCTGTCCGCCTGCACTGCTCCAACTGCCTGTGTCTGTCTACTGCTTTGGTCCAATCATATTCAGAGTCCCGTCAGAATCCCCCCCCCCCCCACCCACAGTCTGCGAATCAGAGGCAGAGTAGGGCGGGTCTTCACGAAATGCGTGTTGTCTCTTTCAACGGGTTGGAGTCAGAGCGAGAGTTGACAGCGCATATACAGGTAGTCTAATCTGCAGGTACTGTAGCGAGTAGCATAGTTTTGCCAGCAGGCAGTTAGTAGAAAAATATGGCATGTTCAAAGATGGCCAGTAAAATAAAAGTCAACAGTGAAAATCGCTGCAATAATAATTCTTTCTTTCTTTCTTTCTTTCTTTCTTTCTTTCTTTCTTTCTTTCTTTCTTTCTTTCTTTCTTTCTTTCTTTCTTTCTTTCTTTCTTTCTTTCTTTCTTTCTCTCTCTCTCTCTCTCTCTCATTCTAGAGAAATACAACCACAAATTGTTATTGGTTTGCTTCTTTTTCTTACAGTACTATATATACTGTACTTTACTGTATATACTGTACCATCCACTGTACTGAAACATCTCAATATAAGTAATCATGGTATGCTGCAAAAGGTGATATGGTATGTGATATGGTACAGTACTGTAAATACCATCTCTCTCTCTCTCTCTCTCTCTGGCTTTATTGAGGAAGGGCACACCTCTATCAGCTGAGTAACAATGTTCATCAAAGTGTTGAGTGCTACAGTGTAGGTTAGTATATTAGGACAAGTGCATACCTACATGTATGACCTATATCTATCTACTACTTTTGGATATGAGCATTTTTTCAATACCCAACTATGTAGTGGCCGCTTGTCGCTAGGCTAGGCCTCCTGCTGGGTCCATTCACTGGAATAACAAAGGAATGACTGGGCCTTTGCTCCAGGTGTGAAATGGTTCTAGTGACAATGATCACATTGAATTCTGGGAGTGTAGTTCTCTCATCAGATAGCTGAATGAACTTGGATCTAGTTCAAAGTCCTATACTGAAAAGGTGTTAGGATTTTACCAGAATGTTTGATAGGACATTGATTGAAAACTATCGTCTCAAATTTGACAATTGATGGCTTATTTTGAAGGTATGAATCTGTAATTTTATATTATGTAACAAAAAAAAAGGGGGAAATTCTCAGGAGGAGGAGCTATTTAGGTTAGACTTCTAAGGGTTAAGATGACACACGCACGCTATGAAACCATGGATTAAAATTTGCATGTGCGTGGAGGTTGTGGTTTGGTCGACAAAATGTTTGATAAAAACGCTAAAACTGGGTCAATTTCAATTTTTTTCCCCCTCTTCATGAAAGTCACCGTTGCCCTAGTCACATTGTTTATTGAACAAAAATACAACCTGCAAGTTGGCCTTTAAACTTTAAGTAAATTTTTTTGGAACTCACAACACGCAACCTAAAACCCCTTCCTCTCCCAAACCGTTCCTGCAATTGTTTTATGTTGCATGATGATCATGAATAAATGTATTATGTATTGTATTTTTTATGTTTAAAATTTAAATATCAACATTATCTGTCCACCCTCAGTACATTTACTATCAATATAATATACTCGTCTGACTTCATTTGATCTTTTCAAACGCACACACACACACACACACACACACACACACACACACACACACACACACACACACACACACACACACACACACACACACACACACACACACACACACACACACACACACACACACACACACACACACACACACACACACACACACACACACACACACACACACACACACACACACACACACACACAAGTGGTCTGCAAGGGCCTTGAAATGAAGCCCGTGCCGAGCCCGTGAACTTCAGGCCCTGCCCGAAAATAAGCCCGACTGTAAATAATATTTTAAGCCCTAGCCCGCGTGAAAACCCGAAAAAATTTAATTATTATTATTATTATTAAAATATTTTTTTTTGTATTTGTTTTAAATATTCGAAACACGGTTTTATATGAACTTAATTAATAAACAAAAACGAAAATGTCCAATAGGTCTAACTAAATAACACATATCACGCTTAAAACTAATAAACCATTCTATAGCCTGATTCGCAAATTCTATTATATTCTAAACACTTTATATATTAACTTAATAAATAAACAAAAACGAAAATGTCCAATAGGTCTGCCTAAATAACGCATATCACGCTGAAAACTAAGAAGCATTTACATAGCCTGTTTGCTCTTATTAGAATGCCGTCACAGTGCTCGCTTATTAGACAGCCTCGTAAAACGTATTGAAGGCTATAGAATCTTCTTTGACACACACACACACACACACACACACACACACACACACACACACACACACACACACACACACACACACACACACACACACACACACACACACACACACACACACACACACACACACACACACACACACACACACACACACACACACGACACAATAGCCTACTCAGTCACTATACAAATAAACAGAAAACAGAAATCAGATTTCGAGCAGAGCAACATAATGAAAGCACAACAAAACAGGGCAGCAGCACCCAGCAAATAATAAACATCAGACTCACCACTTCGCTGTTGACGTCAGCAGCGCGTTGAACAACGTTAACAAAACTTCGCCAACTGGCTACATACATCCAAGAACAAATTAAAACGTTCGCCAACTGGCTATGTTCCAACACAACCAATGCCACTTCGGTCCGGTTCATTTGTTCATCAATCCACCTGAGGGTCATCACTGTTCTCCCTCGAGTTCTCCCCTGAGTTCTCCCTGCGCGCTGCGGTAATTACATCCAAATGTTTATCTGATGACAGCTTGCGCAAAAGGGAAAACGAAACTTAAGGAAAACGAAGGTTATCCTATAACCCTAGTTATATAAAAAAATTAAATAAAAGCGCAATACATTTAAAAAAAATAATAAAAAACGTCTGTGCCCGGCCCGGCCGAGCCTGAATTATTTATTTAAAAATAAAGCCCTACCCAGCCCGAACCCGACGGGTCGGGTAGGGCCCCGTCGGGCTTGGGCAGGGTTGCAGTGCACTAACACACACACACAGAAGGGAGAATGCCTGCCCCCCCCCTCCTTCCCAGTCCCCACTCTGCTGTTCTCTATATGGCTCTGAACAGGGTTAGCTGGTTGTTAGCTTACGCTAACGTAACGTTAATTCCGGTCTTTAACACGACGTGTACATAAAGGAATGGCGAGGATTGCAAAGCATGTTAGATGCATTTGACCCGTTGCGGAATAAAACAGCAGGGATTTGTTTTGGGTGGCGAAATAGGCACACTAGCCTTGCTATGTTGCAATGTGCGTGTTCCAGACGCTACTGCTACTACTGAGACGAGTACTGTTGCGTGCTGTGGAGCCGAGCAGATACAACACCACGGGATTTTCTAAATAAGAGTATCGACATGAACCGAACGTTGCTAGCTGCCGGAGCCATAGTTCTTATGGCTGGAGCTGCGCTTAGGCGGAAATGAGAGTTGCCACAGGATTTTCAAAATAAGAGTATCGATATGAACCGAATGCCTATCGCACCAGTGCTACTAAAGTAAATCCATTCATCGCACAGACCGATGTAGCACGTGCAACATATATCTCGCACTGTACAGCCCTGATTTTTTTGCTTTAGTAACTTCAGAATGTTACCTTTCAAAAGAGACCAGGCTCATGCATGCACTATAAGTATACAGTATAAAGCTAAGCTTTGCAAACAAAGTATGCAGTCCTCAAAAACAAAAACGGACCCGTTTGGGGGTGATGCTTAAGAGGTTAGAGCATTTGGGGATGCTGTTCCCATTTCTACAGTATAAATTAAAAGTAGAAGAGAATACAAATGTGATTGCTGGATTACGGTGGGCCCCCATTACAGCATAAGATGCAGAATTAAACCAGATGGTTATGGGAGAGTTGAATGTATATTCCCGGCGAGGACTCAAGCTAAACCCTGGCAGGCACAAGCATGCACCGTCTACAGCTCCTGTGGTGGATGAGTTGCATGAGCGTATATCCATCTATTACCAAATCATGACAAACAAGTTGGGTTTAGAATGGGTTTTTAAAGCCTCAATTCCTTGAGGGTGCAGTGTGAAACAAATATGAAATTATATTATTCATCGGGAACGCAGAACGATCGGGATAAGGCTCACTAATTCCGAGCAGAACTGGAACATTTATCATCGCAAAGATGTGCTGCATTTTTTCGATATGTGGCTCCCTAAACAAACAAAGGGAAGCAACAGCAATGGAAAACCTGCAAAAAAAATTAGTTTTATAGGTACAGTTCAATGAGAAGGGACATCAATGTGTTCAGCTGTGGTTGAACCGCATCTAGCCAAGCCTTGTAATTGACTGTCTTGTGGACACGACAAGAAGAAGAAGGTACGTAGGCCTATAGTCTCTCCACTGTGATATGAAAAGCTGTATTATCTATAGGTTCTCATCCTGACAAAAGCCAGAGTGATTCATCTTGTGTAAGACGCATGCTTAAAGCGCAGGGGTGCCAATTTATCACCGCAGGGAGGGGCAGACGTGCACCGAGACCACCAGCGGTGACTCCACACTTTAGAATTAGCATCAAGGATGCAAATGTACCCGGGGCCCTTTGAGCAAACAGGAGCAATTCCGCAACTATATTTACCTAAAGATACAGCTCGACAGTGTTTCTCATTTGCAGTAATTGGATAACAGTATTTAAGTGTAACAGTTAGCGGTCGGTATGGAGGCACCGCATAACAACATTATGACTGCAGAGAACCGCAATGGCGGTGGTGCTTTATTATTACTAAGTGAATCTAAAGCTGGTGCAGTAGCTGCCGCTGCTGCTGAAGAATCACCATGAACACCACTTGTGAGGAAAATGGAAAGAGAGAAGAGAGAGAGAGAGAGAGAGAGAGAGAGAGAGAGAGAGAGAGAGAGAGAGAGAGAGAGAGAGAGAGAGAGAGAGAGAGAGAGAGGTGGATGGTAAGGGAAGGGGGAGACAAATGGGAAGATAAAGAAAAAGAGAGAGAGAGAGCAATAAAGAGGGATATAGAGAAAGAGAGAGAGAGGAAGAAAGAGAGAGAGGGTGGTGGAGGGTAGGATAAGGGATGGAGGGAAGGAGGGAGATACATGGGAATAGAAGGGGATAGAGGGGAGAGAAACAGAGGGAAGGGGAGAGAGATGGATGTAGAGAGAGATAGTATGGGTACAGAGGGAGGGAGGGAGGGAGAGAGAGAAAAAGAGAGAAGCACGGAGGGAGAAAGACAGAAGCAAAGAGCAGAGAAAATTCTCCTGTGCCATCAATCAGTGCTGACTGGCTGTCATCAGCAGAGTTGACTTGAAGAGCAGGTAAACATGAGATATGCCAGCTAGTCCTCTCTGCTGGGTCTTCCTGTCACGCTGCTCAGTGACTCATCGATAAGAGAACAAAAACAAAAGCCGCACGTATGAATGGAATCCACAGAGCTGGCACAGTCCGCTAGCCCCGACAGCCTCCCGCGCTATTCTCTACCTCGTCTCACTCTGTGAAAGGCACCATCTTCAGAAATGTCAGAATGAGACAGAAGAATGAACAAAAGCAGTAGAACACAATTTGAGACAAACAGACAATATAGAGACTCTTATATACTTGCACACATACAAAGGAAGAAAAAGACTATTTCACAGAGACATAGAAAGATAACCAGTCGAACAGGTCAGTCTTAGACCGGTCTGTCTGTCATACCTGTCTTATGCCGAGCCTGTAGGCCATGATGCGGTCCACAGTGTTGGGGTTCATCTGGGTCCACTGCAGCTTGAAGCCGTATACGCGAGGCCTGTTCTGCCACAGGGGGCTGTACGTGTCGTAGTAGAACTCTGGCGGGTAGGCCTTGCCTGGAGACAAATCACATCAATAACGACACTTTGTAAAGACTCGAGACAGAATTGATGTCACCTTCCAAACTTATTCACATTCACTTATTCACATCTTCTTGAAGAGGTTTGACTTGGTTGATGGAAAATGTGCTTTTTTAATATATGCAAAATAATATAATAATAATTTTCTTTCTTTTAGAACGTTCTTAGCCCCTATTGTACAGAGTTTCCAAAGATTACACATGTGAAGAACCATGTTACAGCAAAAGACAACTCTGTTTTACAGCCTCAAAATACAAGTAAACTCTCTGTTTTACAGCCTCAAAATACAAGTCAACTCTGTTTTACAGCCTCAAAATACAAGTCAACTCTCTGTTTTACAGCCTCAAAATACAAGTCAACTCTCTGTTTTACAGCCTCAAAATACAAGTCAACTCTGTTTTACAGCCTCAAAATACAAGTCAACTCTCTGTTTTACAGCCTCAAAATACAAGTCAACTCTCTGTTTTACAGCCTCAAAATACAAGTCAACTCTTTGTTTTACAGCCTCAAAATACAAGTCAACTCTCTGTTTTACAGCCTCAAAATACAAGTCAACTCTGTTTTACAGCCTCAAAATACAAGTCAACTCTCTGTTTTACAGCCTCAAAATACAAGTCAACTCTCTGTTTTACAGCCTCAAAATACAAGTCAACTCTCTGTTTTACAGCCTCAAAAGTCATGTCAACTCTCTGTTTTACAGCCTCAAAATACAAGTCAACTCTCTGTTTTACAGCCTCAAAATACAAGTCAACTCTGTTTTACAGCTTCAAAGGTCATGTCAAACTGAAAAGACAATCTCAGATTCCAGGTATTACGATAATCAAATCCAACAGATCACCCAGTAAACAAAGCAAGTAGTTGTTTCAAGTTTCAACAGAGGATCCTGGATTTGTGCCTTTGATAAATCCCACTTTACTGTCTCTGCTGTACTGCTGGTAGAAACTGAAGCTGAAAAACACCAAATTGAAATATCTTGCCATGTCTGTCTGGGAATATGACAAAGCTACAGTATAGTGGGCGATATTTCCAGCTAAAATAATAGTTTGCATTCCTCCCTCCTGCATTTCCTGACCTCTATAATAATCAATGGCTGGAAATATATATATACACTAATGAGGACATTAATTCCTCTTCTCTACCACACTTTCTGGTCCACTTTGACAATGAGGAACCTTTTAGTTGGAGTCAGGTAAGGTTCTTTCAAAATGTTCTTTTTTCCAATCCCGCTGCCTGCTCTGAACCTTTGGGGGATTTCTCACCAGGATCAAGAGGATAGAACACCAAGAAATGCCCCGTCAGGATTGCATCTTTGTGACCTATGTGAGCCGCGTTCGTCACCTCTGAAGTGGAGGTCGATAGGAATTGGATTTCACCCAAGAGGAGAACTAGAAACGAGCACAAATGATGCCCTTCGAGGCAGACAATCACACTACGCTCTACGGCCCGCTGAAAAGTTGTTTTCCCCCGAATGAACGTCCTTGTTGTTCAGTTCAGTGTAACACAATAAAACCCAAGGCGCCAGTGAGGATGTTTTTAATAGCCATGAGTGCAGTAGTTATTGTTAGCCCAAATACAAGCAACACAGAGATGTAGGCAACTTGCTGATGTCTGACAGCCTTATTGCATAGACCTGTCATCGATGACTTATTCAGACACTGCTGTCCCCAGACACTTTTAATGATCCCCAGAAGTTACCTCCCCATGGGTTGGGGGAGTGTTAATCAATCACAGAGCCAGGCTTCACCTTTATATGGCTGGGAGACATGCGTGGAGAGGGAATAAGGACACATTAAGTTTGGTTCACAACTATGTTCCTGCAAGTACAGTAGTCGGCTGCTGTACACAGTATGCCTATTGATTGATGATAGATATATTCCTGCTTATATACACACTGTATATATATCTGTATATATCCCATACCTACTCTTAATTAATGTACATAATAATTAGTAGGGATGGGCACAGATTTTCAAATATTCAAATAGTCCTTAAATTATAAAAATCCAATAGTTTATGCGAATAACGTCTTATATATAATATATTTTACTGGCAGCTACACTGTGTAGTGTATTGAGAGATTACCCTATTAGCTTGCTATTTTCGTATATTTGCATATTACTCAGTAGCTTTATTATACACTGCTGTTACATTACAATGTAACTCCAAGTCAATTGCACTTCTGGGATATATCAACCTGTCCAGTTAGGAAGCAACACCGATTGTGAATAAATTTCACCTGCTGTTGTGCAAATGGGACAGACAACAGGTGGAAATGAGAGGCAATTTGCTAGACAACTCCTATAAAGGAATGGTTCTGCAGGTGGTGGCCACAGACCATTTCCCTGTCCCCATCCTTTCTGGCTTTTTAGATTTTGGATTCTGGATTTTTGGTTACTTTTGCATTTTGCCAGTGCCCTCACCACTAGAGGTAGCATGAGGCAGTCTCTGCAACCCACAGAAGTTGCTCAGGTAGTGCAGCTCATCCAGGATGGCACATCAATGCGCGCTGTGGCAAGGTTTGCTGTGTCTCCCAGCACAGTGTCAAGAGCATGGAGGAGATACCAGGAGATGTGGAGGGGGCCGTAGGAGGACAACAACCCAGCAGCAGGACCGCCATCTGGTCCTTTGTGCAAGGAGGAACAAGAGGAGCACTGCCAGAACCCTACAAAATAACATCCAGCAGGCCACTAATGTGCATGTTTCTGCTCAAACTGTGAGAAGCAGACCATGAGGGTGGTATGAGGGCCAGACGTCCACAAGTGGGTCCTGTGCTCACAGCCCAACACCATGCAGCCCGATTGGCATTTGCCAGAGAACACCAGTATTGGCAGATTTGCCATTGGCACCCTGTGCTCTTCACGGATGAGAGCAGGTTCACACTGAGCACATGTGACAGACGTGACTGGAGTCTGGAGACGCCGTGGAGAACATTCTGCTGCCTGGAACATCCTCCGGCATGACCGGTTTGGCGGTGGGTCAGTGATGGTCTGGGGAGGCATATCCTTGGAGGGCCACACAGACCTCCATGACTGCCATTAGGTACCGGGATGAGATCCTCAGACCCATTGTCAGACCATATGCTGGTGCAGTGGGCCCTGGGTTCCTTCTCATGCATGACAATGCTCGGCCTCATGTGGCTGGAGTGTGTCAGCAGTTCCTGCATGATGAAGGCATTGATGCTATGGACTGGCCTGCCCGTTCCCCAGACCTGAATCCAATCGAGCACCTCTGGGACATCATGTCTCATTCCATCCGACGCCACGTCGCACCACAGACTGTCCAGGAGTTGACTGATGCCCTGATCCAGGTCTGGGAGGAGATCCCTCAGGAGAACATCCGTCGTCTCATCAGGAGCCTCATCAGGAGCATGCCCAGACATTGTAGGGAGTGCATACAGGCACGTGGAGGCCACACACACTACTGAGCCTAATTTTTTATTGTCTTGAGGAATTTCCACAGAAGTTGGACCAGCCTGTGATCTGATTTTTCCACTTTTATTTTGAGTATGATTCTGAATACAGACCTGTTGTGAATATTTCATTCATCGAGATCTATGATGTGTTGTTTAAGTGTTCCCTTTATTTGTTTTTGCAGTGTATATTCCAGTAATCACTTATTTACATGTAATCACACTGTACATTGTTGCACTTCATTGTTAACTTGCACTCTGGTTAGATGCCAACTTATTTCCATCGTACTGTACTTGTACCGTACATTTTAATCTAATCTAATCAATGTCACGGTCCTGGGGCAATAATTACAGAAAGTCACACAACAGTTAGGTTTGGTTGATTTAGAACATTTATATCCACTGCAACGTTGCTGTCTCTGAGAGACAATGGGAGGAAAGAGGTTCATTTGAACAACCTGATCTCCATCTCCACAGACATTATGTTGGTTATCATATAACTCTGTAATGCTGCAGGGATCATAAATAGATGCATCTTAACTATCTTGACTCCCATCAACTGCACTGAGGGCATCGCATTGTAAGACAATAAATCACGTTAATGACGCTTTGCATTTGTTTGGACAGCGGACTGCAGATCATGGGGGTCTTTACATGCAACTGTAAAAAATATATATATCTAATCCTGACAAAAAAGCACACTCCTTCATCAATTAGGGGTGTGGAAATTTCTTCGAATCGTCAGAGGCCAGTGAAGATTCAAAGCTCTATCATCAATAAGATAAAATCATTCAGAGAAAAAAAACTAGAAGTGAGTGAAATATAATGGGCCCGGAATGGAACAGTTTTCTTTGGGAATAATGTGTTTTTATCATTCCCATAAGTCCCATTTTAGATATGTCTTCTATGGTGCTAATGGATCAAAGGCTACTGTTTATCGTGGCGCGCATGCAGCATCACCTGCATTCAGCTTGGGTTGGGAATGTATTTCTAAAGGTCATAGTCTCTACATGCATCATACTCTGCGGCTACAGCGACTGACCCTCCACTGGTTACTGTAGGACTGAGGGTATACTGTATACTGACCAGCCACTGGTTACTGGAGGACTGAGAGTATACCGTAAGGTTATTTAGCTACAGAGTAATCTGAGGGACTCTCTGTCTACTGTAGCTCCAGGCAGTCCTGGATATAAATTTATATGTACATATATTATCAGGTTCATTTACCAATGTTGATTGTGCCCATTTATATACAGTATGAATGCATTGATGCTGCATATATTTCTTTGAGGTTGATGTATATTGTATTTAATATTGTGGAGGGTTCAACATGTATGTATTATTGGTGTTGACTTTTTCTATATGTTAGGTTCACCCATAAATGTTATCCAGTGAATATTATTTAACTGCAATTACCTCCTGGGGCTTGTGGGATCCACTTAACATTAACTGTTACTTAATGTATTGATGTATACATGTGTCCTATACAGGTTCATCTGCAAATGTAACCTGTAATATCTGTTTTGAGAATGCAGTTTAGCCTTTGGGGTCTTACGCATTTACTTTATATCAATCTACCCATTTAATGTAAGGATAGATATTTTCTAGCTTCTCATTGTCACAAACCATTTGCCTGATGAAGATCTAGCAACGAAACGTTGCAAATGAAACGAACACCGCCATCGTGTCCACCATCGAAAACTACCTGTAGGACTGCCCTGTGTCTCTGTTTGGACCCCCGGAAATATTTGTAATCATCTTTGAATGCCCTAGAAAGAAAAAGAGACACACGATTTGAAGTTTTCTCTCCGGCAAGGTCTCCCCTACATTTTGACCATACGACTGGCTTTCTACGACCCTGGGCCATGGAGAAAATCGATCTGGAATGAGGCGTGACACTGCCCAAAATTGGCTAACTGCACAGCTCTTTTTTGTTCTGCAGTTCCCCCACACACTATGGGAATTTGAGTCCTAAATAGATCGTTAAGGCTTCCGATTAAATATGTCAACACCTGGACACTAATTTGCCGAAAGAAAAACGTCAACTCATCTTCTTATAACTTGCCAGACAATCATAGTCTATAATACTCTGGTTGGAGTCACACTGTAACACCTGACCACTGTGCCGACTGAAAATGCCACGGAGATCAAGCTGTCCAGTTTGACATTTCGATATGGTGTTTTCGCACCCTGATAGGATATGAATAGGATGTGGTGCCTCACTTTTCCACCCCCATTCATCAGTAGCCTACATTCTCACTCTTATTCTTATTCTCATATTTTTTTATGGCATTTCTGCTTTACTGTACAGCGCAGTAGAGACTGACAGGGAACATGACGAGGGGAGTCCTCCTCACACCGGATTCAAACCCAACACGTTGTAACTGCGGTATGTGCCGGTGTGATTGGAAATTTAACACATTAACCAGTTATTTTATACAATCACCACTTCCCCACATGTACTGGGGAATATCCCACTCCACTGACACAATTGTGTGTATTTGAGCAGTACTGTATTGTACCCATTCTGCAATCTGTTAATAAAGTTTTCAATCAATCAATCAATCAAAAACCAGTACTGTATCGAATACCATATCGAAGTCAGAATTGTTGTGTGTGAACCAATTCCATTTATTTTGGTGTCTTCCAGTTGCATTTTAAAACCCTTGCAATTTAAGAAGTAAGTCAGCCAATTTCCTGGGTTCTCTTAGAGCAAGTCCATTAGAGTTAAAGTAATGGCGGAAACCAATGTAATGTATAGCAAGGACATGAGGCAGGAGAATGAGTAATATCTCTGTTTGATCCCTATGATCTTATAATTATTTATTCTGTTCGCATAATTTGACATTGAAAGGTCTCTCTCTCTCTCACACACACACACACACACACACACACACACACACACACACACACACACACACAACTAGACACCGCCTGAATACTAATAATACTATATACTTATATTAATGATGATTGATAGAACTCTAGTTCTGTATCATAGTCGGTTCCGCTCGGCGTCACTCATGCACTGTCCTCGCACACGTGCACGCGCACTGAATAAAGACCACAATGTACCTTTAATCCCAATATTTGTCTGACCACACCCCTATCAGCTCACCTACATAAGCAGGTGTGTGGTCACCTGCTCTCCTCCTTTCTCGCTTTCACCACAAGGAAGTGCCTCGGTTGATCCCCACTTGACGTGATGTGATGGTAGGAGAAGAGTTGGAAAACGAGATACGTTGACATCATATCTTTATTTTCTCTCTCACTATATTCGAGAAAATACGGCGATATTGTCTTCGTACTGGAGTGTCTGGAAGATGATGATCATTCTAAATATCCTCCACCGGTTTTCGTATTGGGAGTTCGCGCCGCTACATGCTTTCCAACTGCAGTCCTTGCTCTGTGCTGGGCCCCGTTTCATGTACCTGGATAACTGAGTTAGCCGGATAACTTTAGCTGGATAACTGGGTTAGCCGGACTTTCCGGTTTCATATACGTGGATTTTCCAGATCACCATGCCAACAGATCCAAAAGTTTGAGCCTGCTCGAAAGCAGAGTTCAAGTTCAAGTTAGCCTGAACTATCGCCACGCCCCCGCAAAGAAGTGACAGCCCGTTTCCTGAAACTATTCCCACAGTCTACGATCTGCATTATACCATTCTGAATTACGTTTTTGTGCTCCATTCTTCCAGAGGGGGCTTTTGAAATGTAAAATAGACCCAAAATGCTGATATTAAATTCACTTTGTCCTAAATAATGCACGTTATATATACCGTGGCGACGGTGGCGCTCGCTCGTGCGATGTACACATGATGTGGTTATTTTAATTGTAACTGGGATTAAGATGTCTGATGAGATGCGCTGTTTGACGGATTTGAGAAATTGAATGAGCCGTTGACGTCACATTAATGAATGAGGATAAAGAGATAAACTTCATTCAAAACAAAGGATATTCTAAACACGGGTCTCTCGTTCATTAATGTATAAACAATGAATTTATCCCATCTGGCCCAGTGGCCCAGCGGTAGTGCTCAAGCCTGCCAACTTTTCGACCCGGGTTCAAATCCCGGTGTTTCCAATATGATTTTTTTGAATATAATATTAATGATTATACGCCAAAGTAGCCTGGTTTTAAGTTAAAATATTATAAATCTACATGCATTGAGGATGTCATTCTTTATATAGCTCTCAACGTGCACCAAATTGAATTATTCCTATATTGCAAAAAAAAGGAGACAACTAGGGTCTTGAACCCCGGTCGTCCGTGTGAAAGTCAAAAGAACAACCCGTTAGACCACATTAGAGATAAGTTAAAGATTGACTATACATCAATCAATGGGCAAGAGGGCCGTATCGTAATTCTGTATAACAGTTAACTAATCATTTTCGCTAGCAAGATCTCATTTGATTATTCAATCCAGCAGGCAAGTTTAAAGAAATATAATCTGATTGATTGAGGTAATGAGGGACTTAGAATTAGCCTATAGATAACGCATTTAACTTGTCGGCGAGGCGATTGAGCCGTATTGCAATCTGTCAATAAAGTCTTAAATCAATTAATCAATCAATGCCGTTGAGAATCAGGGTCTCTGCCATCGATACGTGCTGGCTTTTCACCTAAAACGGCCGCGCGCATTTAGCCTGACTCGCAAGTCTGGCTTGAGTTAACGAGACTGAATCCACCTTTGTGAAACAGGAAAATCCCGGCTTCGAACATCGGGTTAACTGAAGCTGGATAATGGACATCTTGATCGACTTAGTTGAACCACGTACATGAAACAGGGCCCTGGTTGCGGTAAAGGCACAGCTGGACTGTAGGATGCGCCGCTGTTGTGAGAAGCGGTGGGTTCCAGGTTTGGTGAGTTATGTTTTTGCTGGCGAGCTCCACTTGTCTGTTAGTGCTATGGGGGATAGTTGACAATGTTTATGAAAACCGGCCCCAGACTAGGGTCTTTTGTTCAGCCTCTTAGGCGACGGCGGAAGACCTTGGTCTGAAGCCCATTATAATTAACTAGTGGGCCACGACCAATAACACTGGTGATCCCTGTGTTTTCTGGACGAGTGGTTGTTTCTCTGTCACCGTGAGGCCCCTTCTTTCATAATACAAATGAGAGTATTCCCTCACGAGGAAATATGGGCATGGATGTTCGTTAGCGGAAGATCTGTGTTCAAGTCAGCTACAGGCCAGTTGGGTATTGTGCTGGCTCCGTCGGGTGTTGGTAAAATCACCATTGTAAAACTGTGTTAACATCTTGTTTCTCTTCTCTCTTAAACAGTGAGGAGGGTTTCAGAACGGCGGCCTGTCTGAGTGATTGTTATATCATTGTGTACAAGTTCAGGTGATAGCTGCTTAGCTTACGTGCTAGTGGTGGCCTACTGTTAGCCAGTCAGCTGTTAGCTGCGGCGCTAGCCTGTTGTGATCACTAGGCTAGGAAACGTTAGCTTGCGTGCTAGTTATGGCCTACCTAGGCTAGGAAACGTTAGCTTGCTGCTATCGGCCGAGTGCGGCCGTTAGCTTAATGATACACTGTTGAACGTGCTTTGATTATAACATGTTTTAAACACTCTTGACTACGACGTCATCTTTGACAGAGGATGTTCGTCGAACCTGCCCTGAGCCAGGACGGCAAGGACTGCGTCAACAAGGGGGACCGTAGCTACGGGATGGAGCGGCGACGCTGCCCAGGTCGACAACACAGAACGGCTGTGTTTACTACGGTGCCTTGTTAGAGGCTGCAGTTTCGCTTGATCTGCGCTCAAGGTAGGCAAGGTCTGACCAGACCTTGAGCACGTCTTCTTGCTTTCCCTTCTAAATGTTTTGTAAATAACGATGTTTTCCAAAACGAGTGTTGCTGCACTACATTTAGGATACGATGCGAGTTATGTGTGAATTGTCTTGTCACTGGTATTTAGCTTCTCCATGCAAATCGGGTTGTTTGTTACAGATGTGAAAATGATCTGGTTTGTTGTGTTGAGAAACATCATGTGTGTTTATGTACTGTGTACTCACAACTAAGGGGGTTAAACTAACCTATAAAGCTATGCTTAGTGACATATGAGTAAATAATGATTCTTTTCTCAGCCTGTAATGACAATGAACAGTGTGTTCACATATTAACAGGTTTACCTGTTCAACTGGCCGTATTAAGGGTAAAGTAGGAGGGTTGTGTTTTCCCCCCGGTTCCCTGGGGACTTCTTCATCCTCCTCAGACATGTTGTTACACTACATTGTGTCACTGTGTGGTAGGGATACGATGTAACCCTTAGCTTGATTGCTGAGGTTGTGCTAAAACTGCTTGAGAAACTTTATTTTCCTAAAAGAAAAGATTGTTTGGTCGCTTTTCGTGTGTGCTTAGCAAGGCCTGTGGCCGATACTAATCGAGAATTATGTATTCTCTCATTATGAAAAACGGCGTTCCTCTGTAGAGTGTTTTTGCCATTTTTTGTAGGTGATGATGGGCTGTGTGTGTCATGTGACCTACAACTGGGTTGGGCTGGCCACAGAAGCACATGTGTAAGTTTGGTACCGGGGCTCTTGGAGAGCCCTCTCTATTCTGTGTTTTTTCCTTAGTAAAAATCAGATAGCAGGTTAGCACATGCGCTGTGTGAAGCTATTAGACGCTTCATGGAGCTGACTATGACTGTGTCATACTCTCTTTTTGTCATTACATCGTATCATGGGTGTGGGGTCGTAAAGGGGTGAACTGGTAGCCTTTCCTCCCCCTTTTTTCTGTTGGTCAGGGGTAAACCCACCTGTCTTTCAAGGTTCCTGTCACGTTGCGGTTCGGCACGTTACAGAGTGAGGGGGGGGGGGGGGGGGAGTTTCCTGGTCCCACGCCCTGGAATATTGGGCGTGTGCACCGCAGAAATTCCCCCGCCATAGAGTACGACACTGTGCGCGTCTCTGTTGGTAGGACTTCCATGTGCTGTTCAGGTCCATATGATGGATCTGTTTAAAACGGGGGGTGGTCAGGGCTCCTCCTCACGAAGCTCCTATTCGGGCCTTCTGTGAGTTGGGACTCTCCTTCCATGTGAGGGAGCCTCCTCAGAGTACAGAGGCTCCTCCTCAGATTGATAAGGTGAGTGGAACCTCAAGAAGGAGTCCTACTCTATTGTGTGTGTATTCGATTCAATTCGATTATTGAGTGTGTATGGGTTCAGTGCCTCCTCCCCGGAGAGCCCTAAAACCAAACTTTTACATGGCTCAAGGTGCAATATATTCTTTTCAATCTGTACAGCTCGCATGGGAAGTCTCTCTGGGGATTTCCGTCTCCTCTCTATGGGAGGGTGGTGGAATGTAAAAATTAGGGCTGTCAGTTTATCGCGTTAATTAGATTAATTAATTACACAGCAAATTATCGCGTTATGAAAATTAACTCAGAATTAATTACATTTTTTTTTTTTTTTTTAAATAAATTTTTTTTTTATCTCATTCATTCCATAAGAACGTAGAATACACATTACAGACTTTTTTTTATATGGTCCATTTGCATGTTCTTGGTATCTGATTCTAGGGACATCTATGGATCTCAGGGAATGTATTCCCAGTGTCAGAAATACTGTGTCTGTTACTAGGCTTGAGTAAATTGTAATGAACCAAATGAGAATATCAATAAAAAAATGTTTTTATCTTTGACTGTGAATAACACTATGCTCAAATTGACCAGACCTGAAAAATCTAAGCAAATTAATAGATGGAAGATGATTAAACAGAAGGTTTTGTAGATACAGTACTGAATTCTGCCATCCGGACACATGCAATTTGAAATATGATTATAGAATATAGAATATCATGCATAAAATGGTTATGCGATTAAAATGCGATTAATTAGATTAATTAATTACAAATCCTGTAATTAATTAGATAAATTTTTTTAATCGCCTGACAGCACTAGTAAAAATTTAAACAATTTTTACCCCCGGCCATGTAGACTGGGATACATACTGTTGGTGCTTCCTTCTTTTCTTTTAAAAAGAGTAGGAGTTAGGAAGTATCACACCCCTCTTGTCGTTCCCCTGGGCGCCTTGGGGATTCAATGACAGGTCTAAATAGCCTGTTCATTGATGTGGTTGTGTCCCGACGCACGCATAGTGCTAGCTCGGGGTGTTCTGTAATCAGGCGACTGACTGGCACGCCTTGGTTGCTTGGGGTTAAAACGCCGTTTTTATAAAGCAACTGGGATGGAGGTTTTTCGGGAGGGAGGTTAGCGGGAGGGAAGTCGAGGGTGGTAATCTGGCGTTGTGGACAGCGACGCCTACAGGTCAGGTCTGAGCACCTGCTCAGCGAAAGGCAGGAAATGGTGAAGGCAGCGTGACCTCCCACGCGTTAAGGTGCTCCCATAGTCGAGCGGACCGTACACGGAGCGGACCCAAAGCGGACCCAAAGCGGACTCCAAGTACGAAGGTCCAATTTTCTAATGCGCGGACGTCCGCTCACTTGGTGTCACACAAAACACTGATCGGCGTTGACATCGACCTGCATTTAATGTGACGCTGATCTGCATTTTACTCTGACCACTCGCTTTTTCACTCGCAAAAGAGAATGGCTTTTCTAAATAAAGTGTGTAAAACTGCCAGTTTTATTATCGAAATATTGGAAACGGAGATAACATAGAGTCTAGTCTGGTGTTTTTTTTTATGCAATGCGTGTTTTCCATTTCAGCACCACGCGTTGTCCACCTCATGTTGACCAAGCCTATACGGTACATTGCACCTCGCTGCCTATATACCTGTTATTCAAGTGTGTAAAACTGCCCGTTTTATTATCGAAATATTGGAAACGGAGATAACATACTCTTTATTGACATCGGATGACGACGACATGACAGAAGTTGAACAGCGTGGGAAAAATTGTGTAAACTGGCACGAGACATGTAGGAAATTGGTCCGCGGAGGTCCGCTCGACTATGAAAGCTCAAAGAGTCCAGCGGACCTCCACAGAGTCCAGTCCGCGTACAGTCCGCTCGACCATGGGAGCACCTTTACGCTTCACCAATGAGAGTCCTCGCTGCCAGGTGAAAAAAAGAGCCACTGGCTGTCTCCACATGTGTCGGAGGAAGCATGTGGTTGACTTCAGGGTTCCCTTGTACCGACCAGTAGGAGGAACATGCACACAACAACCAGGTAGGAGAGGGGGGGAATTGGCATAACGACTAAAAATTGGGATGGGGAGAAAAATAGAAAATCAGGCGGAGAAAAAAGAGGATTAAAAAAATATATAATCATTTTGTCGGAAACATCTTTTAGATATTTAAACTTTAGAACATCTATGCATTTTATCAAAATATCTTCACATGCATGTGTATACGAGGTCTTCTCGCAAAACAAACCCACATTGGCTCGCCTGCGTCTGGGAGACTGTTGCTAACGTGTTTCCTGAACAGTCTGGACAGTATTTACTCTGAGTGTTTCAAAGCGCGGTTATCAAACACGGTATTAGGGCGCTTTCACATAGTTTTGGTGGACTCGGTGCGGTTCGGGGGGTGAAGTTGCAACATTGTTGCATTCTTCATTTGGTTCATCTGCATTCACACAGCAATTTGTCAAGCGCACCAAACTTTCTGAACAATGTCACGCGGTCAAAAAGGGCGCTCGTCTATTGGACACAATAGAGAGTGGAAATGTGTGTGTGTGGCTGCGAGCCTGTGTGTGCGTGCGTGCGTGTGTGTGTGTGGACTGCAAGCCCTGTCTGACTCCAGATCAGCGTGGCATTGATCCATTGTTCTATTGAAGCCCATTACCACCATCCTCTCGCTAAACAACTTGTACACCGCGTTGTTTTTATGAGTGCCCACAAGTAGCTGTTTAATTTGGTCTTCTGCCCATATGTCTATCAGGTGCGCCGCGGTAAATGCGCGCCGCAGTGTTTGTTTTTTTCCTTCTACCCAAGATGCACAGTTTATCAGGTCACTTCCTATATTTGGTCCGCGTTTGGTCCGATGAAGCGAACCGAGACCTACGTTTTCAGGTGGACCAGAGTTCGCGTATTTGGTCCGCACCAGAGTTTGACTGAGCATTCACACCACCCCAAAAAAAGCGGACTATCCGAAAAAACGAACTCTGGTCCGATAGTCCGGACCAAACTGCTCTGGTGTGAAAGCACCCTTACTCACAGTCAGGTCATTTTACTGTGGTTATTATTAAAACCGGTAACCGTTTCATCCCTAGAGGAGAGAATGGATGCCCAATGAGAGTCAAGTAGAACATACTATAGATGAAAAGGATATGTAATAAACAAATGTTTCTCGTATTTGTGTATCCCAGATGATTTTTTTTTCATTGACAGCAACACTATGTACATAATCTGTTCAGTTTTCATTCTTTGCATTTTGAGTGTCAGGGTTTGAATGATCAGAAGGTAGGGATGCCCCGATCGATCCACCAGTGATCGGTATCGGCCGATATTCAGTATAAATATGAGATTGGGGAATTCCGATAATGCTTTCTAGTTGCCGATTGCGAAAAACGATCGATGGCGCACGCGAAAAACATGATCAAATTCTCAGCGGAGTTGGAATGAGAGCATGAGAGAGCCGAGTGTTTGTGAGAGAGAGCATGTGCGCGAGCATGAGAGAGAGAGCGCGCGTGTGTGTGTGCAAGCGAGCATGAGAGGGAGTAAGTGTAGTCGATATATATCTATGGTCGAGACGACGGACTATTCTCGCACATATCGCTAACCCATACGCTACACTGCCCCAGGTCGCTGAGAGACAACAAGCATTCCGTGAAGACACGCCCTACTCTGCCTCTGATTCGTAAACTGTGGATGGGGGAATGTGATTGGACCAAAGCAGAGTAGACAGACACACACATACAGTGGAGCAGACAGAGACGCTGCTTGCAGTTGAGATAGCGGAGATAGCGAGTTGGCGCTGTCTCGCAGATAATACAGATAATGCAGATAATACATATGAAAAGTATAATTTGCTCAGAGTCCAGAGACAGTTGTGGTTTGGTCCGGATCTGGACCGGAGTCCGGACTTTGAGAATGCCTGTGCTAGACCTACAGTATAATACTGCCAGCTGCTATAACTAAACCAAAAACGATCGGTATCGGCCGATATGGCTCATAGACGATCGGTGATCGGTGGCAAAAAACGTGATCGGGGCATCCTTATCAGAAGGTGCTACACATTTGGTGACTGACTTGGCGTCTTTTGACACATGTGGTGGTTATCAATGTTTTCATTTGATTGTTATAGTTAATTTTGCTCTGGTGATATAGTGTTTTGGGTTTTGGGGACTGCACTTAAGAGTTTTAGGAATGCATCAAAAAGATTGGGAAAAACACAACATAACATAACACATAATGTAAAAGGCCAGAACAGAAACACAATGTAACATAACACAATATAACGTAACATAATGTAACATAACTAAGGCTGTCAAAGTTAACACGGTATTAACGCGTTAACGCACAATTCTATTAACGCCACTATTTTTTTTAACTCACGATACACTTTTTAGAACATTTTATTTTATTTTGAAATTTCTTTAACTTTAAATTTTTTTTTTTTACTATTGTTTATTGTTTAAAAGGATCCCCATTAGCTGCCACCTAAGTGGCGAGCTAGTATTCCTGGGGTCCACACAGAAAGACAACAAAAAACAGAAAACATAACAATACATGAGATATGACAATCACAATTCACTTAATTAACACATCGACGACCACGGCTTGCAGTGTAATATATGGCTGGAGGACAACGCTTTGTCAACAAACCGATGTACTTTCTAACAGCTATATATATACTTTATAGTATTGCTATCTGTCCATTCTCATGGCTTAAAGAAAATAAAAATCCATCGGTTGGTTGTCATTTTATAGCGCCGTGAATATAAGGTTTATCGCAGTTTTCGCCTAGTCTTTTTTCTGGGGAGCTAGATAATAGGCTAAAGGCTAGTCACGTTATATCAAACGCCATTTCTGCTGTATATATACGAATGAAATAAAACAAACTGTGTAGCATCCGGACTATTACAGAGCATCTATGGATGAAATGGGGGCGGCGGGGAACACCGATTACTATTATTGATTAGCAATACAGTGTGCGTTCAAGTAGCCATTTTCACTGATCGATCACGTTGCCTTTTAAAACAATGTCCAATCCAGCTGTAATTTGGGGGAATAGTATCCTACCGTCAGCCCATGTGATCGCCGGCAGCATTTCGTCATTAGTCATCGGAATCTGGTAGATCGATATGTCCATTGGGTGATCATAAATCCCATTATTCCAGGCTGAAATCTGCGTTCGGTAACGGGATCAAAGATGGAGGATGTTCGGCTGGGATCGAGGCTCATATGAAACGCCCACAGACAGTAAAACAATTTTTTTTTAATCGCCCTCAATGATACTGCAGTGGAGCGATGGCGCCCCTAAGCGGATCTGGCCGGTATTGCATGTTTCGAAAATCAAATATGCGGGTAGGTCCTGCAAGTAGATCGGGGACGTTAATAGCATTATTAATATGGAATAAAACGATAACAACACGTATAAACTCGTGGCTGGTCCTTAAAGATGATAATCTAAAACATTAAACATTGTAGACATCATTATAAACATCAGAATATTTTGCTCACATATTTAAGTAGTGCATTCTCAGGTGGTATTTGAAAGACACTTTGCTATTCAATTTACGTATGTTCAGTGGGCAGTTATTCCAATGATTGATGGCACGATAAATAATAAAGCATTTGATTTTGGACGTGGTAACATAATCTGTCCATCATCGGCTGACCTAGTAAAATAAGAATGAACCTGACTGCATCTGACAATTTGTTTGTATAAAAAAACAGGTTGAGACGAAAAGACAGTATTCCTGAAAAATGTAACCGTGTTGAAAACCAGCCTATTCTCTACCGTTAACACAATGGGGACAAACAACGGAGATCTCCGTGTTTCGATTCCACCCGTTGTGGACAGAAGCACGGATAAATCCGTGGCAAGTTGTTATTGCTTTTATTCCATATTAATAACCTATTCAAGGTCGCCGAGCGTCATTGTTTGTAGTTAGGTTACCCCGTCACGGGATACTCCGGGACACCGAGCATGTAAGACGTGCTTTTCGCCGCTCCGCCGGTTTGTGACAAACTTCAATTATAAATAGTCCTTTAACTACGTTTTTTCTTTTTGGACTTTGGACACTGGACAACGTATGTTCATCTACCAGTCAGGCAGACTTTTCGACACTTTAAATCGTCCATGGGTCCTGTTAAACCCAAATTAAGGACGACGCGTGCAGGACAACAAACAATCTTTGATCAGCCACCCGGGCCACCCCCACCGCACGCGCCAGCTGCTAACATGACCAGCGGCAGCACCTTTGATCTAGGGGCCTTACAATCAATGCTGAACTCGCTGAAGGAAGATATTTGTGGCAGAATTGACTCATCAGCAACTAACCTGAGAGCTGAAATCCTTGCAGTGCGCACGGAGCTGGTGAATATTACTGAACCATTGCTGCTGAAAATAAATGAACACGGGCAAACTATCTGCGAGTTGGAACGTGTGACGAGCGACCACAGTGACCAGCTCTCCTCGCTTGACTCCACTGTTAAGGAGCTCACGTCACAGGTGAAATTACTAACCGACAAATGTGAGGACCTAGAGGGGAGATCGAGGAGGAACAACCTTCGACTCGTGGGGATACCTGAGGGCTCGGAGGGTCCGCGGCCAACGGAATTCATCGGCCGCCTACTCAAGAACCTACTGGGCCTGGATGATGAGCCCCTACTCGACAGAGCCCATCGCACTTTGCGGGCTAAACCCAAAGAGGGAGAGACGCCTCGTCCGCTCATCATCAGGGTCCACTTCTTTCATCTCCGGAACGAAATCCTACGTCGGGCCAGCGCGACCTCCCGTGACACCCCTCTACTCTTCCAAGGCAAAAGGCTCTCTATTTTCCCTGATTACACCGGCGCTGTTTCCAAGAAGAGGGCTGCGTTTGGAGGAGTGAAACGTGAACTCCATGCCTGTCCTGGTATCAAGTTTGGGCTGATGTTTCCTGCGGTTCTGAAAATCACTCTGCCGAGTGGTTCAACGCACACGCTTGAAGACCCGGCCGCCGCCTCGACTTTCATAAACACTAAACTCAGAAAAGCGGTTCCCCAGACTGTAACCATCAGCTGAACGGCAAGTTCATAATTCATGTCCATATGACTGAGCATATACAGACTATTTCATTTTGGGACTACGATATTTCACAATATTAACATTTGTCACTTAACCACGGAAGGGGTGGTGTTTATCTTTAGAGTTAGTAATAGTGGGTTATGCGCGCGTCCAATTTGAGGAGACGCATCAGCATGGGAGGGAGGGGGAGGGGAGAGGGAAGGGTTTGTTTACATTTACAGTTATTTTTGTGCGATGTTTATACTGTTGTTGCTTTTTCTATGACTTGGCCACTGCACAAAAAAAATACTATTAGGACATACTTTTCGATGTTACTCATTGTACACTCAACACCAGTCTATGACTCAACCTAAAACCTCACAGCAGATTGGAGGAGTGGTCAAATTTACTAGTTGGAATTGTAAGGGCTTAAATCAGCCAATCAAACGTAGTAAAGTACTGGGGCATCTTCAGAATTTGGGGGTTCATATAGCTTTCCTTCAGGAAACTCATTTCAAGCTATCTGATTATACCAGACTACGTAAACGATGGGTTGGCCAAGTGTACCACTCATCATTTCAGAGCAGAGCTAGAGGTGTGGCAATTTTAATCCACAAATCAATAAATTTTATTTGCTCAGATGTTCTCTCTGACCCAAATGGTAGATTTGTGCTGGTAACTGGAAAGCTCTGTGGCACCCCAGTGATTATGCTTAATATCTACGGCCCTAACTGGGACAATAGCTCATTTTTAGATCTGTGTTCTCTTCGATACCTGACCTCTCCACACATTATCTGATATTAGGAGGGGACTTCAATTGCTGGCTTAATCCATCATTGGATCGCTCATCTAACAGAAATGCAGTACTTTCAAGCTCTGCTAAAACCATTCAATCTTTTATGGTTTTCACTTTCAGACCCTTGGCGTTTTCACAACCCATCTAGCAGAGCATACTCATTCTTCTCTCATGTTCATCACACCTTCACTCGTATTGATTATTTCTTGATCGACAATCGGCTCATCTCATCAGTATTATCTTGCTCATATGATGCTATTGTCATATCGGACCACTCTCCAGTTCTAATGGAACTGCAAATTAGGGGATGTGATAACACCCGACCACCCTGGCGACTGAATACTAGTTTGTTATCGAACGAAGATTTTGTTACTTTTATTTCCAAGCAGATAGATTTTTTTTTGGATATCAATAAGACGCCTGGGATCTCAGCTTCCTTACTATGGGAGACACTGAAGGCATACTTAAGGGGGGAAATTATTTCTTACTGCACTTATGAGACTAGAGCCAGAAAGAAGATAGATAATTTAACCAAACAGATCACTCAGATTGACAACGTTTACTCTATCGCTCCATCACCTGATTTATATAAGGAACGCCTATTGTTACAAGCAGAATTCGATACTCTGACTACCACCCATACCGAAAAATTACTATTCAAATCCAGATACAATTACTATGAACACGGAGATAAGGCGAATAAACTATTAGCTCATCAATTAAGACAGGCATCAGCTTCGCATCAAATACCACAAATCCAAACTTCAACAGGCAGAACTACAGATCCCAAAGAAATTAATGAACAATTTAAAAACTTCTACTCATCTCTCTATGCTGCAGAACAACCCACTGACCCGTCTGCCTTTAGCAACTTTTTTGACTCTCTTGATATTCCTAAAGTTGACTCCGACTCAGCGGTGAAACTGGAGGAGCCTATCACAATAGAGGAGATTGAAGAGGCTGCTCACAACATGCAGGCAGGTAAATGCCCAGGCCCCGATGGTTACCCAATTGAATTCTATAGGAAGTTTTTTGGCAAATTGGCGCCACTTCTTATTGATATGTACAATGAATCCTTCTGCTGTTTTAAATTGCCCCATACACTCACTCAGGCCACAATTTCCTTAATCTTGAAGAAGAACAGAGACCCTCTCCTATGTGGGAGCTACCGTCCTATAAGTTTGCTATCCGTGGATTTAAAGCTTCTTTCCAAACTACTATCTATGCGCTTAGAATCGGTACTACCCTCTATTATTTCCCCAGATCAGACTGGATTCATAAAAAAACTGTACTCTTCTTTTAACACTAGACGGCTTCTTAATATCATGTATAATCCCTCTTCTTCCTCAATATCAGAAGCTGTGATCTCACTAGATGCCGAGAAGGCTTTTGACCAGGTGGAGTGAAGCTACCTATTCTACACCATGGAGAGATTTGGCTTGGGTAAAACATTTATCACTTGGGTGAAACTGCTTTATACCTCCCCTATAGCCTCAGTCAGAACCAACAACACACATTCTGAATATTTCCCTCTCTTTCGCTCTACTCGGCAAGGCTGCAATTTGAGTCCCTTATTATTTAATATCGCAATAGAACCATTGGCCATTTCTCTCAGATCAAATCCTAACATAACTGGTATTCATAGGTTTGGCATCGAACAGAAGACTTCACTTTATGCGGATGACTTGCTTTTATATGTATCGAATCTCTCTGTCTCTATTCCAGCTGCCCTTGATGTTTTCAGTTCATTCGGTGCAATATCAGGATATAAACTAAACTTAGATAAAAGTGAGCTATTCCCTCTGAATGCTGAAGGTCGAAATTACCCCTTACATACTTTACCCTTTAAAATTTCCCCACTTGGCTTCACATATCTTGGCATTCGTTTCACAGACAAATTTAAGGATTTATTTAAATCTAACTTCTCCCCTTTGTTAAGCAAACTGCATAAAGACTTTGAACGATGGTCGCTATTACCCCTGTCCTTAACGGCACGAGTCAACTCAGTTAAAATGAACTCCCTGCCAAAATTCTCATACCTTTTTCAATGTTTACCCATCTTTCTCACACAAGCATTCTTCCAGAAAATTTACAGTTTGGTGTCGCAGTTCATCTGGAATAGGAGAGTCCCTAGGCTCGGTAAAGCCCTCCTACAAAGACCAAAGCCTCTGGGAGGGATGGCTCTGCCCAATTTTTTATTCTATTATTGGGCAGCCAACTTTAGAGCACTACAACATTGGGCAAGGTTTGAAGACACACCTTCATCCCCTGTATGGTTGCTTTTGGAATCCTCTTCTTCCAGCCCTGCCTCACTGGCTGCTCTGGCTCACGCACCTCTACCTTTTCCCACCTCTCCCTACTCTAAAAATATCATTGTCAAATCAACACTCAGGATATGGAACCAGTTCAGACGACATTTTGGTTTACAATCTTTTTCTTTACTAGCTCCAATTACAGCTAACCCTGTTTTCCCCCCCTCTGTGATGGATAGAGCTTTTCTCTCCTGGTCCCCTCTTGGTATTAGAACGTTCAGTGATTTATATATAGAAAATATTTTTGCATCATTTGAACAACTGTCTGACAAGTTCTCTCTTTCGAGGTCACATTTCTTCAGATACTTGCAAGTCCGCAGTTTTGTACGTAATATCAACCCACAGTTCCCCAAACTCCCAGAAGCCACTCCTATTGACACTTTACTAAAGCCTACACTGGTCACAAAGGGTATTATATCTGTCCTGTATGGCTTGATTTCCTCACTGCGTCCTACCTCATTAGAAAAGATCAGGAGGAGATGGGAGGAGGACCTGGGTGAGGACATCACAGAAAACCTGTGGGAGGATATTCTACACCGGGTCCACTCCTCTTCAATTTGTGCCAGGCACGGACTGATACAATGTAAAATTGTTCACCGTTCACACTTTACTAAAGTCAGGCTAGCCAAGATCTATGGCAACATTGATCCCACCTGTGACAGATGCCACCGTGCCCCTGCTACACATAGTCACATGTTTTGGTCCTGCCCTTCCCTGCATAACTTTTGGTCTGAAATATTTGAAACTATCTCAAATAGTATTGAGATCCCAATCAGCCCGACAGCCATAACTGCTTGCTTTGGTGTCTCTATCTCCCCTACTACTCTGTCTCTGCCACGATATAAAGCTGACCTGGTGGCATTTGTTACTCTCCTGGCTAGACGTCTCATTTTACTGCATTGGAAGTCACCCACTCCTCCATCTCACTCTATGTGGCTCAGGGATATTTTGCACTTCCTTAAGATGGAGAAAATAAGGTGTGTCATAAGGGGTTCTACAGCTAGATTTTATAAAACATGGGGCCGTTTCTTTACCTATGTTGGGGAACAAGGCTCAATCGACCCCCCATAAATAATGCTCACTCCTAACCTAGCACAGTCCAGTCGAGTGACCTATCTACTTGTGCAAATGTAACCGATGTCTACCTTCTCATTTAAAAAAAAAATTGTTCCATTCCTCTATTCCTGCTGTACAGTGCTTGTCCTGAGTGTACATATCTGTTTAATTGACTATGTCCTAAACAATATCTATATTTATTTTGTGGTGTACTATTTTTTAGTCTATATATTCAACAGACCTATACTTTGACTACTTATACGTAGCCATGTGCAACATGTATATTATTTACATTCAACAGACCTATATTTTGTTTATTTATACATAGTTTTGTGCAATAGGTATATTGTTTATCCAACAGACCTATATTTTGACTAACTATATGTACCTTTGTGCAATATGTATATTGTCTACATTCAACAGACCTATATTTTGACTACTTATATGTAGATATGTGCAATACGTCTGGCATATATGTGTACAATTTGACCTTGTGATGATCTCATATTGCAATGAAAAAACTTCAATAAACAAAGTTTTGAAAAAAAAAAAAAAAGGTCGCCGAGCGGCACTGCAGATTTACCCTACTCTATGAATTCGAGAAGGTGCAATACCGGCCAGATCCTCTTAGGGGCGCTATCGCGATAATGCAGTGTGCCCTGTGGCTGAACGGATCAGTCTTTTTTTTTTTACTTTCAATGGAGATTTCAGTTAGCATGATTGTAGATGTGCAGCATGTAGCTTGGATTACGTTTTGCATCGCAGATTTCACCATGCAATAAGGGGATTTATCATCAGCCAATGGACATATCGATCTACCAGATGGCGATCGATAACGGGGAAATGCTCGGGGGGATCCCACCGGACCACGGTAAGATCTTTTTCACGTAAAGTACATCCCGATCGGGCCTTGTTTTGATAGCCATCCAGGCGTTCGGCCTATGAGGCTAACGCAGTTATTGGTAATCAATAATCAGAAACGACGTCCCCCGCCCCCCCCCCCCCCCGACGCCCCCCCCCCCCCTTTCATGCATACATGCGTGAGGATCGTGCCGATCATATGCAGTTTGAGTTTTAACTGGAGCATATCTATAACCGAAATGCCATTGGATTTAACGTTATTAGCTATTAGCCCATTATCTCGGCTTCCAGGAAATATACTAGACCAAATCCGGTATAATGCTTATATTCACAGCGCTATAAAATGAGAAAGTATTTACGCCATTTTTAAGGGACGGTTTATCGTCTCAATTCACAATGAGAATGGACAGATTGCAATACTATAAAGTATAGATTTAGCTCTACAAACAGCCCCACGTCTGTTTACATTTCACGGTCCTCTTGAGATTAATTACTCATCCCAGTGGCCGCGAAAGTGTTAACCATGAGAGTTGACGGTGCATAGTGATAGTGTTTGTTCTCATGGAACAATGTAAGACTAACCTTGCAGCTCTGTTCTGGGCAGTTTGCAATTTCTTTAGTTGACCTTTGGATGCAGAGGACCATACTGGTGCACAATAATCCAGGTGACAAAATTAAAGATTTCGCCACCTGTCCCACAATGTATGTAGGGACATAAGAAAGACATTTCCTCACCATGGGGATACCACTCCCCATCTTCTTTACTATGGTATCAATGTGTTCAACTAGACTTCACTCAGGTGTATTATTGATACTCTAATTCAGTGGTTCTCAACTGGTCTAGCCTCGGGACCCAACACTTTCCTTAGTCATTAAGTCGCGAATCAAATTAGAAAATGCAACAAAAGTGCAACAAAAGTGCAACTAGGGCTAAAAATCCAATGAAATAAAATAATAATAAATAATATGCTTCTTAGCAGATTTCTTAGCTTAACATAACAGACCTAAGTTTGGGGGAACTAATGGGATAACTGGGGTTGCAACAAAAGTGCAACTAGGGCTAAAAACACAATGAAATAAAATAATAATAATAATAATAATAATAATAATAATAATAATAATAATAATAATAATAATAATAATAATAATAATAATAATAATATAAATCCTTCTTAGCAGACTTCTTAGTTTAACATCCCAGGGAACTAATGGGATAACTGGGGATGTTGTTTGCTCCTGACAAGAGTCTCAAAGTCTGGGGTGATGGTAGACAAAGCAACTCTGAGGTCATGCTCAATGTCCAATCTGTTCCTCTGCTTTGTCTTCAGCTGGACCAGAGCTGAGAAGCCACTTTCACAAAGTAGGTAGTGCAAAAAAATTATAATAAAAAAATTATAATAATAATAGTACTTTCTTTTTTTTTTCTTTTTTTACACACATCCACTCAAAATGGCCCTGCAACCCACTTTTGGGTCGCGACCCACCAGTTGAGAAATACTGCTCTTGATACTATGTTTGTTTCTGACTCAAAGTGTGTGTGTGTGTGTGTGTGTGTGTGTGTGTGTGTGTGTGTGTGTGTGTGTGTGTGTGTGTGTGTGTGTGTGTGTGTGTGTGTGTGTGTGTGTGTGTGTGTGTGAGAGAGAGAGAGGGGGGGGGGCGGGTGAGTCATCAGCCCTTGTGTGGGTGAATGTAACAAGTTCCTAACATTTTCTTTCCCCTATTATTTCATGCACACTTTATTCATTGTTTTAAATTATTATTTTCTTTTAAGTTATTTTGTGCATCACTTTTGAATTTGATGCAAATTTGCAATGCATGAGGGTCATCATTTTGTGTTAAATGGCTGCATAAAGCAAGCATTTGTTGACTCATGTTGATAAGAGTATTAAAAATTGGAACTTGAAAAAGATCTGTTTAAGTTAGATACAAAATTAAATTAAAATAAATGCGATTAATTTGCTATTAATCGTGAGTTAACTATGGAAAATCATGCGATTAATCAGATTAAATATTTTAATCGATTGACAGCACTAAACATAACATAATGTAACGTAACACAATATAACACAACATAATGTAACTAGTGCTGTCAGGCGATTAAAAAAAAAATCTAATTAATTACAGGATTTGTAATTAATTAATCTAATTAATCGCATTTTAATCGCATAACCATTTTATGCCTGATATTCTATTCTATAATCATATTTCAAATTGCATGTGTCCGGATGGCAGAATTCAGTACTGTATCTACAAAACCTTCTGTTTAATCATCTTCCATCTATTAATTTGCTTAGATTTTTCAGGTCTGGTCAATTTGAGCATAGTGTTATTCACAGTCAAAGATAAAAAAAAAAATGTATTGATATTCTCATTTGGTTCATTACAATTTACTCAAGCCTAGTAACAGACACAGTATTTCTGAGACTGGGAATACATTCCCTGAGATCCATAGATGTCCCTAGAATCAGATACCAAGAACATGCAAATGGACATATTCAAAAAAAAGTCTGTAAATGTGTATTCTACGTTCTTATGGAATGAATGAGATAAAAAAATTATAATATAAAAAAAATTATAATAATAGTAATACATTTTGAGTAAATTTTCATAATGCGATAATTTGCTGTGTAATTATTAATCTAATTAACGCGATAAACTGACAGCCCTAAATGTAACACAACATAATGTAACACAACATAATGTAACACAACGTAATGTAACACAACATAATGTAACAGAACAGAACAGAGCAGAACAGAACAGAACAGAACAGAACATAACATAACAGAACAGAACAGAGCAAAGCAGAACAGGATGTGTCTGCCTGACAGGCTCCCAGATCACTGATAATATTATTCATATGCTGCCTTCTTGCTCTGACCATGTAATGCCAGTCATCACCACCTATCCTTCACTGTCAGTCAGTCACTGTGAGCATGGGCATATTATTCAACATCTTCTCCCATTTAGGTGAACTGGGTTCACACTGAGTTGGGGCTAACATCATGAGTTGGGTCTGAAAACGGGATGTACAGTCAGTAGTACAGTGGGCTGCCTCCAACATAAAAAGTGCAGTAGTAAGGTTTCAATGATCTTGAGCCTGACAGACCCAAATGTACCTATATGACCTTTGACCTTGAGCTTTTTCACTTGGGTCCCATACTGAAAAGGTTTATTAACTCAAGAACAAACTGAATCCTCCCGTTTGATTGCACGTGGGATTTGAATCAAAGGCGACTAAACAAAAGTATTTTCCACCGGCTCCACAGAGGGTTAACTGAACGTTCCCACTCGTCTCGGGATGAGACTTTCTATCAATCTATCTGTTCGCTTTGCTCCCACCTCCCTTGCATGCAGCTATCTGAGTGGCTGGTAGAGCTGTGAATCTTCACTGGCCTCACGATTCGATTACGATTCAGCTGTCCACGATTCGATTCTATTCGATTCTACGATGCATCTCAATGCAGCTCAATAATATATTACATCCTCAATTTTAGAATCTATATTACTGCACATTCTTTTTCATCAATTAATACAAGCAGTCAGATAAATTAACTTTTATTTAGAAAGTTCTTGAATCAGAATGTCAAAATAAATGTCTTTACTAGTGTTGCATGATACAGATACTAGAAAGGTATCTCGATTCAATACTCTTTTTATTAGTATCAGTATTTGTATCAATACTTTTAGAATAGCCTGATGCTGTATTTTCTATGAGTTGAGTGGATGCATGACAAGAGCACTAGCTTTAATAATACAATAATAATACTAATATATTTGATTTGTAGGGCGCTTTATAGTTGTGGGGATTTTTTTTAAAAATATATATACCGGTATATATATTTTTTTAAATAATCGATTATGTTCCGTCACTGCATCGATGCTGAATCGTCCACGTCTGCATCGCGATGCATCTTAGAATCTAGCAATTTCCTCACCCCTAGCCATGACACCATGGTACTGTTATCAAATGATCCAGCAACATGCAAGAAAGCTGTCACAAGATGTCATAAGATGTCTCTCTGATGTCCAACATTACAGTGGCTGTGCAGAACACATCAAACATGATTCACTAGTTTTGGACTTCATTTTGATCCCTTTACAGTTTCAAATGAGCTACTACGCTACATTTTCCTTTCTTGTCACTTCATATTCACACAGTGGCCATTTTGCTCTCATGTCATGCTCGGGTTTACAACAGCCATACCCAATCTATGCAATTTAAAAATGACAACTAGGGACTACATTTACATTTACATTGTCATTTAGCTGACGCTTTTATCCAAAGCAACGAAGTTACAAGTTCTGTACGACAAGTAAGCAGCTGAGTAACAATGTTCATCAAAGTGTTGAAACTTGAGTGCTGAAGTGTTGAGTGCATAGTGGTAGTGGTAGAAACATATTAGTATATTAGGAAGAGTGCATGATAGTAGAGGACAGTAAGAAGGTTAGTGTATTTATTTTTCTCATTTCAGATATTGATTGAAAAAGTGTGTCGACGGTGAAAGATTGGTCGGGTTTCGGCTGTCCTAACTGTGGTTCGTTTCACCATTGTGGAGTGAGGACCGAGAATAGCCGGGTTCTCTTTTCGCTGCGCGATATGCCAGGTCGATGACCTTGAAGCAGATTTGTGCGGCGATGGGGAGCCAGTGCAGGTCCCTGAGAAGTGGGGTGACATGGGCTGACTTTGGTAGGTTGGAAATCAGGCGGGCGGCTGCGTTCTGAATTAGTAGAAGTGGCTTGGTGGCGGTGGTCGGTAGACCAGCAAGCAGTGCATTGCAGTATAGTAGTTGACGCGAGGACTACATTATATATAAATATCTCTCTATAAATGTATACTGTATACATGTAATATATATATTTTTTTTATCCACTTTTTCTCCCATTTTCTATATTTTTCTCCCATCCCAATTTCGTATCACCCAATTCAACCCTCCCCTGTCACGGAAGCTGTTTCTTGCCTCCCACAAGCCGGCTGCAATGTGGACTAAGTCATACATAGCACAAGTCCCCTCCGGTACTTGAGGTAACAGCAGTCGCATCTTTTCACCTGCGCAGCTCGATCTCTCAGTGGCGAGGAGTAACGCGTGGGAGGCTCACGCTGCCCCCGACACTTCCTGATTCTACTGCGCAGGCGCACCAACCGACCTGTAGGAGTCGCTGTCCACAACGCCCGATCCCCACCCATCAGTTTCCCACCCCCTAATACGGCCAATGTGTATTAGTACGGACGACCAGCTAAACTGAAAGCAAATGTGGAGCGCTGGGCTCGAACTGACGAGCCCAGCGTCTCCAGCATTTCGTGGCGAGCGCCTTGCCCACTACGCCACGTAGCCACCCGTATACATGTAATATATATGTATTCAAATGATTATAAATTATTATTTTTTTAACAACAACTTTGTACTACATGCAAAGAACGACATGGTCTTTTGACCCTAAACTACATATTAGCATAACTTAGGAAGTCAAATTGAGACTGGTGTGGTTCCACTGAGCCCATTGTCATCCAGATGCAGGTAAGGTGAAAGGTCAAGGGGCCCCTTTGAAATGGCCGTGACAATGCTTGCAATATTTAGCCCCTTTCCGGGTCAGCGACTACAACGCAGTTGGCATATCTACGGGTTCCTTTCATATGAGGCCACTATCCTCGCAGACGATATAAAGTGTCTACTCGCTTTACTCACAGAATCCAAACAATAAACAGTGTATTTCCTTCTCTTCTTTTCTCTCATCCTCTTCTTCTTCTCCCAGCAGAGCTTCCCGAGACCAGGGCCGAGGCCCAAGGCAAGGGTCACATCACACGGAGCCGGCGCCAGAGCTCAGTGGTAAATACTTAAGATCCGCCAGAGGACGTTACTGTCCTGGCATCATTTGATCGCCAATTTGGCCGTCGCAGACAGCCCACTGTCACCACAGATGTCTCCATAGCCCTGGTACATAAGCACACAGGCATGCATGCACACACACCAACAAACACACACACAGTGACGCGCGCACACATCCCCGGGCAGGCAATCGTTTTTTTCTTTTTTTTTGTGACAGTGTATGTGTGTTTTTGGTGTTTGTGTGTCTGTGAAGCCCTAGGCATGGCTTTATGCCTAACTATGGGGTGTTTTTGTTTGTGTGCACGTGTGCATGTGTGCGTGTGTGTGTGCGTGTGCGTGTGTGTGTGTGCGCGCATGCTTGCCCCCTGTCATGATGACTAGGTCCATGGGTTTAATCGACTCATTGTGGCTCTAGGCCATAGTGTCTTGACTGATACCAAACCAACTCTCTCTGAGGGAGAGAAAAAACATGCAAGGATAGAGCTCTTCAGTGAAGCCATGAACTCTCTTTCTACCTAACTATCAGTGCCAAAACATTCATACCTTGAGCACCATTCTGGAGCACACACATTTGTGGAGGGGTAATACGGCCCTCTGACCACCATAAACATATCTTGGTCACCTATGTTCAATTGTTGGTTAAGGTGGCAGGCTGTTAAGGTCTTTTAAAATGCTTAAAAAATGCTTTGTCCTAATTATAAAATTGTAACAGTGTGGTGACTCACTTATCACGCACAATTGGTGCAGACATTCACTGGACTGGAGGAGCGGAGGAGTGCTCCTTTAAGCCTGGGGATTCTGGGAACGGGGTGGGTATTTGGTGACCTATATTATGTCACCTGTCAGCTGTCAGCGGGCTGCTGTCACTTTCAAGTAGTAACGTTAAACGTCTCTGCACTCTGTTGGATGTATGTAATTTATGTTGGGAAGTAAAATGGAAAGACTCGACTACCGTCTCTCGTTTCATCCTTTCTTGCGATCCCACATTGGTGACCCTGAAGTACGTGAGTGAATATATTATTACATCATGACGGACGGAGAAGTGAACATTATCTACGCCGCTGCAATTAAGTTACCCGACTTTGCCAGCTGCTGGCAAATATGACGCTATCAAGGCATTCCTTTTGCAATTATTTGAACTGTCGGAAATTGAAAAGGCGGATCGTCTATTGTCACTTAACGGCCTCGGCGACGGCAAGCCGTCCGAACTGATGGACAGGATGCTGTCCGTTTTGGGCTCGGCAGATCCCTCTCTTTTGTTTAAACATGTTTTCATGCGTCAGCTCCCAGCGCCTGTGCGCACCGCCCTGGCCAGCTCTCCCGTCTCCTTCACCAAGGACTACCGCGCGCTGGCTGCCGAAGCGGACAGGATTTATCTCGCCAACCGGCAGCAGTTTGTGCATGCGCTGCTTCCAGCCTACCACCCACCTACCCACCTAGTGGACGCTGCTGCAGCAGTGACTGCCCGTCGCCAGGGTAACAGTGGATGGTGTTATTTCCATAACCGGTTTGGCGCCAGGGCCAAACAGTGTCGCCGACCGTGCAATTACAGTGACCAGGGAAACGCCAGGGCCAATGCTCATTAACAGCCATGAGCGTTGGCGGAGGCAGCAGGCTGCTATTTATTAAGGACACCTTATTTGGCCGGCGACTATTAGTCGACTCGGGCGCGCAACAAAGCATCCTGCCTGCTACAGCTGTGGACACTATGGCTGGGGGCCACGGTCCCCCCATGGACGCTGCTAATGGCACGCCTATACGTACCTACGGAACCCGGTATGTAGAAGTGTGTTTTGGCGGGCGCCGTTTCGGGTGGGAGTTTGTCATGGCCGCTGTGTCAGTTCCTCTCCTCGGCGCGGACTTCCTGTGTGCGTTCAGGCTGCTAGTGAACATTACAAAATGTCGCCTGATCGATGCTGTCTCCTTCGCTACCTACCCGTGCACGCTGGGAGGGCCAGGGACACTAGGTCTGTCCAACATGCTTGCTGCTGGGGATGTATATCAGCGCCTCCTAGCGGAGTTCCCTATCCTCACCACGCCTACATTTTCCTCAGCAGTCACTAAGCATGGCGTGGAGCACTATATAGCCACTGTCGGTCCCCCGGTCTATGCACGTGCTCGGCGCCTTGCCCCAGCTAAGCTCTCCATTGCCAGGGAGGAATTTGCAACCATGGAACGCCTTGGAATTGTGCACCGTTCTGACAGTCCGTGGGCCTCCCCCCTGCATATGGTCACTAAGGCTGATGGTGGGTGGCGTCCCTGTGGCGATTTCCGACGCCTAAACAACGCCACGACCCCGGACCGGTACCCCGTCCCGCATATACAGGACTTCTCCGGGGACCACCATCTTTTCCAAGGTGGACTTGGTGCGGGGATACCACCAGGTACCAGTTCACCCACGGGACGTTCCCAAGACGGCGGTCATCACTCCTTTTGGCCTGTTCGAGTTTCTGCGGATGCCCTTTGGCCTCAAGGGGGCGGCACAGACTTTCCAGCGACTGATGGACTCGGTGCTGCGGGATTATGGCATTCATGTTCGTATACTTAGACGACATTCTCATAGCCAGCACGTCTGCAGAGGAGCACCTGACACATCTCAGGCAGTTGTTTGAGCGGCTCAGTGCACATGGGTTCATTGTTAACCCCGCCAAGTGCCAATTCGGCCGGTCGTCTATTGATTTCCTCGGGCACAGGGTCTCAGCAGAGGGAGCCGTTCCGCTCCCTGCCAGGGTGGACGCCGTTGCCAGCTTTCCACGCCCCTGCACCGTGAAGTCCCTGCAGGAGTTCCTAGGCATGGTGAACTTCTACAACAGGTTCATTCCCTGTGCTGCTCACCTCATGCGCCCATTGTATGAGGCCCTGCGTGGTAAGGACCCCAAGGCCGAGGTGGACTGGTCCCTGTGTACCGACGACGCTTTTTTGGGCGCTAAAACTGCACTGGCCAATGCCGCATTACTGGCACACCCATTTCCTACCGCCCCTATCGCCCTCACAACTGACGCCTCAGACTACGCAGTGGGGGCAGTGTACAAACAGTGGGTGGGGGGGGGGGGGAGGGGGGGGGGGGGGGGGCTGGCAACCGCTTGCTTTCTTCAGTCGCCAGTTGCGGGACAATGAAAGAAAGTACAGCACCTTTGACCGGGAGCTCCTAGGCCTCTTCCTGGCCATCAGGCACTTCAGATTCCTGCTGGAGGGCCGACGGTTTACTGCCTTTGTGGACCACAAGCCACTCACCTTCGCCATGGCCAAGGCCACCGAGCCGTGGTCAGGGCGCCAGCAGCTCCAACTCTCCACCATCTCCGAGTTTACCACGGACTTACGGCATGTCGCAGGTAAAGACAACTACGTCGCTGACTGCCTCTCCCGGACGGTGGTGGGGGCCGTCCACTTGGGACTGGACTACGCTGCCATGGCTGCCGACCAGGCCACTGACAAGGACATGCAGGCCTACCGAACAGCCGACACTGGGCTAAGGTTAGAGGATGTGCAGTTTGGTATTGCCAACACCACGCTCCTCTGCGACGTCTCCACCGGTCAGCCCCGTCCGATGGTTCCCGCTGGCTGGCGGCGGCAGGTATTCGAATCCATCCATGGCCTGTCGCACCCGGGGGTGAAGGCGTCAACTAAGCTGGTCAGTGCTAAATTCGTCTGGCATGGCCTCAGGAAGGACATCGCAGCCTGGGCCGGCTCCTGCGTGGCGTGCCAGCGTGCAAATATACACCGTCACACCAAAGCCCCCTTGGCACCGTTTCTCGTGCCGGAAAGGCGCTTTGACCATGTCAATGTGGACCTGGTGGGTCCCCTGCCCCCCTCCCACGGGTTCACTCACCTCCTCACCATGGTGGACAGAACCACTAGGTGGCCGGAGGTGGTCCCGCTGGCATCGACCACATCCGCCGAGGTGGCCCGGGCGTTCATTGGGTCCTGGGTAGCCCGTTTTGGCACACCATCTGATCTCACATCCGACCGGGGTCCACAGTTTACGTCCGGGCTCTGGACTGCAGTCGCCGAGGGCCTGGGAGTGAAGCTCCACCGCACCACAGCCTACAACCCACAGGGCAACGGCTTGTGTGAACGGTTTCACCGATCTATGAAGGCTGCTCTGCGGGCCAGCCTTACGGACAGCAACTGGGTCGACCGGCTTCCCTGGGTCATGCTTGGCCTGCGCTCCGCCCCCAAAGAAAACCTGCAGGCCTCGGCTGCTGAGCTGGTGTACAGACAGCCGCTGCGAGTCCCTGGGGAGTTCCTCCCGGATGCCGAGGCTCCCTGGTCGGTCACCTCATCTCGGACTGTGCTCAGGGATGGTGCCGGTGCTTTCACCCCAGTCCCAACTTCCCAGCACTGCCTCCCGCAGTCCTACATGCCTAGGGATCTGCAGTCAGCCAGGTATGTTCTCATTCGCCATGACAGCCACCGTACTCCTCTGCAGCCCCCTTACGACGGCCCTTTTCGCGTCCTGGAGGCGGGGCCTAATAACTTCATGGTGGACATTGGAGGAAGGTCAGACCGGGTATCGGTCGACCGGCTCAAGCCTGCCCATTTGTACCTTGACAGGCCAGTTGAACTGGCCCGGCCCCCGCGGCGTGGACGACCCCCTGCCCGGCCCCTGCCAACTGCTTTTCCCTCTCGTCACCTCATATCACATGACCAATCACATGGCTGCTATCACACGAAGACCAATGTTTGTTTGTGACTGAACTATACATACATTTTTTATAATTTTTTTTAAACTTACATTTTTATTTGCATTTCTTTTGAATTTTGAACATTCATTTTACATCACATGTATATAGACAACAAGCATAAGAACAAAGACAAAAAAAATAAAGATGTGACACAGGTTCATTGACCCTCCTTGTATTTACATTTCATTCTCTTCCCTTAACTTTCATCATTCTTCTGTGGTGTTGTTCCTATTAGTCTTATATTCCTCCCATTTTTGGTCTCATCATGTAGCCTCAGCATATGTGTGATTCTCTCCATTTCTTGTATCTCCTCTACTATTCCTACCCATTGGTCCTTAGTCGGTGGATCTTCCTTGTACCACAGTCTGGTTATTGCTTTTCTGGTTGCCACTATCTTTATCAGATATTTGTCTTCCCCCTGTATATCTTCCTGTATCAGATTTCCTAGATACAGCACTAAGCCTGTCTGGGGTATTTCGTATCCTATTATTTCGTTTATTGTCTCTCCTATTCCTTCCCAATAATTTCTTATTTTCTGACATTCCCAGAATATGTGTGTGTGGTTCGCTCCCTCTTTTCCACACATTCTCCAACAAGATTTCTGTGCTGGTGCATATTTGCCTTTTATCTCTGGTGTTATAAAGAATCTAATTATGTTTTTCCATCCAAATTCCCTCCATACCCTTGAACCAGTTGTTGAGTGCTGTACTTTGCATATGTTGTACCATTCCTCCTCTGTAATCTCGATCTCTAGTTCCTTCTCCCATCTTTCTTTTATGTATTTGGTTGTATCCCCCTTACTGTCCATTATTGCTTGGTACATTGCTGATATGACCCTCCCTTTTTTCCCTTCATATGCCCTTACTATCATCCTAATTATTCCATTCTGTTCTTCGTCCTTGTCTCCTCTTATTTCTTTGTTGTAATAGTCTCTAATCTGTAGATATCTAAAGTTGTCTTTATTCTCTAGTCCAAATCTTTCTTTCAGTTTTTGTAGGGTCTGCATTTCTCCCTTTTTTATCATTGTACATATCGCTGTTACCGCCCCCCTTTCCCATCTTTTGAATCCATGGTCTCCCATCCCCGGCTTGAATCTATTGTCGTGTGTTACCCATCTCAAGACCTTGGATTATTTTTCTAATTTGTGTGTTTTTACTACTGTGTTCCATATATTTAAAGTGAATTTGGTGATTGGATCTAGCAATTGTTCCTGTCTCTTAAATAGTTCCCTATCCCCTATTAGTGCCTGTACAGTGTATCCCTCCCCTTCCTTTTCAATGTCTTTCCATCTGGCTTCATAATTTACATTGCACCAGCATGTCACTGCTCTGAGCTGTGCTGCATAGTAATAGTTTCTCAGACTGGGTACTGCCATTCCCCCCTTCTCCGTTGGTAGTTGTAGAGTAACATATCTGATCCTTGGCCTTTTCCCTGCCCAAATGAATCTCGATATCAGTCTGTCCCATTCTCTGAATTGGTTTTGTGGTATTGGTATGGGTAAAGACTGATATAGGTATAATAACCTTGGTAGTATGTTCATCTTGATGATTTCTATCCTTGAGTTGAAGTCTAGGGGCATTACTGTCCATCTCTCTTGATGTTCTGATTAATCTGTATATAGTTTGCATCAAACAGTTTCACAACTCCTCTTGTGATGTTCACCCCTAAGTATTTAATCTTGTCCATGTCCCATCTAATTCTGTACTTTTCCCTTATTTCTGTCGTTGGAGTATAGTTCCATGTTAAGGTCTGTGTCTTCGTCACGTTAAGCTTATACCCTGAATAGTGCCCATATTCTTTCAGTAGATCCATCAGTACCGGGAAGCTTGTGTCTGGCTGTCTCATATATACTATCACGTCGTCTGCGAATAAACCTAGTTTATGTTCTGTCCCCTTTATCTCTACCCCTTTGATGTCCTTAGTCTGTCTAATTAATTGCGCCAGTGGTTCGTCGGCGAAGCAGCCCTGTCTGGTAGCCCTCTCTAGTTTGATTCGGTCCGTCAGGCTACCATTTACCTTAATTCTTGCTGTCGGTTCCTGATATAGTGCTTTAATTGTTCTCATAGCGTCTTTGTCTAAACCAAACTTCTCTAGTACCTTGTATAGAAATACCCAGCCCACACTGTCGAATGCCTTTTCTGCATCTAGACTAACCAGTACTGCACTACCTCCTTCCCTCTGTATCTCCTCCACTATCGGCAATGTCTTCCTTATATTATCCTGCTTTAATGAATCCGGTCTGATCTTCATCTATGATGTCTGGCATAAATGTCTCAAATCTTTTGGATATTATCGATGTATACATCTTGTAATCCACGTTTAGTATGGACACAGGTCTGAAACTGCTACATAGCTCTTTATCCTTTCCATCTTTTGGTATTGTGGTAATTATGGCTTCTTTCCATGAGGGTGGCATTATGCCCTCTTTCATCGTGTGTCTAAATGCTGCTTCTAATATGGGAGTTAGTTCCTGTCTAAATGTCTTGTAGAATTCTGATGTGAATCTGTCACTACCCGGAGATTTGCTATTCTTTGCTATACTAATTGCATCCTCTACTTCTTGTTCTGTGATTTCTGCATTTAATATTTCGTTCTGTTCTTTTCCTATCGATGGCAAATCTAGCTCTCCTAAAAAGTTTTCTATTTCCTCTTCTTCTGTTGCTATCGGTTGTGTGTATAGTGTCTTGTAGTATTCTTCAAATGTCTTCTCTATTTCAGCTGGCTCTCTCAATATCTTCTTAGTCTTTGTATCCCTTATTGTATGTATCGTGTTTCGTTTTTGTTGTGTCCTAATCCTTCTAGCCAAAAGTCTAGTCGCTTTCGGTCCCCCCTCATAGTATGTCTGTTTCATATATCTTGCTTTCTTTTCTATTTCTGTCAGTAGTTCCCTGTTTATTCTTCCCATCACACCCTTGATTTCCCTAAGTGTCTCCTGGTCCTTTGAGTTTTGGTGTTTCTTCTCTAGTTCTTTCAGTTTTCCTATTAAATTTTGATACGTCTCCATTCTGGCTTTCTTAAGTAGTGCTGTCTTCGCTATCAATTTGCCTCGTATTACTACCTTCAGTGCATCCCATAAAATATTAGGGTCTACCTCCCCATTGTCATTTTATTCTTTGTATCTGGCTATGTCCTCTTTTATTTCATTTACTAAACCCTTGTTATTTAATAGTCCTACATTCAGCCTCCAGACTGTGTTTCTCCGTCTACTTTTGAGATCTACTGTCAGATATGGCGCACTATGGTCTGATATGTCCGCTACTCCTATCCTGCAGTCCTTCGCTCTGTATCTGTGCCCCGTTGTCATGAGAAAATAGTCTATCCTTGAATACGTTGTGTGTGGGTGCGAGTAGTGTATGTATTCCCTGTCTAATGCATGCATTTCTCTCCACACATCCGTAATTCCCATTTCTGTCATTTGTATATTCATATATTTGCTGATGTGTGTCCTCCATTTCTTTGTACTTGTGGTGTCCATGTCATAGTTCAGTATCACATTAAAATCACCCGTACATATTAGAATCCCTTCCATTTCCATTGCTATGATATACATTTTTTTCCGAATAGATACCTTTCACTATCCGGAGGTGCATATACATTGATTAACATTACCATTTGTCCTTCCATTTTTCCCTTCACCACAACATATCTCCCCTCCTTGTCCCTTATTTCTTTGGTCATTTCACTGAGTTCTTAATTAATATAGCTACTCCCCTCCTCAAGTTCTGTTTAAAAGAACTGTAGAACGTATTTTCATATCCAAATCTCTTAAATTGTTCGTGTTCTTGTGCTATTAAATGCGTTTCTTGTAAGAAAATTACTTGCATCTCTTCTTTTCTAAAATTCGTCATCACCTTACTCCTTTTGGTTGGATTGTTCATAACATTCACATTCAACGACACCATTTTGATACCTTTAACTTGCGTCATATTTGCTCTCCAAATGCCCTCCTGTCTTACCCATGTCACATAAAATTATATTTGCGGTTGTAGCCTTTGCTATCTTTACCTGGTAGCGTGAATATTAAAGGCAACCTACTTGTGTTCAGCTTTTCTCTGATTGGCCACGACCCCCCGCCCCCTTTTGCCGCGAACGCGGCAGCGAACGCGGCAGCAGAGGTCCCTGCAAGGTCCCAAATTAAATGAATGAAGCGCGCAGCGAACGCGGCAGCAGAGTGTATAATGTTATTTCGCTGAGCATAATGCATAATGTATAATGTTATTTCGCCCGTTTGTAATGTCATAACATGTTCAAATATCATACTTCTGAAGTATAAACAAACTATACTGCTGTGACGTTATTTCGCCCGTTGGAGGCTGCTGACTGATTAATAATAAGCTCTCTTTATTTCGCTTCCATTCATTTTGGGGACGATGTTCAAATATCATACTTCTGAAGTATAAACAAACTATACTGCTGTGACGTTATTTCGCCCGTTGGAGGCTGCTGACTGATTAATAATAAGCTCTCTTTATTTAGCTTCCATTCATTTTGGGGACGATGTTCAAATATCATACTTCTGAAGTATAAACAAACTATACTGCTGTGACGTTATTTCGCCCGTTGGAGGCTGCTGACTGATTAATAATAAGCTCTCTTTATTTCGCTTCCATTCATTTTGGGGACGATGTTCAAATATCATACTTCTGAAGTATAAACAAACTATACTGCTGTGACGTTATTTTGCCCGTTGGAGGCTGCTAACTGATTAATAATAAGCTCTCTTTATTTCGCTTCCATTCATTTTGGGGACGATGTTCAAATATCATACTTCTGAAGTATAAACAAACTATACTGCTGTGACGTTATTTCGCCCGTTGGAGGCTGCTGACTGATTAATAATAAGCTCTCTTTATTTAGCTTCCATTCATTTTGGGGACGATGTTCAAATATCATACTTCTGAAGTATAAACAAACTATACTGCTGTGACGTTATTTCGCCCGTTGGAGGCTGCTGACTGATTAATAATAAGCTCTCTTTATTTCGCTTCCATTCATTTTGGGGACGATGTTCAAATATCATACTTCTGAAGTATAAACAAACTATACTGCTGTGACGTTATTTTGCCCGTTGGAGGCTGCTAACTGATTAATAATAAGCTCTCTTTATTTCGCTTCCATTCATTTTGGGGACGATGTTCAAATATCATACTTCTGAAGTATAAACAAACTATACTGCTGTGACGTTATTTCACCCGTTGGAGGCTGCTGACTGATTAATAATAAGCTCTCTTTATTTCGCTTCCATTCATTTTGGGGACGATGTTCAAATATCATACTTCTGAAGTATAAACAAACTATACTGCTGTGATGTTATTTCGCCCGTTGGAGGCTGCTGACTGATTAATAATAAGCTCTCTTTATTTCGCTTCCATTCATTCTCTCTCATTCTCTCTGCCGCGTCCACTCTGCCGCGTAACAACACACAGAGCGGCGCGGCGCGGATAAGGGCGTGTGCTAGGGCGGTCACGTGGCCGTGTGGCCAATCAGGGAAACGCTGAACACAAGTAGGTTGCCTTTAATATTCACGCTACCTGGTACACATATAAAAAGAAAAAAACAACATTTACGTTTGGTGCTTCCAAGGTATTAGGGAGTTCTATTTTCCTCTCCAAGTCGCCTGCTGGTGGGTGGGGAGTAATGGCTCTCCTGGTGAGAGGGCTCCCCCTAGTAGCTTGGATGCCTGCTGTGTTGGCTGTGGATTAATATATTGATCCCCCAACTCTCATGTAAAGACATTCCCATCCCCTTTATCCCCTATCCTGTGTTCCCCCACCCTCCCATCAAATGGGACCACCTCCCCCACCTCCCCCCCCCCCCCCCCTTTTAACTATATAAGGCTCCTCCCGACAGCATTCCGGATCTCTACCTGGGCCATTTCAGCTGATCACCTAGGGCGAGAACCTCAGCCATTCTCTCTAACTACTATTTGTACATTTCTATCTGTTTGGTTAATAAACCTTGTTATTAACTGAACCTCGGTTGACTGAGAACATTCTTCAGGATATTCACAATATCCCACAATTGGCGTCTAGGAACTTGTGACGGACTCTTTGCGTCCTGGCCTGCTGTATAGTTTCATCTATACAGAGAAAAGTGAGTATAATAGAATGGTCGACCAAATATATGGCAAGGAATTAAAACCTTCCCGCTTTTCTCTGTGCCAGGTGAATATTACGGTATGTTGTCAATATTGAGATCATGGCTGAGTGAGAGTAATGTGCATTAATATATCTGATCTGTATTGAGAATCGTTACGGGGAAACGCGTGTACCTCGGTCCTTATCAGGCGGTTCTGAGAGGATTTGCTGGGTTGTAGTGCTATTCCCGGTCGAGCTGGTGCCGACCGAAAGCTAAGGCACAACATAGGTTGTTGGATTGCTATCCCTAGTCTAGCTGGTACAGACTGAAATATAGGCAACAAGGTAAGATACGTGGGCTTATTAGACGTGATATCCTTGGACAACGCTACTCTGTTAGAAACTTTTCTATGATTCTTCTGCAAATAGGCGGGAAGAACGACCGAGAGCTGGTAGTAGTATCGTTCCAATGTGTAGTGTTCCCTGTGTGTTTATATTTATTTATTCCCTATGTGTTGTAGACTTGTGTCCTTAATACATTTTCTTTGGAGTGATTGTTCATTTATCTTCCTCTGTTTCACTCCTCCCTTGTATCCCCCATTATCCTCTGTGTATGTATTGGGTAGTCTTTCATGTTTATTCTATTTTGTACTTATCCTCCCTCGGATCACCGTGGCCCTTCACGTCTCCTCCTCCATGCCCCTTTTCCTGTGTTTCTTTGTCCGTCTTCATTGTTGATCTGCCTCGAATCACTTCAGGTCCCTTCCCTTCCCTCTCCCGTCCTCCTCTCCTCATCTCTCAACTCTGGTCCATCTGCGTGCTCTCTCCATCCTCTGTATCAGCGTCGGTCTCTCTCCCCCTCCTCCCGGCGCCATCCATCCTCTCCAGGCCGCGTCTATGCCTTCTACAACGCTGTTCGGTTTCCGGGTTCCTCTGATTGGCCGCTGACCTATGCTAGCACGCCCCCCTTTACACTCTCGCGCTGTGAAGCGCCAGCGGGGCGATGCCAGCGGCCATCTTCCGCCGCCTGCGGTATCCTCCCTCCGAGGCAGTTTGTTCATATTATCCCCCATTGTTCAGGTCGACATGGTCGCACAAACACCCGTTGGGGGAGTAGTGGGGGAGAAGAAGAGGAATATTTTTAAATAGCAAGAATTATCGACTGGCAACTCTGTGCTTGTGAATGAATGAATTAATGAAAACTTTATTTAACAGATTGCAGAATGGGTACAATACAGTACGGCTCAATACACACAATTGTTAAGGGGATGCAGACCAGAGAAAGACGTTTGTCTTGTTTACATCAGGGTGACGGTCCCCCTGTTTACATCAGGGTGCAGCTGCAGCTGCTGGTACTGTATGGAGAGAGGCACACAACAACAGACAGACAGCCGGTTTCAATCACTGAGCTGTCTGTCTGTTGTTGTGTGCCTCTCTCCATACAGTACCAGCAGCTGCAGGTATGACGAGCACAGAGTTGCCAGTCGATAATTCTTGCTATTTAAAAATATTCCTCTTCTTCTCCCCCACTACTCCTCCAACGGGTGTTTGTGCGACCATGTCGACCTGAACAATGGGGGATAATAATAAGAACGAGCTAAGATACCGCAGGCGGCGGAAGACGGCCGCTGCTGCTGGAGCTGGACCGAGTCAAGCCGGCACGGAAGCCGGGGAGAAACCACTGCATCACCCCGCTGGTGCTTCACAGCGCGAGAGTGTAAAGGGGGGCGTGCTAGCATAGGTCAGCGGCCAATCAGAGGAACCCGGAAACCGAACAGCGTTGTAGAAGGCATAGACGCCTCCGGGCCATGTCCCTCGTCGCCTCTTGTGTGCTGTTGTATAGCTTGGTGCCTTCGTACCAGTGTACCTTCAGCGAGGTCATAGGTGATTGGAACCTGATTTCTTTCTCCTTTAGAATTATTTTTATTTCTGCATAGCTCCGATGCCTCACCGCCACCCCTGTTGAATAGTCGTGATCAAAAGTCACTTTCCTTCCTTCTACTTCTATCTTCGCCTGCCAGGCTGCTCTGAGAATGCTTTCTTTCATTTCGAATCTCAAGAAGTTTACAATAACTGCTCTCGGAGGTTTATCTGGTTGTGGTTTCGGGGCCAGTGCCCTGTGGGCTCTTTGAATCTCCATCTTGTCGAGTTCTGGCTTTTCCAACTCTTTTCGGATTAGATTGCCCACATACCTGGTCATCGAGTCTCCCTCTATCCCTTCTTTCAGTCCCCATATGCGTATATTGTTCCTCCTTGATCTTCCCTCCATGTCAGTTATCTTTTCTTCCATTCTCTCTTGTTGTTCGATAGTGGCAGTCGATCAGGATCTCCTGTACGTCTGTGCTCCATTCTTCTACCTCGGCTGTTCTTTCTTCTATCGCTTCTATGTCTATTTCTTGTTTCTGTATCTTTCCGTTAACTGTCTCGAGTCTCGTATTCACTTCTTCTCTGAGCTCATCCTGTCCTCGCTTCAATTCTTCCCTGAGCTTCTCAATATTCCGTTGTCACGCATCGCTTCTAGCCCAATCTGTGTGTTAGCCTGGTTCGCCTCTATATTGGCTTGCATGCTAGCTTGGATACTAGCCTGTAGCTGCACTGCCCAGCTGGGTATCCCTGCGCTGTCGGCTAGCGTCTCGCTAGCTTGATTCGCCTGTTGCGTCATCTCCTTGTGTTGGTTTCTTTTCATCAGTGTACTTTCTTCATCTGGGGCCGTTCTTCTCTCACTCATCCTCGTGTTCATTGTTTCTTCCTTGTTTAGTCCTTGAATCTTCACCTTTTATTTAGTTTTGAATCGTTTTCCTTCCTTTTTTGGTATTTATTGACCGGGAGCTCTTTCCTGTGGCTTCCTTCCTGTTCATCGCAAACCGGAAGTCTACAGTAATTGTTTTGATCATATTTTTGGTATGGTGGGCTATGGCCAGTCACAGCATTATAATACATATAGGGGGGAACAAGGGAGTGGATTGGTTAACAGAGAACAGCTAAGATCTGCTACGTAGATCCTGTGACTCAGCCCAGTAGATTTTAAAATGGGTCAAGTCGCCATCCGTTACATCTCATCACCGCACACTACCTCGCTGGCACAATCCTTGCTGCCAATTACCGTAACTGGCCACCAAAATTATGTCAATCCCACGTTTTTCGACATCGCCTGCTTTCCAGGTAACAAAACAAAACGTTTTTTTCAGGATAAGTGTGTGAGTGAGTTAAGGGGGAGAGGGATGTTGGGGACATTGGATTTCATGGGTGATGGAGAGGAAGCAAAGAGGATTTTCTGCACCGTGCTCCTGGGGGTGACTAAAGGAGCCTCCTTATACCTCTGGCACCCAACCAGTCCAGATGGTGGGAATCTGGAGCACCAATGGGGAGGGAGGGATGAAAGGAGGGATGGAGGGAGGGAGGGAGGAAGGGAGGGATGGAGGAATGGAGGGAGGGATGGATGAAAGGAGGGATGGAGGGAGTGCTGGAGAGAGGGAGGGATGAACAGAGGGATGGAGGTGGGATGAATGGATAGAGGGAGGGAGGGATGAAGGGATGGGTGAAGGGAGCTAGGGATGCAGGGATGAAGGGAGGAATAGAAGACGTGAGGGATGCGGGATGGAGAGCGTGAGGGATGGGGTGGGGGGTGGAGCACAGTGACAGATAGTGAGTGATAACAAGAAAAACAAACAGCCCAGAGGAGATGGTTTTCTCTCCTCTCCACCTGCATCTCCCCAGGGAGGACTGATGACACACATATGAGAGACAGGGTGTAAACCCCCCCCATTACACCATACTGGACAGAGAACAGAGAGATAGAGATAGAGATAGAGAGAGAGAGAGAGAGAGAGAGAGAGAGAGAGAGAGAGAGAGAGAGAGAGAGAGAGAGAGAGAGAGAGAGAGAGAGAGAGAGAGAATCAGGAGAAAGGACACCGGTAGGGTGAATGATAGGAGGAGGGGTGGCAACGGGGATTAAGAAAAGAACAGAATGGGAGGAGAGGAGCGAAATTAGATGAGGTTGAAGATTTAGGAGCGGGAGAGCGGCAGAGAGAAGCGGGCAGCAGTAAGACGGAGCGTGCGGCGGCTTTAAGTGGCAAAGGATCAAAGTGACTAATACTCCTCCTCTGACCCGGGAGCTGCGCTCCTCTAGCGGGAGGTCTGGGAGATTGAAACCTCGCCCAGGTTTCCTGCGGTCACTTGGTGCGGCCAAACTAATCTGGTCCTGTCATATAAAAACCGGGGGGGGGGGGGGGGGCACTTCTGTTTTCTTCTTTCTTAGAGAGATAAAGAGAGACAGACTTTTTTGTGGAAAAAAAACATTGGCAATCTAGCAATCTAGGAAGAAGTGTCTAGAAGGGAATGAAGTGCGCTATCGGAGAGGATTGGACTGCCAACGTCAACTGTCATTTATAATCTGCCGGCCGCATTATGTCGTGCGGAGAGAAAATGTGTCTTATAGTAGTAGACATCTCCCATTCAAATTGACAATCTGTGTACATGCCTGTCTCTGCCTCGTCTTTTCAATCATTTCTTTTCACCGCGCACGCACGCACGCACACACACACACACACACACACACACACACACACACACACACACACACACACACACACACACACACACACACACACACACACACACACACACACACACACACACACACACACACACACACACACACACACACACACACACACACACACACACACACACACACACACACACACACACACACACACACACACTTCCAACTCACACATACTGTACATGCACACAGACACACACCGGTAACATCTGACAAGCACTTGCGTATGTATTTTGAGCATTGACATCATATACACTCAAAATGCTAATTACAGTCGAGGGAACTGCATAGCTGAGAACAGGAGCAGATGTGTGCTGAAGGAATGTGCACAAAATGGCTGACGTATATCACGGAGTTGAATGGTACATAATAGCAGCCGTTAAGCTGAGCCTGTATGAGTGCATGTGAGTGTACATGCAGAGAGGTATTTTCATCTGTTTCCTAATCGTATGTGATTACTACACACTACTAATGACTAGTGATCATGGGTGGAGAAAGTATCCCATTTAAAGGCAAAATCCATCATTGCAACATGGTAACCTTTGTTTTAGTTTTTTATGACAGTATGTACCCTAACAGATAAACGTCACACAGGCTGTACACGATTATTTGTAATGTTTGTCAACCCTGGACCAAAACAGGCCAGTGTTTTGAGTTCAGATGGATTGCAGATTATCCCATTTCAAAAAAGCAAATTATCCGCCCCCCAAGTCAAACGAAAATATATGAATATATAAAAGAAAATTGCATCAACTCTTAATCAAAACAGATCTCAGACTTTTAACAAAACAAAACAAACAACCAAACAAACCGCCGTTCACCTGTAACCTGGAACGTGCAGGTGCCTCGCCCGGCCTCGTTGATGACGTGACAGGTGTACTCCCCCCAGCCGTCCCGGTTGAGGCTGCGGATGGTGTACTCCGTCTCGTCCCGCTGGTCGGCGAACGTGCCAGCGTGGAGCAGCTTGTTGGCCAGACGCCACTCAAAGCGCAGCACCCGGGAAGGGTGGGCCCTGAGCACCTTGCACGTCATCACCACGGGGCGACTCAGGCCCTGACGCATCTCCATGGAGACCGGCTCCACCGTCGGGGGGTCTGAAGGAGAGAGAGAGAGAGAGAGAGAGAGAGAGAGAGAGAGAGAGAGAGAGAGAGAGAGAGAGAGAGAGAGAGAGAGAGAGAGAGAGAGCCTGTTTAAGTATTCAGGAGTTTCTATGCAGCAGAGTTGCTGAAGCAAGAGAGCTCTTCTAGGTCAGACTAAGTTGCTTGTGAGTGGGTGATGCTAGAGAGAGACAGGGGATGTGTGAGAGAGAGAGAGAGAGAGAAAGCAAGACGAGACAGACAGACAGAGTTTTATACATGAAAGAAGTAAATTAAAATGAACTCGGACAAGGTCAATCTTTGAAGGTTTGAAAACCATCATAAATAAAGGAAGAAGAAGGCCTTCGGCATGGCAGGACTATTCAGACACCACCTGGCCCTTTGAAAGACAGGACTAAATACATAACGGCAGTCTTGAAACAGTGAATGTTCCGAGCACAGAGAAGAAAGAAACATGTTTGAAGGTAATGTAATTGGGTGAGAGGGAGAGAGATAGAGATAGAGAGAGGGAGATAGAGAGACATATCACGAGAGACGGAGAGAGAGACAGACATACATAGAGTGAGAGAGAGAGAGAGAGAGTGATAGAGAGAGAGAGAGAGAGAGAGAGAGAGAGAGAGAGAGAGAGAGAGAGAGAGAAGAGTAAAGAATCATTGTTGAGAAAGTCAATAAGCACCATTGATTAATGAAAAATTACGAAGTGAAAACAATCGAGGAGAGCGATGTCGATGTCTTGGAAGATCAATTCGGTAGAAAAGTCGAACAATGTTCTGTCTGGAATCTGTCACGCATCGTGGCAAACTGGTAAGAAGATGAAGTGAACATCAAGGTTTCAGAAATAGAAAATTAATAAGCTATTTTAGAATCCGACAGGCTTTGTCTCTTCCCCTGCTGACGGCCTCCAGGTGAATTATCGTCGTCTCTAAAGTGAGGTCAGGGACTGACTTTGACCAAGGCACAGCCCAGGCCCTGACAGTGCTGTGTGCCTAACTGCCTTTGTAACATGCCACCGTTAATGCAATGGAAGTTTAGCTAGGTCTTGGAACACCTTATACTTAAAGGTCTCCAATGGAGTTTTTCACCACAGTTGCTGAAATTGGCTATATAACAGTAGGGGGAAAGGGGTCCCTGACACACATGCTCGTAGAACACAGTGTGTGCAATGGAGGCTTGTGAACATGCTCTTGTGCTTCAATTTGATTGGTCTATAGCATCTTCCATCAAAATAAACTGGCCTGTCAATCAAAGGAGATAGGACAGGTTCTTCGTGCAAAACCGAAAGTGAAACTTAACACGGTGGGATGTAGACATTGCGAGAGCAAAAACTGTGAAAATGTACTTGGCAAAGGTTATATGGGGTAGGAAATGTATTCAACGTGTAGATTATAGAACAACAGAAAATTATATCTGGGTGGAACTATAAACAAAAGCGAGCTGTTTGCAAGAAAACTCAGTTGGATGCCTTTAAAGATGCAGTCGGCTTATTTGCCCTTAGAAAAAACTGTCATGGTAGTTTGATGGTAATTTCAGTTTTGGTACCGGCCATTGTATAAATAATGTGCCATGGTACTGCCATGGTAAAAGTTATAATCCAATTTAAACCGTGATATTGATGGTATTTCCATAATTATTCGGTCACTAGCATCATCCTACCCATTCTCATGCCTCCTGCATCCCATTGTCACGCCTGTCCCACAACCTCTGCATGTATTCTTCACACTCAGACAGCCTCAGGCGTATGTTCTTCACGCACCTTGTTTGGCCCTCGGCTCTATCCGTAGTCTCTGCGGTTAACTGCATACGTCCGGCAGGAGATGAACCCCCAGGGCGCTGCGTCGGTAGGTGAGTGCATAGACCTCAACACCACCATCAGAGACACACTTTTTATACCCGCAAGTCCTTTTCATGCATCATAACCTTTAGTGTGGTACTGAAACGCTATCATTTATATATTCTATATCCAGTTTAATCACCTGTACATTGTATATTGCTATTGCACTTTACTGTTACATTTGCACTCTGGTTAGATGGTTGCACTCTGCTGTATAATGCATTTTAATCTAATCCAATCTAATCTGAATATCCTGTAGTGCAGTGGTTCTCAAAGTGGGGTCCGGGGACTATTGTGATCATAGGTTTCACTAATATTTTATCCACTAGAAGTTTAGCTCAATGAGATAATATAATTATGACTATTGTGATCGTAGGTTTCACTCTCTCCACTGTTATCTCCCCACCTACATACATTATAGACTAATGGACTAAATCACATCTAAAAACAATCATCTTCTCAGATAGGGATCCCTGAGACAAATCAAATGGGGGTCCCTGACCAATTATGTGTCAATGTGGGGGTTAAGCAAGACACTTATCACCCAACTGTTCCCCATGAGCAGGCTGGCACCTTGCATGGTTGCGTCTGCCGTTGATGTGTGAATATGTGAGTGAATGGGTGAATGTGAGGCATACGTTGGCATAACGTCGCTGGTGGAAGAAAACCTCGTAACTCCATTTAATTATTTTTATTTTCTTTTGTATAAATCAACTCAGTAGATCATCCTCCATGATATGATATGATATGATATGATATGATACATTTATTTATATTGCGCCCCTCAACCAATAGTTACATCGGCCCGGGGCGCATCCCGGGAGAGAAAGAGAAAACAAACAAAAAAGACAGGAACAAAACGAAAAACAGATAAATACAGGCAGTCCAACCAATCAGATAGAGAACAGACAGACATAGTACACCACACATGCAACAATACAAAAAAAGAAAAAGAAAAAACAAGCTCATGGATTGTTCATGGCGAATAGGTGGGTTTTGAGCATGGCCATCCATACTGTATGTGTGTGTGGTTTTACAAAGTTTAAACAATGGGAAAGCATTAAACCGATCATCTGTCTAAACCTCGTAACTCTATTCGCCCTCAAATCTGTGTTAGTTTTTTTCATCTCCTGAAAAGTTGGGTTTTTGGAGTTACAATGTTTTCTTCCGCCAGCGACGATAAGCGATTTGTATAATAATAATAATAATAATACATCTATTTTATATAGCGCTTTTCCAGATGCTGAAAGACGCTTAATAATAAGGATAAGGGGTGTACTATTACTGTGTGCGTTTGGAGTAAAGTATTATGTGTTTCTATTTGTGTGTGTGTTTGCACATATTATGTGCACGTGGCTATGAATAATTAGTTGTCTTAAAACGCTTGCTCTTGACATGCTCCCACAGATGCTTGACAAAAGTCACAGTGGGTTTGGAAAAACAACAGCGAACGCTGAGGGGCAGCGAGGCAGCGAGGCAGAGAACAACACGCAAGCCTCTTAATTGAGAGGAATTAGCATATGCCAGACAGAGCAGCGGCGATGCGGTTCATGGTGCAGCGGTGGCGGTGGCCTAGCGGTGCAGGTGCTCCCGGGCACCGAGAGGGAAACGGCCAAACGTGGGCCACGGACCTCACATGCCAGATGAGGAGCGTAGTGCAAACAAATAAAACAGCACAACCTTTTGACCGCAAAAAACAACAACAAAGAAAACATGTTTTAATGAGTGGCTAGTATGATACATTAAACAATCAATTACATCAGATGGTATGGTAGTTCAAGTTTGAAGTTAATTGTCACAATAAAATACACATACTTTACGGTGAAATGCTTGGTTCTGTATGAGCCCCTGAGCGTGTGCTGCATACAGTAAAAAGAAGTAAGTAAAGAGGAATATACAATATACATATATACAATATACAATACAATATACAATGTAAAGTACAACCTAGGTGCAATCTAAGTACAGTGAGTACAAATTAGTAAACAGTGAGGTACAATGCAGAAAATGAGGTACAAACTTTAAGGTAAAGTACAAATGCAAATGAGGTATGAATGTAGTGCAAATCTCTTTAATAATAGATACATATAATGTAGTGTTAAAGTGTCTAAAGTGAGTGTTAAGGTGAGTGTTTGTTTAAAAGTGAGTGTGTGCATGTGGATGTGTGTGCAATGAGTGTAGATGATGGGTTGTTACATAGAGTCATTGAGCATCCTGATGGCCTGGGGATAGAAGCTCCTTCTGAGTCTCTGAGGTAGATAGCTGATATGATATAAAAATGATATAAAAAAAAAAGGTATACTGTATATATATATTTATTTTTTTCCTCAATGGTGGTTGAAAGGGAGCTTGCCGGCTTCACCTTGAGGTGCATCTGTAGTCTGGAATTGTTCACAGGAAAGTGGCTTTCTATAATGAGGTCCTCCCTCATATAAGCCAGGCTGTTTTTTTTTACCCCAGCCTGATGGCTCGTCTCCGTCTCCTAAGGAAAGGGTCTGAATCTCTACTTATCAGATTAAAATCTTAGCTTTGTGTACGGCGGTGAACAGCGGCCCCTTGTTCCACAGCCGCCCTGCTGATTGACACTAGACCAAATTGCAGTAAGTGCAATTCCATTCGCACAGAAAGACAAATGAAGACAAGAGGCCGTGCCTCCGCATGTCGTGCGGCAAATGGAGAAAGCGGCGTCTTATGTAACCGGCACATCCTTTGAACAAGGGCACATGCCTCACACCCTCGTGCGGTTGCTGTGGCGCCGAACAGCTGCCGAGCGCTCATGACGAGGAGAGAAGGGGGGTGGGGTGAGGTGGGGGGTGGGGGGGGTTGGGGGGGTATTCCCTAAGCACAGCTGTATGTGCTTAGCGTAGCAGTGAGGGGTGCTCTGGGGGCGCTGGGTCATTGTAAGTCGCGAGTTGTGGTGGTGAGGGGGGGGGGGGGGTTGGGGGGGGACCCTGAGCGCAAGCCTGTTTGTAATCCATCATCCAGTCACAGGTGGATACCTTGACAGTAATATGGAGGAAAACAACATTAAGGAGCAGAGAAGCCTTCTCCCTACGGCTCGTAATACGTACACTGCAACGTAGATGGAGGAGGTCGGACACGAGATGACACAGGGATAGAAAGATGAGCCAAATCCTTTGCGAGTGAAGAAACTTTGGCCGCACATTTAGTATTAGATAATAGTTCTCATGAGTATAGTAAAATTAGTTTGTGTGTGTGTGTAAGGTCCAAAGTACAGTAGGTAGCTACACAAGGAAGATACCCTTTTTTGGTATGTTGTTGGACAACCTTGAGGTCAGTCCAAATCTATTTCATTCATCTCTTTTGGATGAACAAATCAAGCCAAGGACATGCAACAGAGTACACCCTGTGAAGTCACACCGACAAACACACACACACACACACGACTCGGTAGACCACAGGTGTGACATTGGTCCTGCACGCCGCCTCCTTGGTGGGACATAGATTTATATTGTCTATTCCTCGTCGTTCCCACAGCGATCCATCCCGCGCTGACATGTTTTGTTTTTTCCATTCCCCCCCCCCCCCCCCCCCCCCCCCCCCTTAGAGAGGAATCTAAGACCTTGTTTTCGGAGAAAGAGAGAGAGAGATAGAGAGATATAGAGAGAGAGATATATATAGAGAGAGAGAGAGAGAGAGAGAGAGAGAGAGAGAGAGAGAGAGAGAGAGAGAGACATTCTGTAACTGAGGGGTTACAAAACCCTGACTGTATTAAAGATTGTGATAGATTAAACCACTGCTAGGTATGTACTTTAATTACTGGCCAGACAGTACATCGAATATATGGTGGACACTCATAATAACACGGCACTGACAAAGAAATATCATTTGAGGGTATTTATTATTATGCAATAATTGGTTACAGATATGGGAATTAGGGTCGCGCTTGTATGGCGAAGAATAGGCATAAAGTCAGTCAGTAGCATAAGTCAATGGGAATAAAATAATTCCTACGATGGGGTACTAGGCTAACGCCGCCTGGCGTATAATGGCAATTATAGAGTGAAACGCTGGTACCGCTTGGAGACAATGGGTTCTTCCCAGAGTTGTAAGGTCTGGAGGAGAGAGGAATGTTCGAATACTCAGTCTGATCAATTGAAGAAGAAGGGGATTCACGTACAGAAGCCAGTCCTTGTAATCCAAAGCTCAGCATCAAAAGCAATAACTGTAATCCAATTGCACGATAGCAACGATGATAGCCAGCTAGCCTCGGTCCATGAGGCCAGCCCGAATGTAGATCCTCACGGGGTTAAATCCAAACGACAGTGGAGATTAACGATGCTCTTCTCCTGGTAATACGTTCCACAATCAATATAATCCAACCAATACTGGTTCTGCAATCGCCGCCGTCGGTTCTCCTGTGCACATGTCCAGTAGGTTCTCCGACTAGGCCTCCTCGTGTGCTGGTACCAATGTATTTAGTCCATGCGCACTGGCTAAGGTCCACTAGCTAAACGAACAAACTGCTGGGTAATGCTACACACGAACGAACTGTTGTTGGCACGATACACAATAAGTTAACGACTTCACATTAAGCTAAGTCGAACTTGACGTTACTGCATTAAATCTGACACTTTACTATTCAATTCGCACATGGTTCTCAACGCTCTGTTAGACGCACTGCTGCTCACTTCACTGTTACCGAACTGCTGAACAGCTACTTAGACGAACTGCTGCTGTTCGCACCTGCGCCGTATATATACTTAATTGGCTATCTAGTGCCAAACCTCAGTTCTCGTCTCGAATCAATACGCTGTCTCCGGGCATGTTACGACATGCCCGGGCTCGCCTTTGAACCTGACTTTGGGGGCTTGCGGTCTGGCGCCGAGGGCGTTATCCAATAAGGAAAGCGAATATTACTATGATTCGAACGCAGGCTTAAAGGGATATACCGTGTATATATAAATAATATACAATGTATATAAAACAATAAATGTAGATTCTCAGCTTTAATCTGGCCCTTCACAACACATTCTATGAACCTCTGTAGCAGAACTCACCGTGATATTTAGTTTTGATCAGAACTCAGAACGTCACACGCCTCTTTGCTTTGTCAAGTTTTGTGGAAATCGGACAGCGCATTCGCAAATAACTAATCATTTCCTGTTTACCATGCATTTTTGAAACATTTATTTTTTATGTTAAATAACATACATTTCAGAGTCAAATTTAAAAGTGGAATGTAACCGGGTCTATTTTAGGATGTCCAACATAGGTTATAAAGGCAAACAGTGCAAACAGTGCTTCTGGAGCATAAACAATAATCTCTCTAGTCTATCTCATTATTCTGTTTTCAACAAGCATTTTTACTTCGGCTATAACACACTTCAACTTAACTGCATCTGAATTGTTATGTGTGTAATATTACTTGGACTAAACATCCCGTACAGCAACCGGGCACAAAACACCCACGCCTCAAGAATATTTAGCTTCAAGCAGCCACATACATACATTCAGTTTATCATCAACAATAGTAGCCTATAATCCACCAGAGTCAGCTTTTCTCAGCCTATGGGCTAATCATAATTGTTGTGAAGGGCCAGATTAAACCGAATATATATATTTATTTATATATATATATTTAATTGTATTTGTATATTCTCTAATATTCCCTGATATCCCTTGTATATTCCTTGTACAATATGCATTGAATATCCATTCTAGCCTACTGAACATCCCATAATAGTCTCCATTCTACTATTGGTCGAGACCTTGGTGCCAGGCTGCCATACCCCTCAGACCCAGTTCAAACGTACCGCTCCACATGTACGAACAAGTCCTAGTTCCGCGTAGGAATCTGGCTACCGCACCACTAATGGGACTATTTGTTCATAGTGCGTATATATACTGCGCTACTAAAGTAGGACTTTCTTTTCAGTCCAGTTTCTTACCCTCCAATAGAGTCACAGACATAAAGCCTCCCCGCGACGCCACGTGTGGGAGTAAGGCCAAGTTCGCCTACCATCGGTATTGAGACATCGTGTATATTAATATTTGAATAGTCATATTTGGCACTATATCGTCGAGTTGGACGTAGTCTATTAAGCTAATAATAGTCTGTTAATATATAGTGCTTCGTGCGGTGAGAATACTACCGTAGTCAGTACCCCATCGTTTCGGGCAGAGAACTGGCTGCTTACCCAGGGTGGTTGACCCCATGTGAAGCTGCACCCGAGGAGCCCCAGAGCCGACGAGCGAGTGGACCTGTATACCGGATTATTCTACCGACGACAGCCCGCCTTCCCAGGCACGGATTATGCTTTGTATACTTTGATTATTCCATGGATAAAGACCCCCGACACTGCCGTGTGTTGGAACCCCCCCCCCTGGAGAGGACGCAAGGTGAGGAGACGCTCTGCAAGACGAGGTCGCTTCACGTCTCTCCCCCGTGGACCGGAGAGAGCCGGCCCACAAAGAGTCTACCTGCTTTCATCTGTGGTCCAAGGATCGCCGGCGCATTGAACGGCACTACAGTGGGTTCACCTGGGATACCCTTGGCCGGATGAGGCAGCCGGATTCTACCCCCCCCCCCCCCCCCTCCTACTCCTGTCGGCTTACAAGCGACCGGATTAACCCCCCCTTAGCGTATCTAGTATATAATCATTAAAGTATCATTGCTGTTATTCCTTAACTATTCCAGGTCGTATATTTACCACCTGCGCCATCAGAGATTGGACATTCTCTATTGATATACCGACGAATACTCTTTGCCATAAAAGTGCATACTATTTCAATTCATAAATGTAATTAAGTGATTAAGTGCTTGCTCTACACACCATTGCTGTGTAGTAATAAACGCATACTTCGACTTCGTACATTTGTGTTGGATCCGTTTCATCTACGTGAGAGTGTTTATGATAATATATTTATGCCGTGTACTGGGTGGCCGAATATTAAGTACAAAGGTACAGTAGTGGTAGTAAGTATCATATCTAGTAATACAGTCAGGGAATTGTACCCCTCAGTTACAATTGGTCCTTCGAGCCGGAGGGTAATTAGTGTAATATTAATATAGTGTTATTAATATTGAAATGGCCTATGATGAACACTCCACGAAACGATCCTCCTAACCAACGCCCGCAGCGCGAACGACGGCTCCCTCAGTACTTAGAGGCTTACGCTGTCAGTCAACAACCTAGTCTTCTACTAACAGTAAACGCGGTAAAACTAGAAAGTAAAAGTATGTCTAACCCCAACGCCCAGACTACCCCGACCATAGAGGCCCCTACGGGCTCTAATGTAACTGACCAAGTTCACGGTGGGGACCAGTGGGAACCAGACATGACTTCACACCCCGCCAGTACTGAAGAAGTAGTCCCCGATGAGTCCCGGGAGGAATACAACGCTACCGAGAGAGAACTCGGCACGGAAGAAGACGGGGAGAGCACCGTGGAGATAGAGCTCCAAGGCTCCGCAAGGAGTACCCCGAGGGAAGGCTCCCCTATACAACCGCCTTCTCCCAGCGAGGCAGAGAGGACCCTACAGCAGGCCTTCCTCATCAGCCTGAACGCCGCTGCTGAACGCGACCGACTGCAGATCCAGCAGCGAAGCGAACACGAGCAGATACGTCTAGAAATAAGACGCATTCAGATGGAAGAGAATGTGGCCCGAGAACGAGCCGGTGCTCAACGGGACGCAGCGCGCGACAGACAGCAGTCGCAACTAATAGAACAGCTGATCAAACGGACAACACCCTCTCCCTCCGCCAGAGGCTCCAGGAACTCGTCTAGACACACCTCCAGGGCGGCATCCCCTAGCCGAGTAAACAACCCTGAACTTGACCAACAGACGAGGTCTATACCCCCCACAGACCACCTCCCCCCACCGGTCCAAGCGAGACCTAGCAACCGGGAAGGAGCAGCATATCCTGTGGAGAGGCTAAACCAGAGACTACAAGCACTGGATGACCTAACTGAAGACGAAGAGGAAGAGGAGGAGAACCACGCCCGAAGACAGCACAGTACTCTACCGGACCAGGAGGTCCGGTACAGCCCAGGCTATACCCCCGCGGAGCTGCGCTACAGACCCCCGACTCTATACACGGGTGAGCACGACGCACGACCCGCACCGAGGAACAGCACCTGGACAAGCGGGCCATGGTACACTGCCGGTACCAGCCCATACCAAGGAGCGGGAGGAGACTCGCCTAGGAGGCCTCTCCCCCAACGCTCGCCGATGTATCCACAGTCAGCGTCATACATTGGCACGCCTATGGTACCCGACTTCACCCAAGAGAACCGGGCCCAGTATACCGAACTCCGCATGTGTCTGGAGACCATGTTGGTGGATGTATTGGATGAATGCCACAAATACGCCATCCTACTGAAGCACTTAAAGGTGCCCCGCGCACATAATATAGCGCTCGCCTACGCGACTTCCACCACCCCATACACAGCAGCGCTGGTAGCACTGGACCAGAGGTATGGGCGCATATGGGATTACGTGATCCAGGAGATCCGACACATCGACCGCTTACCCCCAGCAATAGACAATCGAGCACTGGACGACCTGTCCATCAGAGTGCAGTCCCTGGTAGGGATGTTGGGAGCGCAAAGAGAGAGGGGGAGGCATGAACTTTACGCCAACTCAAATGTGGAAAGGATTCTGGAGAAGCTGCCGCCCGCTCGTCAGGAGCGCTTTAGGCGGCAGAGGGACCACAGAGACCCGAATGGCCCCGAACCGAACCTCCTCGATCTAGCAGACTTCCTGGCGAGAGAAGTCAGCGGCCTACGGCTAGATACATTCGGACGGAGCACCCCTGGCTCCAGAGAAGGAACCAGACGACTAAATGATGGAAGAAGATCGGTGACTGTGATGCACCAATCGGAGTCAGTACCGAGCAGCAGGAGCCACAGTACCCCCTCCAGAACGGAGAAGTGGAAGATAGTGTGCCCCTACTGTGAGAAAGAACACTGGCTAGCGCAATGTGACTCCTTCCCCAAGCTGAACGCGGAGGAAGCAGGTCAATGGATAAAGTCCAACAAGCGCTGTTTTCGCTGTGCGCGCTCACACATGGCAGCCGAATGCCGCTTAAAGAAAAGGTGCACCAAGTGCGATGGAGCCCATCTGGACATACTTCACGACAGTAACAGACGGCGCCCTTCACCCGCACCATCCAGCCGCAAAGCGAGCGTCATGTACATCGATCCCGCCAGCAGCAGTGGAGCCCGAGTACTCATAAAAGTAGTGCGTGTGACACTAAGCTACCAGAATAAAGTCCTGGACACTTACGCCGTCCTCGATGACGGGTCAGAGAAGACCCTGCTGCTCGCCTCCGCTGCGGCCCAGCTAGGGCTGCGGGGAAGCGAAACCCAAATGACAATTCGGACAATAAGACGAGATTTGAAGACGATAAAGGGCGAGAATGTCTCATTCTCTATCGCAGCAAGCGGCCAGCCTGAGCGACGGTACCAGATTACAGACGCTTTCACCAGCCAAGAAATAGGACTGTCGCGGTACACATACCCCGTCGCCAAGCTGATGGAGAAATATGCACATCTGCGCAAGTTACCGATCCCGCTCATAGACAATGCTATGCCGACCCTGTTGATAGGCTCCGACCATGCAGACCTCATTGTCCCGATAGACCGGGTTCATACCGGACCCCGAGGCTGTCCTGCAGCAGTCGAGACCCGTTTGGGATGGACTCTCCAAGGCCCGCTCGCCAAATCTCTCAACCGAAGTACAGCCACTAGATGTCTCCACTCCCGAGTCACAGAGGGAGAAACCGCACTCCTGCAACACGTAGAGCGGCTATGGACCTTGGAACAAATGCCCTTTAAGAGCGGAAAGAAAGACATTCGCTCTAAAGATGACATTTACGCCATTCACCTCCTCGAGACAGGGACCAAGAGAGTCCCGGTCAACGGCGTGTTGAGATACGCCACGCCACTCCTGCGGCGAGAAGGAATGCCTACTTTCCACGCCAAGACAGACGCCACAGAACGGTACCTGCTGAACACGGAGCGGCGCTTAGCCAAGAACCCCGCCCAAGAGAGTGTATACCGCGCTGAGATTGAGAAGCTCATCACAGCGGGACACGTCACAAAGATGGACATTAAAGAGGCTGACCAGACCACTGAATCGTGGTACGTGCCCCACCACAAGGTCCATCACAACGGTAAAGACCGCATAGTATTTAACTGCAGCTACCAGATCGGATCCCAAAATCTGAATAAAGAGTTACTGCCCGGTCCCACACTCGGCCCCTCCCTACTCGGCGTTCTACTCCGCTTCCGCCAGGAAAAGGTGGCCATCAGCGGGGACATTAAAGGAATGTTCCTGCAGGTGAGATTAGTAGAGGCGGACAAGCCCCTGTTACGGTTCCTATGGAGAGAGAAGCCAGGAGATGAGCACCCAGCCATCTACCAATGGGAAGTCCTCCCCTTCGGAACGACGTGCAGCCCCTGCTGTGCTACATTTGCACTACAGAAACATGTAGCAGAGGACCCAGCAGCGGACGAAGAGGTCCGACACAGCGTAAAGAACAGCTTCTACGTAGACAACTGTCTACAAAGCCTTTCAACCCAGGAAGAAGCCGAGGCTCTCCTGATTAAACTCCGCGCCTCATTGATCAAAGGCGGCTTTGATCTCAGGCAGTGGGCCAGCAGCGATCCGCAAGTACTGCGCAGCCTCTCCTCCGAGGACAAGGCAGCCAGCAGCGAGACCTGGATGGCTACAATCCCGGGAGAAGCCCAGGAGATGACCCTGGGATTGGTGTGGCGATTCAAAACAGATTAGCTTCACTACAGACACAAGCCCCTGACTACGGAGCAGGGAAGGCCGGCGGCGGCGCCGACCACCAGACGGAGTGTGTACACAACACTCGCCCGACAATATGACCCGCTAGGATGTATTCTACCGTACACCACCAGGGCAAAAATGATTGTACGAGCATTGTGGGACAAGGACCAGGGCTGGGACGACCCCATTCCCGCACACCTTGCATCCACCTGGAGAGAGTGGGAGATGGAGCTCCACTCACTCCCAGGCGTTAATATGCGCCGAAGCTACTTCCCACCCACGGTGAGGCCAGAGACATGTAAAATGGACTTACACGTCTTCAGTGACGCCTCAGAGGTCGCATACGGATCAGTAGCCTACTTGCGGGCCCAAGACCAGGGGGGAGAGATCTACACAGCATTTGTCCTCGCCCGCTCGAGAATAGCCCCACGCAAGCAACAATCTATCCCACGTCTAGAGCTCTGCGCAGCCCTAGCCGGAGCGCACCTAGCCACGCTCATCCAACGTGAGCTCACCATACCGGTGTCTAGAACAATCCTGTGGTCAGATTCCACGACGGTACTCGCCTGGATCAAATCGGACTCATGCAAGTACAAAGTCTTCGTGGGAGTCAGAGTCACCGAGATTCAAGACTTAACCGAAGAGTTAACCGGAGAAACAGAGTGGCGCTACGTTGATACAAAACAGAACCCAGCTGACGTCATCACCCGGGGGATCCCCCTGGATGACCTCACCCGTCGCAATGTCTACAGTGACGGCCCCGCATTCCTAAGACTCCCGGAAGGACAGTGGCCCATGCCTATCCCGAGGGAAGCAAGTCCAGAGGAGGTGGAAAATAAGAAGTCTGTGTTCTGTGGATTGAGCACCGTAGCCTCCACCGACCCTAACATAGACGATTGCACGTCCATAGAGAGTGCACAACAAAGAACATTCCTGCGGTACCACCCGGAGTGCAAGTCCCCCGCTGATATGTCAGCAGCTAACTACGAGGAAGCAGAATTGCTTCTACTGCAGCGAGCCCAGAGAGACTCGTTCCCCGATGAATTGGCCTGTCTACAGGGAGGAAAGCCCGTCCCATCCGACAGCAGATTAATTCATCTGGCCCCCGAGAGCGACGCTCATACCCTCATCAGAGTGGGTGGTCGCCTACGCAGAGCCCCCAATCTACCGGATGACATTAAATACCCGATCGTATTGAACAGCCGACACAAGGTCACAGAGCTGATTATAAAGAAATACGATGAGGATGTACATCACGCAGGAGCAGAAAGAGTCTTCGCGGAAATCAGACGTCGTTACTGGATCCTACAAGGAAGAGAGGCGGTACGACGCTTCCAGCGAACATGTCTAGACTGCCGCAAGTGGCGCGCGCAGCCCAGCATACCAAGGATGGCTGACCTTCCTCCATGTCGGTGACAAGCCATTCCACTCAACGGGTATGGACTGCTTTGGCCCGCTGCACATAAAGAAAGGAAGAGGAACCGAGAAGCGGTGGGGTATTGTATTCAAATGCATGACCACCAGAGCGATACACATCGAGCTTCTCCCGACCATGAGCACAGACTCATTCCTTATGGCCTTCCGAAGATTCACATCACGGAAAGGAAGACCGTCTACCCTATTGTCCGATCATGGGACAAACTTCAAAGGCGGCGAAAGAGAGCTGAGAGAGAGCTTCCAAGCTATGGGCCCAGAACTTAAGACCCACCTCGCTCCAGCACAGGTTGATTTCCAATTCAACCCCCCAAACGCACCCCACTTCGGTGGCACTTGGGAACGAGAAGTGCGCTCCATAAAGACAGCCCTGTACGCAGTACTTGGGGCCCAGACTGTGGCGGAAGAAGTCCTAATGACAGTCCTCACGGAGATTGAGGGAGTACTTAACTCGAAGCCCCTCGGATATGTCTCCAGTGATGTGGCGGATATCGACCCAGTTACCCCCAACACACTCCTGATGGGGCGGCTAGATCCTGCATTACCCCAGACAATGTACCGGCCTGAAGAAGCGAACGGCCGACGAATGTGGAGGTACAGCCAAGTATTAGCCGACAAGTTTTGGAACAGTTTTCTACTGCACTACCTACCGTCTCTACAGACCCGCCAGAAGTGGGTAAAGGAGAGAGACAATTTGACAGAAGGAACAGTCGTCATGATTATTGATCAATCACTGCCCAGAGCTATGTGGCCGGCCGGCCGCGTAAGCAAAGTGATCACCGGTGCCGACGGCAAGGTCCGAGCAGCTGAAGTGCTCGTCCAGGGTCGCACTTACACCCGTCCCGTGGCGAGGCTCATAGAACTGCCTCGACTCCCAGACACAATCGATGATGACCATGACCCTACAACCCTATGACTTTGTGAAGTTGACTGACCCCTACAGCAAACCCTTATGTGTAAATAGACAACGCGATTAATCTGTCTCTGTTTAACTGATTAGGTCTGGGACCTATTCAGGGGGTGGCTGTTGTGAAGGGCCAGATTAAACCGAATATATATATTTATTTATATATATATATTTAATTGTATTTGTATATTCTCTAATATTCCCTGATATCCCTTGTATATTCCTTGTACAATATGCATTGAATATCCATTCTAGCCTACTGAACATCCCATAATAGTCTCCATTCTACTATTGGTCGAGACCTTGGTGCCAGGCTGCCATACCCCTCAGACCCAGTTCAAACGTACCGCTCCACATGTACGAACAAGTCCTAGTTCCGCGTAGGAATCTGGCTACCGCACCACTAATGGGACTATTTGTTCATAGTGCGTATATATACTGCGCTACTAAAGTAGGACTTTCTTTTCAGTCCAGTTTCTTACCCTCCAATAGAGTCACAGACGTAAAGCCTCCCCGCGACGCCACGTGTGGGAGTAAGGCCAAGTTCGCCTACCATCGGTATTGAGACATCGTGTATATTAATATTTGAATAGTCATATTTGGCACTATATCGTCGAGTTGGACGTAGTCTATTAAGCTAATAATAGTCTGTTAATATATAGTGCTTCGTGCGGTGAGAATACTACCGTAGTCAGTACCCCATCGTTTCGGGCAGAGAACTGGCTGCTTACCCAGGGTGGTTGACCCCATGTGAAGCTGCACCCGAGGAGTCCCAGAGCCGACGAGCGAGTGGACCTGTATACCGGATTATTCTACCGACGACAGCCCGCCTTCCCAGGCACGGATTATGCTTTGTATACTTTGATTATTCCATGGATAAAGACCCCCGACACTGCCGTGTGTTGGAACCCCCCCCCCTGGAGAGGACGCAAGGTGAGGAGACGCTCTGCAAGACGAGGTCGCTTCACGTCTCTCCCCCGTGGACCGGAGAGAGCCGGCCCACAAAGAGTCTACCTGCTTTCATCTGTGGTCCAAGGATCGCCGGCGCATTGAACGGCACTACAGTGGGTTCACCTGGGATACCCTTGGCCGGACGAGGCAGCCGGATTCCCCCCCCCCCCCCCCTCCCTCCTACTCCTGTCGGCTTACAAGCGACCGGATTAACCCCCCCTTAGCGTATCTAGTATATAATCATTAAAGTATCATTGCTGTTATTCCTTAACTATTCCAGGTCGTATATTTACCACCTGCGCCATCAGAGATTGGACATTCTCTATTGATATACCGACGAATACTCTTTGCCATAAAAGTGCATACTATTTCAATTCATAAATGTAATTAAGTGATTAAGTGCTTGCTCTACACACCATTGCTGTGTAGTAATAAACGCATACTTCGACTTCGTACATTTGTGTTGGATCCGTTTCATCTACGTGAGAGTGTTTATGATAATATATTTATGCCGTGTACTGGGTGGCCGAATATTAAGTACAAAGGTAGTGGTAGTAAGTATCATATCTAGTAATACAGTCAGGGAATTGTACCCCTCAGTTACAATAATCATCCACTCAATGTTGACATTTTCTGTACAATCTATCAAAAATTAAATGTTTTATGGGATGGTCAGGACAGAAGGTACCATTAAAGACTCCCTGGTCATGTTGAATCTTGCTTTACTTTGTTCATACACTTTACTTTGTAAAGGTGTATTTAATTAACGTCACGTTTTACTTGTATTCAAGTTCAAGTTTCAAGTTTTGTATTCAACAAAATACAGAATACTTTATGAAATGCTTGTTTCTGTATGAGCCCATGAGAGTGTGCTACATACAGTAAAAATAAAGTAAGTACAAAAAGTAATTAATAAGTAAGTAAAAAGTAAGTAAAGTCAATATACATATATACAATATACAATACAGAGACAAATTGTAACAATGCAGAGGTACAAAACTTAAGGTAGGGTGCAAATGAGGTATGAATGTGGTGCAAATCTCTTTAATAATAGATAAATATAAAGTGTGTTAAAGTGTCTAAAGTGAAAAAAAAAGGAATAATTTCAGGTAATTAACATTACATATCTCTTGTTGTGGAATTAACACAACACTATGCATACTTTTGACAATAAATAAAATCAGAATGTCTTCTTACTTGCTTGCCTGGGTAAATAAAAGTTATAGAAATGTAAATCCAATGAAATTTAGGGGGAAATTTGATGATTCATATTTCCACCTTGACAAATATGTTTGCCTTACAAGGAGGTCTGTGAAGTTCTGAGTCATCATGCCTCATGGTGGCGCTCATAAAATGAAAAACATGAACTACTCCTCAATGGCTCAGATTAGAGGCATGGTCAAAAGGTGGATTGAGAATTCGGGCCGTTTGGGGATATCGTTCAACGAATGTCTAGTTTATTCATTAAAATGCACAATTATTGGTAATCAATGTTCCCTTTTCGGTGCGAGTGGCGGTATCTCTATCCTCTAATAGAGTTCAGCTCTGTCATTGATTGGGCTATGAATTATTGTGTCTGGGCCCCCCCCCCGTTGCTGGTTCCTGTTTACAACCAAGCACAATCGCTGACCTTTGTGGGCACGCATTGGACGAGGCTGATCAATTCAACATTGTTCTACGGAAAACCAGTTATTAAAATTGTACACCCCCCTTGCATGTAGTGTGGAAAGCCCAGCTGTAATGGGGCAGATTAATTTGCCGACGTTAGTCTGGCGTTAGGCTACTGTTAGCCAGTCTAATGTGATGCACATTAGAGTGGGCCCTGGAGGCCGGCAGTAGTGCAGGCTTTTCTTGATGCAGAGAACAGGGGAGATTAATTCAAATCAATTATATAATTCCATCAATTGAATTTTTTTTATGCAGACAACAACTCTTTGTTGAAGTGTGTCTCTTGATTTTCTTTCCTTCCTTCTCTCTATTTCTCTCCATACCCTCATCGTTTCTCCTCAAGCTCCCTGCACCTCGCCAAGTCAGTTTGACTAAGAACATTAGAGTGTCACAGCTGGGGATTTTTTTTTCTGGTGGTGGGGGATGATTCTATTAGTCACTATTTCACCAGCGGCAGTCTTCCAATCCCTTTTACGTCCCCTTCTGGCGTGGCCACTGCCAGCCGACAGATACAGGTGTTTACATATCAAAGCTGTTCCTTCACGGCTCTAATGCTCTTTGCTTCAGAGAACTGTACCTTGCCCCTTGATCGAGTTACTAAATGCAGCTTTTCACATGGCTCACCACCAAAGGCAAATGGCTTTGGGGGGGGGGGGGGGGGGGGGGGGGCTGGGTATCAGAGGGATTGGCTCACACTTTTCAAACCAGGAGAGAGGCCAAGAGAGAGCGAAAGAGAGACATTGACATAAACCAACAGAGAGACGATAGAAAGGTAGACAGAAAGAAGGAGGGGTGACATACTGTAGACCTTTAATGATGGAAAGAGAACTGAGGGTAATGTATGCAAGAGAGGATGGGATGACTACAGTACATTATCAAAGCTTTAGAGCAGTGTTTCCCAACCGGTGGTACGCGTACCACTAGTGGTATGTGGGTGGTCCCCAGGTGGTACGTGAAAAGATTTTGAAAAGTAAAAAAAAAAAAAAAAAAAAAAATTATTAAAAATTGTACAGGAAAACTGTACCCAAATAATGAATAATGCATAATCTGTAATAATGTAACCAAAATTGGGGGCATTCAAATTAAGTAATCATTTGCTGGCTATACTTATATTATTATTGGCGCGGAGTTCAGCTTCCCGCCCGCCGGCGCCGGACTGTCTGTCAGCTGTCAGGTGTTCATTAAAGAAAAAAATAAATCTGAATTATCATCATTGTAGTGGCGCGCTGGCTAGCAAAACAACATCCTATCAAGTGAATGCGCTGGTGTTTATTTAGATAAAAATCATTATGGATCAATGGCTGAGTCGAGCTGGTTCATCCAGAAACAATGTAAAGCATCTGGTATGTTTGCTTTGCAGTTGGATGAATCGACGGATGTCAGTGGGGAAGCACAACTGATTGCGTTTGTGCGTTACAAAGACACTTTGGAAATGAACGAGCACATTCTGTTTTGCAAGAAACTCACGGGGAGAACTACTGGACTGGACGTTTTTAACGTTATTGACAATTTTTTGGAAATACTGCTCTCATGTGTGCACAGACGGCGCTGCGGCGATGACCGGCAGAGTAAATGGATTAATGGCACACGTAAAAAAGGTAAACCCTGACGTTACATGGATGCTATGATTCACCGAGAAGCACTAGCTGAGAATGAGTCCAAAGTTAAATGCGGTTTTGAATGATGCCGTAAAAGTGATCAACTTCATACAGTTCAGGCCTTTGAATCATAGACTGTTTCAGTCACTTTGTGAAGACGGTGGGTCAGAACATAAACAGCTCCTGCTTCACACCGACGTCAGGTGGTTATCCCGAGGGAAGACGTTACAGCAGCTGTTCGAGCTGCGCAATGAAGTGAGGGCATTTCTGTCTGAGCACACACACCCCCTTGTGGCGATGTTCGACGACGCAGACTGGGTAGCTCGGCTGGGATACCTCTCTGATATTTTCAGCAAACTCAACCAGCTGAATCTCTCTCTTCAAGGTAAAGACACAACTGTTCTTAGCTTGTATGACAGGCTCAAGTGTCACATTAATTGGTGAGTTACTAACTTTTTTTTAGTCTTTAAACAATGGCTATTATAATTTATATGATTAGTTATGATTGAATATATGATTTAAGTGTCACATTAATTGTCGCATTGGGTCACACAGACAAAAATCTCCTCTTCTCTATCTCTCCTCATCACTTCTCTCCTTCTTCCACTCCCAGGTTTCACCTTAGCTACACACACACACACACACAGGATGGGCCGCCATGTCAATTTTAATGTAGGGCCGCTGTGCCACGTATCGGCCGCCGTGCCAATTTTAATGTACGTGCCGATTTGACTATACACTGCTCTGTGCTGTCATGGTGGCTGGTGGCTATCCATAGTGAATGGTGTCTCAGAACTAAAGCTTTACTTCAATAAACTGCCAACCTGTGTGACCATGTGATTTTATCCAGGTCTCTCACACACACACACACACACACACACACACACACACACACACACACACACACACACACACACACACACACACACACACACACGGTCTGTCACAATACTATTAATTTATTAATTATACATCCTGGGCATCACCACGATTGATTGCGTAGTAGGTGGTACTTTTGGTTGGCTTGAAATGCTTTGGTGGTACAGTACTCAAAAAAGGTTGGGAACCACTGCTTTAGAGTACAAAAGTAGGAGCTGAATCCATATGCATTTGGATAGCGATTACCTTTCCTCGCTCTTGGCACTCTGAGAGCTCAGAGAAACCCTTTCACCGGGAACACTCAGCAATTTGTCATGGCAATTCAAAAACGTGGGGTACTTACAAGTTTCTTTTCATTGGCGTTACTATTGGATTTGGACATGGGCTTTGAGGCCAGCTATTAATAAGTAAACAGAGTCTGACTAGAAGAAATGGTTATGAAAAGAGAATATGACAGATCATTGATTTATCAATAGAAAAGCCATAATAACAGTCTTTATTATTCATCCTGCTTTAAGTAGTCAGGGTGGATGTAAGTGCTGAAGTAAAGAGAGGCACTGAAAGAGCCCTGCTTTGTTAAACGACCAATAATATAAGTTAATTGCAGAAGGAAATGTGCAAAATAAGGGAGAAGATAAATGGTGAGTGTAACTGAGGGGTACAATTCCCTGACTGTATTGATAAGTATGGTATCATTAAACCACTACCGCTTTATGTACTTTAACTACTGGCCATACAGTACACAATATCTAAATATGATGAACACTTTCCCACCATGAAACCAGGTCCACACAAAGGTAATAATCAAATATTTAATATATAGCAAAAGGTACATATAATATTCACCATTACATTTATGATTTGAATGCTCTTGTAAGGCAAATGAGTACTCGTAGGCAAATCAACACTGAATGTCCAATCTCTGGTTACGCAGGAAGCAAGTATACAACCTGGCTCTTAGGGAATTATATCTATGGTCACTTAATGATTATAGCTGGATATACTGTAGGGGTCCTCCCGGTCGTAAGCCGGCAGGGGGGGTAGGAGAGCCGTCGGCCGTATCCCGTCTGGTCAACGATGTCTAGGGAGACTTCACGTACAGAAGACAGTGCAGTAGAATCTTGATCCACAGATGAATACACCTTGGCTCTCTTGTAGGCTGTAGCTGTAGCTGTAGCTCCACAGTGAAGAAGAAGCGAGGCGACCTCAGTCTGGTCTGAGCGCCGTCTCACCTTGACTCCTTTCGGGGTAGATCCAACACTCACCGGTGTTGGCGATTATCCGCTCCACAAATCAAAGTACCAAAGCAAATATATATTCCATGCCGCATAGGGCTCAGCAGTAGTCGGGTAGGTAATCCAATGTACAGGTCCACTCGGTCCTCGCCTAGAACTCCTCGGATGAAAGCACCACGTGTGGTCTGCCCAACCTGGTTAAGACTCTAGATAACACGAGGAAGCGATGGGGGTGCTGCTCACTTTAGAACTCTAACCGCACGATGCACCATACATAATAGGCTATTATTACTTAATAGAAATACGGTGCCAAACTCTGGCAATTCAGCTATTAATTCGCACGAGGTCTCACTGCTATTCTAAGGCCAAACAGGCCATACTACACCGCACGCGGTATCGTGGGGTGAGGCTTCACGTTCTGTTACTTAGTTGGGTAGAAGGGTAAAGGACTAAGGGATAAGAGGAAGTCTACATTTCTTGCGCCATATTTATATGTACGGTGAACAAATAGGGCCACTCTGCTTTCGGTAGCCGTATTCCTGCGCGGAGCCGGGGCTAGTAAGGGCATGTCTCGTCGGTACCTTTGAACTTGAACGCCAGGGGCTGGTCCCTGGCGCCTGGTCCTTTTGTCCAATAAGAGAATGAACTATTATGGGCTATAGTAGAATAAAGGGATATTCCGTGTATATGTACAAGGAATATACAAGGGATATCAAACGATATACAAATACTATTCAATATATATCCATAAATAAATATATATATTCGGTTTAATCTGATCCTTCACAACAGTGAGGTTTGAATCCACATGCTCCAATGTGTGTGTGTGTTTGCACATAATGAGTGTGTACATAATGTGTGCACACATGTATGTGGGCTTGAGCACATATGTGACGCGGCTAGGGATGGGTACCTTTCACATTTGAACCGATACCGGTACCGGTACCGGTACCTGTGAATCGATACCGGTACCCAACAGTACCTTTTTTCTGTACTTTAGTCTCAAGAAATTTAATTTACCTACCTCAGTCATAAAAAAAAAATCCAAACTTCAAATAACTACAATTTCGACAGTTTTCGGCTTGTCATTGCTCCGACTGCTTTGTTGTTGAATCAAGTCAAATCCTAGGTAAGCATATTATTGTGCGTGTGAACGTTGACATGGAAAAAAAAAAAAAAAAATCTGGTTGGTTTCTCACTTGATTCAATACTCGGTAGTACCGACGTGTTTCGGTTCGGTACCTCAAAAGTACCGAATTCGGTACCCATCCCTAGACGCGGCACGGTCTAGGCTGCTACATTTTGGCAGAAAATATTATTCAGAAATGCCGAAAACGTTGCGCGATTCAGAAATAGGTAAACATTTTGATATTGGCAATTTTGAGTGCTTTGAAATGTTCTCTATCTGTTTCCTTATTTGCAAAACTTAATACGACTTGTAAATGTGTTAATTATTGTCAACTTGTCCGGCTGTATAATTCCCCTCGCTGTTTAAAGAAGTACAGTTGTGTCGTAGATGAGGGGCTAAGTACTTTCAGTCTCAGGTGCCGGAGACAGAGACACGCAGAAATTACAGCTACCAAATCTATTCCGAGACAATGGACCCAGTAGGCTACTTTGTTGGTGGTGTGAAAATATGCAGAGAAACATATCTTTAGAAATGTTTGTGTTAAATGGTATCTCTCCGTCAAAATTTTTATATCTCCGTAGCATAATGGCAGTGTGCATAAAGTCCAATGCACAGGGCGGGCGAACGGCGTCGCCTGGTGATGCGATCGTCTGTCGCTCAACAACAATCGCTTAGCGCCCCACACCAGACCCGACCGTTCACAGGTATAATAATTTATATTACAAATGATACACCAGTAGAAGTCATGTTATTTAGTCATTGTCCTTGCTGTGTCGCCTGCTGTCACCTAAAAAAAATAGGATTGAGGTGATATTTAGCCAGGCGACAGAAGTTGCTGCGCGATCATCGCTCGAAAATCTCCTACCGTGTGGGTTGTCTCATCCATCACAATGGACGCGATACAATTCTGTCAGTCGCCTTGCTTAAAAATCGGTTGCCTGGCAAAAATCGCCCGCCGTGTGCATTGGACTTAAGGCATATAATAAAGACTTTGCTCCCCTTCACGTAATTCACTCACAGCTCGGGCTATCGTTGTGGTAGAGACATGATCATAATCAGGTTTTTGTGTGAAAACGTAGAGACAAACCCTGAGTTGATCAGAGCTTCCTACGCTATGGTAACTTTCACGCACCTACGGCATAATACCTCCGGGAATCCGTGGATGCATGAGGCATTCACCGGAAGGGGTAGGTGCGTAAAAGTGAACATATCTCAGCGAAGGGAGCTCTGATCGATGCAGGGCTTGGTTCTACGTGTTCGGGAGACTCGGGTGCAAAATACCTGGTTATGATCATGTCTCTACCACAACGACAGCCCGAGCCGTGAGTGAATTACGCGAATGGGCGCAAAGCCTTGTAAATTGTATCTGAATCTCTCTGTCGCATAAAGGAGTCTCTCTCTCTCTCTCTCTCTCTCTCTCTCAAGTAGCCAAGCGTTAGACTATAAAAACGAACTGGATAGTTGATTTAACTTCATTAGCTGAAATATGTGTGTGTGTGTGTGTGTGTGTGTGTGTGTGTGTGTGTGTGTGAGCGCCCCGTCCCAGCCAGCTCTATTTTGTACTATTATTTCAAATGATAATAAAATATTGAATCTTGATTACTATCTTGACTATTTTCCGTTATCATCTAGTTGGTTATAAGATCTCACAAGTTTCAAGTTTGCTTTATTTGTCATGTATAAAGTACATGTACATTACAGTGAAATGCTTGGTGCTGTATGAACCCCTGTATGAACCCCTGAGAATGTGTGTATTGGACCCATTCTGCAATCTGTTAATAGCATTTTCAATCAAAGCTTCATACAGTAAAAAGGTGAGTTGTTTAAAGTGAGTGTGTGCATGTGGATGTGTGTTCAATGAGTGTAGATGGATGTTACATACTGTCGAGTCATTGTGCATCCTAATGGCCTGGGGTCACAAGTTATCAGAATAACAAAGCCCTCAGACTGGAAGGTGTTAAGTGGGGATGGGGGGTTACATTGATTTCTGGGTAGAGTAGTCATTATACATTGTAAGATAAATGGCTCTATTTTCTCTTGAGGCCTGTAGCTCTGGAATAATTATTGTGTTATCAGCATGTTTCATAAGACATAGATTGAAAAGCAACCGCCCAATTTGTACAAGTGATGGCTTATTTTGAAGGTATGAACCTGTACTTTCATATCATGTAAAAGAAAAAAAATTAAGATCCCTTTAAAGCAGGGGTCAGCAACCTTTTTGACATGGAGTGCCTGTTTGAAATATAGTTGTAACTAGTGTGCCTCAACAATATTACATGCATCGTAATTTTTTTTCTCATAATCAGGTCTTTTTAATGATAATTTTTACATTATTACATCATTATTGTTATTGTTATTATTAACAATATTATTATGATGGTTGTATCAACCCTAAATTTGAGTTGGGGGGGGGGGGGGGGGAATGCAATGCAGACAAACAGCTGCATACAGTGCGACCATTTCACTCACATTTGCCCATTCATTTTTGGACACATCACACACCATCTGTGTTTGTACTGTACCGTGTGCTGTCATAGCTCCACCTACAGGCCTAATGGAGAACACCAGGAGAACACCAAGATGTGAATGGAGGGTGAATGTGAGGTATATCGTGTAAATAAGTTTTGATTGATCGCAAGACTACACTGTAAAAAAATAAATAATAATAAGTTACCAGAACTTACAAATATTGAGTTCAGTTACTATGCATTAAGGTTTTCAGTTTTCAATCCATAATAAGTTAACAGGAAAATAAGTACACAACCACATTATTTCAACCTAATACAACTATGTTTATTGTCATTGTTTTAAGAATACAAGTTCACTTGGTAATACTCACATTTTGAGTAAAAATAAATTGCTTTTAACATGTGCAATGTTCAATGAAATAGAAAAATAAATAATACAATTTGTTGATTAATCCCACTGGTCACAATGGTGACTGTTACAAAGGGTCAGATTAAACCGAATATATGTATTTATTGATTGATATATATTGCATAATATTTGTATATCGTTTGATATCCCTTGTGTATTCTTTGTACATATACACGGAATATCCCTTTAACCTAGTAGCCTACAGACCATAATATTTCGTTCTCTTATTGGATAGCGTTCCACCAGCGCCAGTGTCTTACCCCCAGAGTCGAGTTCAAAGCTACCGTCAGGACATGTCTGTACATGCCCGGTTCTGCCCAGGACTACGAGACAGAGGTGGGGCTGGTACTAGTTTGTTCGCCCAACATATAAATATGGCGCAGGTGAATACAGAAGTAGTTCAGTCCGCAGTCCGTTCAGTTCGAGTTCGAGTTACCCAAGTGAAGCCTCACCCACTATGCAACGTGCGGTGAAGTGGGCCCGTATTGCCCCAAAATAGAGTCTTGTTTTATCCTAATACGTTTGTTCAACGTATCGTTCGCTCCTTACTAGTAAGCCTTCATCACGAGTCAAAGACCAAGTGAAGTGAGCAATTGTGTGTCTAAATAGAGCACTTATAGCCGCGTGCGAATAGGATAGTAAAGTATCAGCGCTTGGTTGAATAACGTCCAGTTCAACTTAGTTAATGTGAACCACCGCGCACCGGAGGATCTACACCGGTGAATGCAGACCCCCTTTCCGACTGGATTATTATTATTGCTTTGGACCAGGCTGTTAGAGCGGAGAAGAATCGTCTACACCCACTGCTGTGGGACCTGCCCGTGAGGAGCATCATTCGAGCCCGTCTCTATTGGAGAGGCTGACCGGCTTCCACCTGTGCTGCGCGCATACTGGGATTACAGTCGCTGCCTTTCGTCTGCTGAGCAGGGAGTAATATACCGCCTCCGGGAGCCTATTGAGTCCCCGCTGACCCAGGCTTTGCATTCGAACATTTGCTCCCCCTGCTGGCTTACAACCGGTAGGAACGCCCCTACCAGTATCCCCTAGATATAATTCCTAATATTCAAGTTGTATTATTATCTCATGCGTAATATGAGAATGGACATTCATTATTGATTTGCCTACGCACATTCCTTTGCCTTACAAGTGCATTCAATTAAAGTATATTATGTATTCTTGCTGCTAATAAATACTTAAAGACAACTTTGTGTAGAACCGATTCATTGTGGGGAAGTGTTCTCATCATATACTCGTGTACGGTATGGCCAGTATAATGTACATAAGACGGTAGTGGTTTAATGATACCAATACTTGATTAATACAGTCAGGGAATTGTACCCCTCAGTTACAGTGACCGTAATAATGTTTTTGTTATAAGGCTCTGCAAATGTTACTGAATGATGTAGCAATGTATTTCCAGCTAAATTGAAATAATAAACAAATAAAGGGTCTCAATTAAATATGTGGTAGTAAAAAGAACCTGTGGGAGGATTTCAACAAGATAAATGCGACAACAGTGCAAAATATTTCACCATAATATTTCAAAGCAAAAACAATAAAATAAAAAATATTATAATATATTTGTATTTAATTTTTTTGTAATGCTGCCCCCTGTGCCTATGAAAATGCCCCCGCATGCCTATGCAGGCACGCGTGCCTAGGGTTGCCTACCCCTGCTCTAAAGGACCCTGAGTCACATGTGTGTGTGTGTGTGTGTGTGTGTGTGTGTGTGTTTGTGTGAGGATTGCTCGTTCCCCGCCACACGCTTCTTCAAGGTACTGTGTTGATTGGTGCATTCCCCGCCACACGATTCAGGAGTGATTACCAATTCCATCACGCACCTGTCGTAGTTTGTAATTAGCGTTCCAGAGGCTTCATATACTCGGACCTTCTATCAATCGTTGTCAGGTCGTTTTGATGACTACTGCTACTGCCTGTCTCCCCCCGTTGTTGTGCCTGGTCTACTTTCCCTCCAGGACATCTTTGGATCACCGCTGGTGTATATCTTGATCATCCGTTTTGGAGCTGTGCCTCGTTGCCCGCTTTACGTGTTTGCGCTTTGGTGAGTTTTTGGAAACAAACCTTTTTGGATTATCTGTTTTTGTGTGTTTGGATAACACTGAAGAAGTACCGTTTTTGTTTTGTACTGGACTCAGCTAAATTGTGTGTTTGGATAACACTGAAGAAGTACCGTTTTGTTTTGTACTGGACTCAACTAACTTGTGTGTAGTTTACACCGAAGATCAAGTCACTTGTATTTCATACTGGACTCAGCTAAAGGAGGACTGAACTGCACTGCCTCTGTGTACTGTTGGACTGTTGTTGATCACTCTCTCTCTTTCTCTCTCTCTCTCTCCGTTTCCACTCCGAGTTGGATCTGGGAGTATCTTCAGAGCCGCAGCGGCGCCTACGCCGATTCCCCACCTCTAACACCGGGAGGATCTGCAGAGCCGCAGACAACTCTGCCGAAGGCATTCTCCTTTTTGTTAATTCTGATTTGTTATTTGGCAAATTTTTGATTCTGTAATAAATACGCCCTAGTGTTTGGCTAACTCTGAACTACCTGTCTGTGCCGTGCTGTTGAGGTCGGTTTCAAACCCTAACATTACGACCCGACCATGACAACCTCAGCCGACACAGACAGAGTCAGGACAGCGTTGGCGGTCCAGATTGAATTGACCAACGACCACAGCCTACAGTTATGTGCGGCTGCTGTACAGGAGCTCCGAGCCCAGGTCCTGCCTATTCAGGAGTCCCTTGGCTCTCTGGCTACCCTGCAGACAGCCCAGGGTAATCAGCAGGCTGATATTCTTCACCAATTACAAACGCTGAGTGAAGCATTTAACGCCCTGCTTGTAACCCCACCTGCTTCAGGAGTCTCGGCCAGAGCACCCCCCGCAGCCGTGGCGGGCCCCGCGTCTCCCGATCCCGCACCTCGGGAGGCCCGTCTCTCCGAACCACGGTTGTTCAATGGTAACTTCGAGGATTGTGCCACATTCATCATGCAATGTGAGTTGGTTTTTCTTCATCAACCCAGCCGATTCACTTCAGAGGGAGCCCAAGTGGCTTACATGACTAACCTGCTCTCAGGCCGGGCAGCACAGTGGGTTACTGCCTCCTGGTCAATGAGGGCTGATTTTTGTTTTTCCTACCCAGACTTCGTGGCAGAGCTCCGCAGGGTTTTCCACCACCCAGCTCATGGCCAGGACCCAGGAGCTCGGTTGGGCACCTTCCGGCAGGGCAGTGGCGGGGTCACCGACTACGTGCTGGAGTTCAGACTGGCCGCAACGGAGAGCGGTTGGAACGATCAAGCGCTTCGTCTCACCTTCATGAGGGGGCTCAACGACGCTGTAAGGGACCAGCTCGCGACCCGTGAGGAGCCTGAGTCCCTCGAGGACCTATTCAACCTCGCCATTCGCATCGACGGACGCCTTCGGGAGAGAAGGCGTGAGAGAGCCCGACTGGGACCCCCAGAGGTTCCCCAGACCCCCCGCACTCGTGACGGTACTGCGGTCCGTCCTGCTCCCTCCACAACTGGTGGTTCCTTCCTCTTGGAGGTGTTCGCGTTGGACCAGCACCGCCTGGCTGACATCACTCAACGCACCTGTCCAGTCCTTCTCACCATTGCTGGTAACCACGTTGAGAGACTCCAGTTTTTTATCACCAGATCCCCTCTTGTCCCAGTAGTCCTGGGCCGGCCCTGGCTCGCGCTGCATGAGCCCCACATCGCCTGGTCCTCCGGTACCATCAGGGGGTGGAGCTCCTCCTGTCATGTCCAGTGTCTTTAGGCGGCGTCCTGTCCCTCGCCCCGGAGATCCCTTTGTGAGCCGCCCCCGGACCTCTCGACTATACCCCCCCGAGTACCACAACCTCGAGGAGGTTTTCAGTAAGTCCCGGGCTCTGGCCCTTCCACCTCACCGGCCTTACGACTGTGCTATCGACCTCCGCTCTGGGGCTCCCCTTCCCGGCAGCCGCCTCTACAGTCTGACCGTCCCTGAGAAGGCAGCGATGGATAGATACATCTCTGAGTCCTTGGAAGCAGGCCTCATTCGGCCTTCCTCCTCCCCGGTGGCGGCCGGTTTCTTTTTTGTTGGGAAGAAGGATGGAGACCTTCGACCCTGCATCGACTATCGCCAACTCAACGAGATCACCATTAAGAACAAGTATCCTCTTCCTCTCATGAACTCCACCTTCGAGCCTCTCACCCAGGCTACCGTCTTTACCAAGCTGGACCTCCGGAGTGCCTACCATCTGGTCCGTATCCGAGAGGGCGATGAATGGAAGACCGCCTTCAAGACTCCCAGGGGCCACTACGAGTACCTGGTAATGCCGTTCGGCCTCACCAACACTCCGGCGGTATTCCAGGCGCTCATGAACGACGTCATCCGTGACATGCTGGAGGAGTTTGTGGTGGTATACCTAGACGACATTCTCATTTTCTCCAAGACCCTCGAGGAACACATCCAGCATGTCCGCCGTGTGCTGGAGCGCCTCCTCCACAATCGGCTCTTCGTCAAGGCAGAGAAGTGCTGATTTCACTCCGACTCCGTCGATTACCTGGGCTTCATCGTGCAGAGCGGCTTGACCCGAGCTGACCCTCGCAAGATCCGGGCCGTGGAGGAGTGGCCGGAACCCACCTCTCGGAGGGAACTACAGAGCTTCCTTGGGTTCGCAAACTTCTACCGAAGATTCATCCGGAACTACAGCCAGGTGGCGGAACCACTTACCAGGCTAACCTCTCCCGCCCTGCCGTTCGAGTGGTCCCCAGCGGCTTGTGCTGCGTTCCGTTCCCTCAAGAAGAGGTTCACCACCGCCCCGGTCTTGCTCCACCCAGACCCCAAGAGACAGTTAATTGTAGAGGTGGACGCCTCGGATACTGGACTAGGGGCTATCTTGTCTCAGCGGTCGGCAACGGACCAGAAGGTACATCCGTGCGCCTTCTACTCATGTCGTTTCCTCCCTGCCGAGAGGAACTATGACATCGGCAATCGGGAGCTGCTGGCGGTTGTGGCTGCCTTGGAGGAGTGGCGTCATTGGCTAGAGGGGGCCGATGAACCATTCACCATTTGGACGGACCACAAGAACTTGACGTACATCCGTGCTTCCAAGCGCCTCAACGGCCGGCAGGCAAGATGGGCCAGCTTCCTCAGTCGGTTCGACTTCTCGCTGACCTTTCGCCCTGGTTCCCGCAACACGAAGGCCGACTCCCTGTCCCGGTTACACTCCAAGGGGGCTCCAACCACTGAGGACCCGACTCCCATCCTCCCAGAGGCCAGGGTGGTGGGAGTGGTCACCTTGGGCATCGATGGAGTGGTAAGGCGTGCCCTACGCTTCCATCCCGCTCCCGGCAATGTACCTGTTCGTCGCCTCTTCGTCCCCGACTCAGTCCGGTCCCGGGTCCTCCAGTGGGGCCATACCAGCCGGTTCGCCTGCCACCCGGGCGTTCATCGCACGTTCTCCTTCCTGGCTCGCCGATTCTGGTGGCCCACCATGAGGAACGGCGTCAAGGAGTTTGTTCTGGCCTGCACGGTCTGCGCCCGCAGCAAGGCCTCCCACCAGGCACCCTCCGGGCTATTGCAGCCGCTTCCCATTCCGAGCCGCCCTTGGTCCCATGTGGCGTTGGACTTCGTCACGGGTCTTCCTTCGTCCCAGGGGAACACGTGCCTACTGACCGTGGTGGATCGGTTCAGCAAGGGGGTTCACCTCGTGGCCCTTCCCAAGCTTCCCTCGGCTGCCGAGACGGCGGACCTCCTGACACGCCACGTGTTCCGCCTCCATGGGTTTCCCCAGGACGTCGTCTCAGACCGGGGGCCCCAGTTCACTTCCCAGGTATGGCGGGCTTTTTGCAAGGGATTGGGGGCAACGGTCAGTCTTTCCTCTGGTTATCATCCCCAGACTAACGGACAAACGGAGAGGATGAACCAGAGCGTGGATTCTGCTCTTCGTTGTGTGGCTGCTGAGAAACCCGCTTCTTGGAGCCGGTTCCTTCCCTGGGTCGAGTACTCCATCAACTCCCTGGTCAGTTCCGCCACCGGCCTCTCACCTTTTGAGGTATCCCTGGGCTACCAACCCCATCTTTTCCCTGCACAGGAGTCGGAGGTGGCAGTTCCCTCCGTCCAGGACCATCTCGACCGGTGCCGACGGGTCTGGGAGATCACCAGGACTGCACTGCTCCGGTCATCGGAGCGCGCCAGTCGTGGGGCTGACCGGCGCTGGGTCCCTGCACTGACGTACCACCCTGGGCAGAGGGTGTGGCTGTCCGCAAAGGACCTTCCGCTTCGATTCTCGGCCAAGAAGCTTAACCCCCGGTTCGTCGGTCCTTTTGAGGTTCTGAAGGTGCTCAGTCCGGCGGCGGTGAGTCTTAAGCTTCCTGCGTCCATGCGCATTCACCCCGTTTTCCATGTGTCCCGGGTTAAGCCTGTCTCTCTCAGTCCCCTGATGCCTCCTGCTCCGGACCCGCCTCCTCCCGAGATGGTGGACGGACACCCCCAGTGGCAGGTCCGCCAGCTGATGGGTGTCCGACGGCGGGGTCGGGGGTTCCAGTACCTGGTGGACTGGGAGGGATACAACCCGGAGGAACGGAGCTGGGTCTCCCGCCAGCTCATCATGGACCCCGGCCTGATCACCGACGTTCCATCGGGCTGGTCGCCGGGTGGCTCCCGTGGAGGGGGGGGGGTACTGTGAGGATTGGCTCGTTCCCCGCCACACGCTTCTTCAAGGTACTGTGTTGATTGGTGCATTCCCCGCCACACGCTTCAGGAGCGATTACCAATTCCATCACGCACCTGTCGTAGTTTGTAATTAGCGCTCCAGAGGCTTCATATACTCGGACCTTCTATCAATCGTTGTCGGGTCGTTTTGATTACTACTGCTACTGCCTGTCTCCCCCCGTTGTTGTGCCTGGTCTACTTTCCCTCCAGGACATCTTTGGATCGCCGCTGGTGTATATCTTGATCATCCGTTTTGGAGCTGTGCCTCGTTGCCCGCTTTACGCGTTTGCGCTTTGGTGAGTTTTTGGAAACAAACCTTTTTGGATTATCTGTTTTTGTGTGTTTGGATAACACTGAAGAAGTACCGTTTTTGTTTTGTACTGAACTCAGCTAAATTGTGTGTTTGGATAACACTGAAGAAGTACCGTTTTGTTTTGTACTGGACTCAGCTAACTTGTGTGTAGTTTATACCGAAGATCAAGTCACTTGTATTTCATACTGGACTCAGCTAAAGGAGGACTGAACTGCACTGCCTCTGTGTACTGTTGGACTGTTGTTGATCACTCTCTCTCTCTCTCTCCGTTTCCACTCCGAGTTGGATCTGGGAGTATCTGCAGAGCCGCAGCGGCGCCTACGCCGATTCCCCACCTCTAACACCGGAAGGATCTGCAGAGCCGCAGACAACTCTGCCGAAGGCATTCTCCTTTTTGTTAATTCTGATTTGTTATTTGGCTAATTTTTTATTCTGTAATAAATACGCCCTAGTGTTTGGCTAACTCTGAACTACCTGTCTGTGCCGTGCTGTTGAGGTCGGTTTCAAACCCTAACAGTTTGTGTGTGTGTGTGTTTGTGTGTGTGTTTGTGTGTGTGTGTCATGTGTCATCCATGACATGACAAATCTATTTTCATAATATAAAAAGATTCTGTGCAGTTGCATTCCTTCACAGCTCCTACCCTCCTTGCCTCTTCATGTTGGCTCCACCATAATGTGACAAAAAACAATCACCCCACACACAGGACCCCTGTCCATCGCCATGTAGACCAGGGTGAAACCAACAACGCCACTGTGCCCGTGAGAGTGACCTGTACTCTCTGCCGCTGTCTATTACCGGTTCCCTTCACAGTACAACCAAGCATAATCGCTGACCTTTGTGGCCGTGCAGTCGACGACGCTGATCAATGTGACATTGTTCTATGGAAAACCCCTTATTAAAATGGATTGATTAAAAATCAAAACGTCACTTTAGGACTCACCTAATGCCAGCCCACTTTAACAGTCAGGGATGGCTCAGAGTTGAGGACTGGGAACTCCAGCTTAAAATGCTACTGGTTTTTACAGTACTGAAAGAAACGGTCCCCAAGTACCTAGTCAATTATTTTAATAAATTAGGAGATGTCCACAAATACGCCCATGGACCTGGTCCCGCCCAAAGTCAGGACATGCATGGGGAAAGACCATTTTTTTTTTACTCTGCTACTGTAATGCGGAATGCCCTGCCAACATTCATAAAACCCCTGAACTCCCCTCTCGGATTTAAATCCGCCCTAAAAACATGGCTCAGCAGCAACTCAAATCGGTCTTAATATGTTTTTTTTTTATCTCTTTTTATCATGAGTTGCTTTTAAAGGGGAACTATCTTATAAATGGCCTTTTCCAGTGGTTTGCATTGTTTTCTAGCAATGTGGGGTTGTACCAACACTGACTAGATGTGACATCTCTAGCCAGTCCTGTTTCTTCAGGTCAGCTCAGACAAGAACCTCCCCCAGTGAACCAAGCCATTCAGAATGTACTCGCTATCCTACGTAGCAAGGCGCTGCTGATCTGCATACCTCAGCTCCTTCTGTGGTTGTAGCCACCGCCCACAATCAACACTTCTAGGAAGTTAGTGTAACATTGATGTTATGACCAAAACGGGCAAGCAGCAAATACGTCCTTGCACTCATTTCCTAATGATATTGTGCTCCATAAGCAATGGGCCAAGTTCGTTTTTGGATTTTTGCAAAGATGAAGGACTTTATAATGCTGCAGTGATTTCCTGGCTGTTGCTAAAGAAGGGAGCTAGCCTGTACCACGTCTTCGGGGCCGAAATAAAGTATTGAATCAGTAAGTACATACAGTACGTTGTAATTAGTTAATTAGCAGTAGGACCTCGTTCATTCATCCATTTGTGTCAATAGTGTATTAACGGTACTCCTCCGTGTGTGTGTGTGTGTGTATGTGTGTGTGTGTGTGTGTGTGTGTGTGTGTGTGTGTGTGTGTGTGTGTGTGCATTTCATATGGGAGTTGAAGCTGAGCCATTGGCCATTGATTCACTGTCGGGGTTATATTTATTATGGACAGAAGTTGTCAAATCATTACTCAGCAACTGTCAACTGTCTGCCCATGTGTATTATAATAGTGTATTAACTAGGGATGTCCGATATTATCGGCCGACCGATATTATCGGCCGATATCGGCAGTAAAATGTGATATCGGAAAATATCGGTATCGAAAAAAAAATGAAAAAAAAACAATATTTTTTTTTTTTTACATTTATTTAACCTTTATTTACCCAGGCAAGCAAGTAAGAACCAATTCTTATTTTATTTATTGTCAAAAGTATGCATGTTGGTTTAATTCAACAACAAGAGATATGTAATGTTAATTTTTACTTTTTTAATTATCATATTTTGCACAGATAATGCTTACATTTAGAAAGCCTTTTGAATGCATCCAGTGAAATTATTAATTACCTGAAATTATTCAGTTTTTTTGGGGGGAAACCCTGCATATATCGGTATCGGTTGATATCGGTATCGGTATCGGTATCGAAATTAAGAGTTGGACAATATCGGAATATCGGTATCGGTAAAAAAGCCAATATCGAGCATCCCTAGTATTAACGTTACTATTTTACTGTAGCGTTTCTGCGTTTTTCCTCTGTGCTAGCGTATCAGCTATCTCTAAGGTAGGCTATAGTGCAGGTGGGTGACTGTCACTCAAAGCGCATTGAGAGTATGGGCGGAGCCCAGCCAAAAACAGCTTGGTCTTTGCAAGGGGAGAAAGTGGTCCACCAAAGTACTTGATTAAAAATACAAAACAATCAATTTTATTGAAAAAAAAACTTACAGATGTGTTCCATAGACTCACATGAATTGTGTAAAATTGCCCAAATAGTGAAAGAAATAGTAAGATAGTTCCCCTTTAAGTGTTTGCAGATTTTCTTTTATTTCTTTTAACATTAGTTGACTGTATGAGCTTTCAGGGTAGGTGTTATTGTACTTACTTTTAAGCTGTCCTGTCTCTGTTACATTCGTGTTTTTGTGCCTTTTTATGTTCCATGTATGGACCACAATGGAAACAAGCCATGGCTTTATTGTGTTTTATCCATTTGACCAGTGTGATGACTCTGTTATTGTTTTTCAAATGTTGTCCTACTGTTGTGTCAATAAAGTATCCAATCAATCAATCAATCAATCAATCAATCAATCAATCAAGTCTGGCGGTAGGCTACTGTGAGCCAGTCTAATGTGATGCACATTAGAATGGGCCCTGGAGGCCGGCAGTAGTGCAGGCTTTTCTTGATGCAGAGGAGATGGAGGGGAGATTCATTAAAATCAATTATATAATTCCAGCCATTGGTTTTTTATGCAGATGAAACCGGTCTTATTTGACATGCCCTGGGTGGGAGTTGATCCCCGGTCTCCCGCGCCACATCGCAGACCACTATACCATGAGGTGAATTCACTTCTTGGTAGTGTGTCTGTATGCCTTTTAGGGCTGTCCCCGACTAAGGATTTGGATAGTCGACTTTGATTGGCCGAAATTAGCTGATAGTTGACTATTAGAGGACAAGAAGCCTTCCGCCTTCCTTTTTTAAATATAAAAAAAAAAAGTATAATAAATAAAAAAATGTATTTATCATTCCATTTGGGCTGTAGGGGTGCTTAATGTCTGAAGGAGTCGACAGAATGCTTCTTGTCCTCTGCAAAAGCATGCAATTGGTCCACTGATGGATACATCTTGATATTTGTCTAGTCTAGTGTGTTCATTAGATGGGTGAAATCCTCTTTCAGTGCCTCTGTGCCTGTTTTCTTAGGCAGTTAGCCTCTGGTATGCGTACCATTAGTGCTAGCCACGCTTCTATGCCTCTTTTCTTTTGGAAAGAATGAAAGAAAATTCATAAAATTAATAATAATTAATAATAATTGTTTATTTTTTCTTTGCATTCGACTAAGAGGTTGGCAGTCGACTACGGCTCCTTTCGATGGATTAGTCGACTATTCGACTAATAGGGGTCAGCCCTAATGCCTTTTAAGGGGGAGTGAGTTTACTTGCAGTACCGCTACATGCCACAGTCACTTCACAACACTTGAAGTCCATCGTGACTGTGGATATACTCGCGGTACCTCCGTTACACAGACAACAACTCTTTGTTGAAGTGTGTCTGTTACAGTGAGACTCAGGCTGTAGAATCACAGGTTTTCTGGGGCATTATGGAGGATGTCAGGACCACAGACCAGGGCACAGGGAGCACAACATGTCTCTCATGCTGATGGACAGCTACCGTATAGACCAGGGCCCTCATTTATCAACTTTTCTTAGAAAGTCTTATACTTCCGTTCGTAAGCACAGAATTTAGAATGTGTGCACGCACAAAAAAAACGGGATTTATCACACGTGCGTACACAGGTCGTACGCACACCTGTCTTGATAAATATCACTTTGATCCTACGCTGCGGCTCGTGCACAGTTTCACGTATTTGCATATAGCACCGCCCGTAATTAACCATATACGGTAATGGAACACCCCCATGAAATGTGGAAAAGTGGACTAAGCCGAGGGAAGCGTGTTGTACACGGTGATGTCGGATATTATATCTATTAACTTCCTAAAAGACCATTGCTGCCTGGACACCGCAAACACTAATAAAGACCATTAACCACTGTTTTGCCGTTGCCCGTTGGTGTCATTAATGCATGCTGGAATAAGAATGCCTTTCTTCATTTATTTTTAATATTAATAATTATTATATTACAATAAAAGACAGCTCCGTCTTTTAATACACACATATATTGTACAGTAACGTCAAATAAATACGTACAGTCCCCGCTGAAATAAAGGTTCTGCACGCACGTACCAGCAGTGATCTACAGCAGGGGTTCCCAAACTTTTCAGGCCAGGACCCAGAAAATAAGGTGTCAGAAAGCCGCGGCCCAATGCACATCGTCAGGCTTTTTTTTTTATTATTTTTTTGCCAGGCGACCGATTTTTTAAGCCAAATATCACTTCAATCCTATTAAGTTAGTTCAAGTTAGTTATTCATTTATATGTGCTATTTATGAGAGGGCTAACTTGTTGCAAAATAATAATGATAATAATAATAGCCTCATTAAAATACTATTGTTGCTTCGGTTGTTTTCAGCGTTTTATGTGCATAATCTGCACATCTGCATTTAGTTTGAAATGTTCGTTGAAATAAGTAGATTTTTCGTTTTTTGTTTATTTATTAAGTTAATATAAAACCATATAGTCACATTTTAGAATACAATAGAATATAATTTTAGAATACAACTAGAAACACTGTCCTGGCCTGCTTCTAAGTTCAGTGGCCTGAAAAAAAAAAAGAAAAAAAATTGGAAATCATCTCGCGGCCCACCCGTGGCTGCTCGCGGCCCACCTTTGGGTACCACTTATCTACAGCATAAAAGATAGCCACTTTATACTATTCTGAGTAGATAATTCATCTGTATCGCAACAGAGTCACGGATCTGGTCGGGGCAGGTAGCATTATGTCGGGAAAATCTTTATGAAATAAACAAATGTGAATTAAAGAATTTAAAACGAAGTTTAGCATATTAAATCGTTTTATAAGCTTATAGCTTTTTTTGTGCTGATTTGAGAAGGGTCCAGCTGCAGAGCCAGAGAGCAACGCTCTCAGGGCCAAGATAGCACTTATACTATTTTGAGAGAGACAGCAGAGAGACAGACAGCAGAGAGACAGACAGACAGACAGACAGACACTGTTCTACAGTGTGTGTGTGTGTGTGTGTGTGTGTGTGTGTGTGTGTGTGTGTGCATGCGTGCGTGTGTCCCCCCCCCCCCCCCCCCCTCTGGACCACCTCCTAGTAGAGACTCCCCCCCTCTGGACCACCTCCTAGTAGAGACTTCTCTAGGAAGAAGACGAAGATGAGGATTAATGACTTGACTTTTCTGGTTACAGCCGTGCACTGCAGTGAAAGGGTTAAGTTTTGCTTGCGGCGGTTGCAATTCCCCCTCCTCATCGCAGCCGGTCGTACAGTCTCTACTAGGAGGTGGTCCAGAGGGGGGGAGGGGGGGGGGTGAGTCTCTACTAGGAGGTGGTCCAGAGGGGGGGGGGGGGGGGGGGGAATCTCTACTAGGAGACTAATATTCACACACACACACACACACACACACACACACACACACACACACACACACACACACAGTGGAACAGTGTCTATCTGTCTGTCTCTCTGTCTCTCTGCTGTCTGTCTCAAAATAGTGCTATCTTGACCCTGAGAGCGTTGCTCTCCGGCTCTGCAGCTGGACCCTTCTCAAATAAGCACGGAAAAGCTTTTAAGCTTATAGCTCCAATTTGGGTCCCAAATTGCGGTACAAATGAAGGAGGTGTCTCGGGTAGTGGACTCTAGTTAATATTATGTTCTCTCTGCAATTAGACTGCCCCTCATTCATTCATCCCTATCTGATGCTATCTCTGAAAACAGTTCCTGCGAGCGCAGTCAGTGCACCCGATAACGCTATATATAAACCATGCTGCATTCATTCGGAGAGAAATACCTATTCCAAATGCTATATTTATAGGGTTTGACAATAATTACACTACTGTCACTATTTTATAATGAACTATAATGAATTACGGGCCATACAGAACACGCCAGTGTTGAAACGAATGCACGAAAGCTTATTTCCGCGTTGAAACTTAATGCATGAACTGAGGAGCGCATATGCCGTCCGTCTGCAGTAACGATATTCTACCAGCTACGCATGCTCCGAGCTGTGCGTAGATATAAGCACAAAGTCAAGTTCACGTTCAAATTGATAAATCCCACACTTTGCTTAGAAATGGTCGTACGCACGGGTTAAGCGTACGCAACGTTGATAAATGAGGGCCCAGGACACCACTCTTGATTTTCTTTCCTTCCTTCTCTCTATTTCTCTCCATACCCTCATCGTTTCTCCTCAAGCTCCCTGCACATCGCCAAGTCAGTTTGACTAAGAACATTAGAGTGTCACAGCTGGGGATTTGGCTCTTTTTTTGGGAGGGGGGGGGGATCCTATTAGTCACTATTTCACCAGCGGCCGTCTTCCAATCCCTTTTACGTCCCCTTCTGGCGTGGCCACTGCCAGCCGACAGATACAGGTGTTTACATATCAAAGCTGTTCCTTCACGGCTCTAATGCTCTTTGCTTCAGAGAACTGTACCTTGCCCCTTGATCGAGTTACTAAACGCGGCTTTTCACATGGCTCACCACCAAAGGCAAATGGCCCACGCTGGGACCACGAGATGCGGGGGTGGAGGTTGGTTCTCAGAGGGATTGGCTCACACTTTTCACACCAGGAGAGAGGCCAAGAGAAAGAGAGAGAGATAGAGAGAGGGATAGAGAAAAAGAGACCGACAGAAATAGACACAGAGAGACAAGAAAAGGGTAGACAGATGGAGGGGTGACATACCTATAATGACATAAAGAGAACTGAGGGCAATGTATGCAAGAGAGGATGGGATGACAGTGGACAACTATATGGAGCAACAGTGACTCAGGAGGTAGAGCAGTCGTCTGGTAATCGGAAGGTTCCCCGTTCAATAACATCTCATCTTGGCAGCGTGTCGAAGTGACCTTGGGCAAGACACTTTACTTAACAAACTGCTCCCGGTGAGCAGGTTGGCACCTTGCATGATTGCCCCTGCCATTGGTGTGTGAATGTGTGAGTCAATGGGTGAATGTGAGGCATACGTTGTAAAGTGCTTTTGAAAAAGTGCTATATAAATGCAATTAATTGACCATATATAGTACATTATCAAAGCTCTAGGTTTGTTTACAAAAGTAGGAGCTGAATCCATATACATTTGGAGAGCGATTACCTTTCCTCACTCTTGGCACTCTGAGAAACCCTTTCACCGGGAACACTCAGCAATTTGTCAAGGCAATTCAACAACTTGGGGTAATTACAGTTTATTTTCATTGGTGTTTCTACTGGATTTGGAGATGGGCTTTGATGCCAGCTATTAATAAGTAAACAGATTCTGACTAGAAGAATATGACAACATTATTGATTTATTAATAGAAAGCCATAAACAGTCTTCATTATGCATTGTGCTTTGAACAGTCTGCTGATGAAAGTGCTGAATGAAGTCAAGAGAGGCACTGAAAGAGCCCTGCATTGTTAAGATGACCAATACTAGAAGCAGTGGTTAATAAAGTACTTGAAAGCCACACTCAAGTAAAACTAAATACTGTATATCTTACTTGAAAGTGATTCCAGTAAAATATAGAGAGTAGAAGGGATTCAAGTAGCTCACATTAAATGTACTTAATAGGGATGAACATGAGTAACGTTTCAACTGAACTGGAGTGGTTTTTGAGGATGCTCTTTGTTCATATTTCTGTCAGAGATCTCACTCTGAAATCCTGCAATGCGTGAGTTGTGAGATGTTGCAGGAAGACAACACTGCTAGTACAGCAATGGGTTTGTTGCATTGGAGTGCAGCTGGCTTGGCATTACCTAAAAGATGAAGGCAGTGGTTCATGTTTGTGCATTTCCATGTTGTGCCAACAACATGTCGCCCACTTTCCATAGCGTTCATAGACTATATTGATACGGAGAGACCTTCTGCAGACTATCTAGTTATTGCTTACCCCTTATCTAGGATGGCTTAGAGTAGACAACAGAGTACAGCAACGGGCCTGGTCTACAAGATACACTACACCACAAAGATACCCATGTACCTGTCGAAATACTTCCTAAAGGTCAGTGAATTCCACGACTACAACACCAGAGGGAGTTCCACAAATGACGTTCAACCCAGATTCTGCTCAAACAAGGGACTAAACAAACACGTTTTGCAACTATGCCACAATAATGTGGAATGCCCTACCCACAGCCGTAAAGGAATGTGAATCCCTACCCTCCTTCAAAACCGCTCTCAAAGAGCACCTACGGGTGGCTGCAATTAGAAACTGGCCCCGGTAAATGTCAAACTCCCCCACCCCACCCCCTCTAATGTACATTTTCTTCCCCTTATGATTTCTATTTTTTATGATGTTCTCTCTTTCTTACATAGTACTGTATGTCTCTAAATGTCTTGATGAATTGAAAATGGAGGACCCTTATGTAAACAAGTATTTTTCTGGTCTTCATCCTCTTAGCAGTTGTTTGTATTGAGCTGTACTGTATTGTACCCATTCTGCAATCTGTTAATAAAGTTTTCAATTCAGATTCAGATTCAGATTTCTTTATTCACCATATTGTACAGGTACAAATGGAACGTGATTTGACATTTCAGTGCATGATTATTCACAAATAGGAACAACAAAATAATAATAATGATAAATAAATAAGTGCAAAACAGGACAGAACAGTGAGACAACAATAAGACAGTAAAGTGCAGTGGTTGATTGATTGATTGATTGAAAACTTTATTAACAGATTGCAGAATGGGTACAGTACAGTACAGCTCAATACATACAATTGTTAAGGGGATGCAGACCAGAGAAAGACTTTCGTCTTGTTTACATCAGGGTCCCCCATTTTCAATTCATCGTAATAATTGGTAGTGGTAGGGGACATGGATACAGTGCAGCATAGTTCAAGTCCAGAAGTCCAGCCCTAGCAGCTCGCCATATAGGGGGGGTGGAGCAAGGGGACACCTGACTCGTTAACCAGGCGAGCCGCTGAGGGGAAGAAACTCAGTCTGTGGCGGGACTTTAGTGTCTTGGGCAGCCGTAGCCGCCTGCCGTGGGGGAGCATGTTGAAGAGGTTGTGACCCGGGTGGGCGGGGTCAATCAATCAATCAATGCTGCTGCCATGCGCTGTACGATTAGTTCTAAAAAAAAATCCATAAACAAGTACTTGAGCACTACTCAAGTAATAAATGAGAGTACTCGATCTGGGAAAACTTTATTTGTGCCCATCCCTAGTACTTAATTACATTGAGAATCTGCAGCTCTCATTAAAACTTTGCAAGATGCACTTATTAATCTTAAACTGGTACTTAGTGCAAATAGCACAAAATACATGCTGTTCTCTAGAGCCAGATATTCAAGTTCAAGTTTCAAGTTTCTTTAATAGTTGTCATACAGAAGTACAGAATACTTTCATACAAAATGCTTCTTACTGTTACGCTCCAGAGACTGTGCTAGTTTCAAGTTTCTTTAATAGTTGTCATACAGAAGTACAGAATACTTTCATACAAAATGCTTCTTACTGTTACGCTCCAGAGACTGTGCTAGACAAGATAGTATCAAATAACATAGTATATAGCATGTAATTTAGAAGTAGAAAATGAGGTCACAGTGTTCAGTATAGACATATGTACAATGTTCGATGCAGAATAGACGTAACTGAGTTACCATATAATATACAATACTATGCAGTGTACTAATGTACAGTACTATATAGTGCAAAGCAGAAATGGGATGAGGTACAATTTAGGTACAATTTACAGTAAGGTGTACGAGTTGTAGTGCAATCCTTCATCAATAAATATAAAGTGTGGGGAGTGGGTGCTACAGTGTGATTGTTTAAAGTGAGTGTGTGCTATAAAGTGTGGGGAGTGGGTGCTACAGTGCGTTTGTTTAAAGTGAGTGTGTGCGTGTGGGTGTGTGTGCTATGTGCGTTTGATGGTTGTTGTTGTGTAGTGTTCATTGTTCGTTTAGCAGCCTGATGGCCTGGGGATATAGTCTTTCTGTGCTCGCCTTGAGACTCCGGTATCGCTTGCCTGACCGCAGCAGTTCAAAGAGGCAGTTGTTCGGGTGACTGGAGTCTTTAATGATTCTCTTAGCCTTGCCCCTGCAACGCTTGTTGTAAATGTTCTGGAGGGTGGGGAGCCCCCCTCCAATTGTGCGTTCGGCTGAACGTGTCACTCTTTGTAGTCTGCTTCGGTCTTGTGCAGTGCTATTCCCAAACCAGGAGGTGATGTTGCCAGTCAGGATGCTCTCTATTGTACATGAGTAGAAGTTCTTAAGGATCTTCTGACTGACTTGGAACTTCCTTAGGCGCCTGAGGAAGTAGAGGCGTTGTCGTGCCTTCTTCACAACACTGTCAATGTGTGTGGTCCATGTCAAGTCCTCGGATATGTAGGCTCCGAGGTACTTAAAGCTGTTCACTCTCTCAACCGGTGCCCCGTCGATGCTGAGGGGGCTGTAGTCCTTGACCCCCGACCTCCTGAAGTCCACAATCATCTCCTTTGTTTTGCTGACGTTCAGGGAGAGGCTGTTTTCCTGGCACCATCCCGCCAGGACCTTGACCTCTTCCAGGTAGGCCCTCTCGTCGTTAGGGATGGGAATTGATAGGATTTTATCGATACGATTCCATTATCGATTCTGCTTATCGATTCGATTCTTTATCGATACCCTTATCGATACCTGATCAATTTATAATTTACATAAATAAATTGGAAATGCAACAGAACTACATTTACATTTAGTCATTTAGCTGACGCTTTTATCCAAAGCGACTTACAAGTTCTGTACGACAAGCCATCAGGAAGGGCACAACTCTATCAGCTGAGCAACAATGTTCATCAAAGTGTTGAGTGCTACAGTGTAGGTTAGTTTATTAGGACAAGTGCATGACAGTACGGTTAGTTACTGTAGGGTTAGATTTTTTTTTTTTATTCAGATAATGGTTGAAGAAGTGCGTCTTTAGTCGACGGCGAAAGATTGGACGTGATTCGGCTGTCCTAACTGGGGTGGGTAGTTCATTCCACCATTGTGGGGCAAGGACTGAGAATAGGCGACTTCTCTTTGATGACCCTCCCGGAGCTTGGATAGGAGTAGGTCTGAGGCGGCCAGAAGATGCAGAGCGTAGGGGTCTAAGCTGGTTAGAATAACAACATGCAATTTGACATTTCTGATTGTCATTTATTGTTGCCATGTCAGAAAAATACAAAAACTGTAAAAAATAAAACATTAACTATAGCCTACACTTAAATAAAATAATGTATTTGAGATTCTCTTAAAATGTTTTTTTTTTTTATTCTTAAACTAATTTAATCTATTGAATAACAGGTCGTTATTTCTCTGACTTCTGTCTCACACACACACACACACAGAGCTCCCTCCCCGGGCCCCTGTCCTATAAGGTATTGGCTTGTGTTGCTACACGGACACATTTGTATGTTGCACCACCACGGTACTTCCTGGCTTACAGTGTACAGACTTGTAAACAAACACTCCGTCTCTTATTATATGTGAACTAAAGAGTACAAGGTTTACACAACAGCCCCACCTGCTGTTTTATTGTATTTGTACCTGTACTATCCGCTGTCAGCTGTTTATCTCTCTTTGTGAGCTTGATTAAATAGCGTTAGCTCACGTTAGGTAGCGTTAGCTCTGCGGCTAATTTTAGCTCACCCTGAACTAAATCAATGACTAGGTTCTAAAGCATTCAAGTAGTTTTCACTGCACATAGAAGTAGCCAAACAGCGGGAGCATTTCGGGAGCATATTACCAAAACCCAGGCAATTTCGAGCCCTTAAGGAATCAAATAGAGTCTGCCATGGCTACATGCTAACGTTATTGCGCAACTGTAGGAAAAACCTGGCAGCGATAATGGAATCGAAAGTCACGGGAGCCACACGGTTCCAGGCATCGGCCAATTAGGAACCGGTTCCCAACTGTTTTCGATTCCCATCCCTACTCGTCGTTGGCAGAGATCAGGCCCACCACCACTGTGTCGTCAGCAAATTTGATGATTGTGTTGCTACTCCGCTGGGCCACACAGTCGTGTGTGTACAGGGAGTAGAGGAGGGGACTCATAACACAGCCCTGGGGGGCCCCTATGTTGAGGGTGATGGATGAGGAGGTGCAGTTGCCTGCTCTCACCACCTGGGGTCTGCCCGTCAGGAAGTCCAAGACCCACTGGCAGAGGTCATAGTTCAAGCCCAGGTCCCTGAGCTTGGCTATGAGTTTGGAGGGGACTATGGTATTGAATGCCGAGCTGTAGTCAATGAATAGCATTCTCACATAGTTCCCCTTCCTCTTGTCCAGGTGTGATGCTGCTGTGTGCAGCACATGGGCTATGGCGTCCTCCGTGGACCTGTTGGGGCGGTATGCAAATTGCAGGGGGTCCATGTTGATGGGGAGGGAGGAGCAGATGTAGCCCTTTACTAGCTTCTCAAAGCACTTCATGGCTATGGAGGTGAGAGCTACAGGGCGGTAGTCGTTGAGGCAAGCAGGCTTGGATTTTTTGGGTACAGGGATAATAGTGGACTTCTTCTTCTTCTTCTTCTTCTTCTTCTTCTTCTTCTTCTTCTTCTTCTTCTTCTTCTTCTTCTTCTTCTTCTTCTTCTTCTTCTTCTTCTTCTTCTTCTTCTTCTTCTTCTTCTTCTTCTTCTTCTTCTTCTTCTTCTTCTTCTTCTTCTTCTTCTTCTTCTTCTTCTTCTTCTTCTTCTTCTTCTTCTTCTTCTTCTTCTTCATCATTTGCATATATCCACTGTGAATGGGTCTGACATCGAGAGAGTTACAGAATACAAATATCTTGGCATCTGGCTTGATGAAAAATTTACATTTAAATACCAGATAGACAATCTTGCCAGTAAGGAATTGTCTTGCACGGGAACATAACTAGTTTCCCAATGATTAGCAGCGAAAGGTTTGTCTGTCTTGGATTATGAAGATGTGATTTATAGACATGCTGCTGCTTCGACTCTTAAGCCCTTAGATTTTGTATATGACTTAGCCCTCAGATTTATCACTGGTGATAATTATGGTCCTCACCATTGTATCCTGTAATGGTCCTCTCTGGCAGAGAGACGTGATTTGCACTGGCATCTGTTTCTACAATATATAAAGTAATTCTTGGAGATCTTCCACTTTATATCACTTCATTATTAGACTGAACAATCCAAGGTCCTGTGGGGCCTGGGTTAAGGAGAACAATAACACTGGACACTCTCTACCTCCTTTCAATGGTCTGAACAATAACACTGGACACTCTCTACCTCCTTTCAATGGTCTCACACCACCCTCTAGTGTTCACCAGCAGATGGTGCAGGCTAGCACATTAAACATATTGACTAATGTTATTCATATAATTAATAGTATGATTGGTGTGATTTTGTGGTGTGTGTTGTCATTGTTGTCGTTCCCTTCCCTGGTGTGATGGTCTCTCCTGTCTGGTGTTGTTGTAATCTTTGCTTGTGTTTAGTTTGTTAATATTATGTTAAGACTGCCCTGACCAGGTGTTGCCAATGTTAACCCTTTCTCTGCCACGCTTATATCCATCCTTGTAGCCAGTCTGCCAGCTATATTTGTCTATGGAGATGTTCACCTACTTTGCAGGGCTATAACTTTTTAAATTGTATTGCTAAATTGACATTACTATGGCCCATTCAACATCGATTAGCTATCGTTCAGGGTGTAGGAACAGTTTACTTTTTCATTCACACATTCATACAAAAATACGGTCTAGAGTATAAATATCTTTTTATCGTTTTCTGCAGTATTTCATAGAACGTGAGTTATAGCCATTTATGCATATATTAGATCATCAAATGCAGTTTGATAGCGATTGACGCCAGATAAAAAATTTCAATTGTACAACGTCCTAAATGTCATGACTCATCATCTGCTGGTGACCGGAGGGGCGTTTATAATGCAATGACCGACGTTAAATGACCATAGCAGTTTGTATGGATAATAATAATCAAAAACGCTGAAACTCACCGCAGCTTCCTCGTAGCAATGGGGGATGATACTGGAGCAAAAAGATCGCTATTATGGGATGTTGATCTATGCGATCCATTTCCAGGTTGTATAATACTATATACGTCCAAATAATGTTGTTTATCGAGTTATGGCAACGGATCGCTTATCCAGTGTGTCCAGATGGAGTCCCGCGAGCGATAGCGAGTGGCGGACGGAATAGGGGGGACACCAAGCACTTCCGGCCCCACTTCCGGTTTGGCAACTCGCCGATCGTCCACCAGGTGGCGGTATTGAAGCGCTGGAGAGTTGAGCGGAGTCCTACAGCACCAGTCAAGGATCCGTGGGTGAAATATGAATACCATGACAGAAATTTGAAATATTGATCTCAAAGACGCTGTAAAACGTCATTGGCAGATTACGCATGGCGAGGAATGACGTCTTAACACGTCATTGGCGATTAAAGGGTTAATCTACCACGTATTATAGTCATTTAGTTTATTTGCAGACTGGGGTGATGTGTTTGATTATTAAGGATTTAAACTGACCAATGGCTACTAATATATTGAGTTTTAAGCTACATTGCAGGACTTCTGTGCCGGGGACACAGAAGATAAAGGCAGATTCCAGTGTAAACTCTGGGGGCTTGAAGTGTAAGCAAATCTATGGAGCGAGTATGATAAGATCCAGAGTGTTACGAGGTAGAGGGGGAAAAGTAGAACCCAATATGCGGAATGATAGGAGAGCACCGAAACTGCAGAATGACTGGTGAATGGAGGAAACGGAGACGGCAGAATTCGTGTAGATAATGACTCTTTACTGAAGTTCACCAAGCACTACACGAAACAGACAATAACAACACAGCCTTGCTGGCACGATAACAAAAGACTAGAGCACAAACAAACGAAAGTAAATGGCGCAAACGAAATGACAAAAGAACAATAAACTAGAGAACGAAAAACAAACACTACACTTACTAGAACACCAAGGGAGAGCAACGGCGTGGGCAGGAAACAGGTAACAGGAGGAAATTACGCCACGACGAGGAAAGGGAGACACAAACATATATACCCTGACTAATTAATGCAATTACTTAATTCACTTACCGCAATGTTTTTGTTACTTTTGGTTCGACTGATCATTTTGAAACGCCATTGTTTATGAATTCATTTATTGTGTTATTAGGCAGACACAAGTGGCACTTCTGTGGGCTGAATCTTAGAGAGACCATTGCTGTAGATGTCATTTACCTGGCTAAAAAGCTTTTTCAAACTGTAAAAAGGTAAAATAAACAGTCTGGGCCTTGTTTAACAGCTTATCTATAAACGGACACTGCTTAGCAACAAAAGGATGACATGGTTTTGTGTGTGAAATGGGACATGCGGGCAAACCAACAAAGCCACATTTCAAAATGCCACCTTTTTGCTGGCTTCTCTGTGTGAAAATGGCTAATAATGACTGGTGATACAGCTGCAAAGCAGCTGACAGGCAATGTCAAATGTGGATGGTTAAACTAAAGCTCCTTTTCACTCCAGCAAAAAGGTGGCATTTTGTGGCTTTGTTGGTTTGGCCGCATGTCCCATTTCACACACAAAACCATGTCATCCTTTGCTACGGTTTTCAGATTGTTTCTGGTTGGATAGCTACAGTAACTGGCTAGCTCACTACCACAGGTGATTTGTGTGATGGCAACCGAACAGTGTTTACAGCTCTCATGAGCAACACATTGTATTTAAATCTGAATGCATTTAATTTCGCTCTGATATTGTTCCACTGCTAGTCTCTCCTAGCCAGACCTCTCTCCACACTGTGTCAACAGTCCACTAGACTAGTAGGAACAACCATAACTATATGAGGGAACAATGTATTTTTTTCTCCCTCCATCAAATCCTAATATGTCAATTAATGAATGAAAGCAAGATCTTCCCTATAGCCAACTAAATGAATCCTGTGTGAATCACAATCTCAGTAACTTGGGGTTGTAATTTCTTTCTTGGTAGTAGCCTAGTATAATCGATACAATGTTTTAATTGCTGTAACTATTAACCAGTTAATTATTTTTCCCGTGCTGGATTTTTTAAATGATCTTTTTCCTCCTTCTTTTTCCGATTTGTCTCCCATCCCAATGTTAGTCATTATGCCAATTCCCAATCCCCTTCCTGGTCGTTGCACACTCTACCCCCTACCGTCGTTCCGGGAGGGCGGAGACTATCACATGCTTCCTCCGACACATGTGTACCCAGCCCACCACTTCTTTTCACCTGGCAGCGCGGACTCTCACAGGGAGAGTGTAACGTGTGGAAGGTCACACTACCTCTCCTAGATCCTTCCCTTGCTGTGCAGGTGCCCTGACCGAACTGTAGGAGTCGCTGTTTACAACGACCAGGACCCACCCTCGCCGGGTTTCCTACCCGCTAACACTGCCAATTGTGTTAGTATGGACGGTCGGCCAACCCGGAAGCACCACAGCTGGATTCGATCCCACTGTTTCTGTGGTGGTAGACAGACGCTTAGTCCGCTGCGCTACCCGGCCGCCCCCGTGCTGGATTGATTTATCATTGGAAAATTATTTAATTTCTCTGCATGATTAAGTTTTTGCACATGGCAGGGTAGCCTATTTGGCTTTGTTATGAATTAGTTTGAGGTGCCATTTAAAAAAAAGATTTTCACTCCTAACAGTCAAAACAATGTGGGCATGATCACACATACTGTAGCAAGTTCAATCTCAGGACACCTCTGTACAAATGTATCCTGTGTGAAAACACATCTACTGTAGAAATAGGTCAGGGGATCACCTTCTATTACCATGGGTTTAATATGTGTCCGGCTTCATGGAGTGCACTCGACTGGGTAGTGGCACTTCAGAACAGAGCTGCAAGGGGAAGGGGTTGACATCTTTACCTAGGAAATGTGACACCCTTTGTTATGTCATCAGTAGAACAATTATGTAAAGGACCTACATATTTCTGTAGTTATATTTTGTACATATCAGCCTATTTGTTTTTTTTGCAGGGCCTAGGAACACAACCTACAGTGTAGTTTAACCGATTCGCGGCCAACCACGTATATATATATGTGATTGTGCGCCATCCTTTGAAGGCCAACCACGTATATATACGTGGTAAACTTTTATTCCATTTTTATATCCTACTCAATGTCACAGAGCTGTATTTTGGCTGGAAACGGCATATCAGGACTCCAAAAGTGCAGTACCGGCCAGATCCTGGTATTGGCGCTGTCTCGATAATGCAGTTTCCCCTGTTGCAGACCGGGTGTCACTTTATTTTCGCTCCGGGTTAGCTTTTCTGTTAGCCTGAAGCGAGGGCTTCACCCGATCGCCTGGAAGACTTTTTGCGACGCCAAATTCAGTATGCAGTAAAGGAATATAGCATCAGCCAATGGAAATATCGATCTACCAGATGGCGATCAAATAACTGGGAAATTCTTTTTGGAATCTAACCGGCCACAGGTAAGAGCGATTTGACGTCAATTTCAGTCTGATCAGGCCTTGTTCTCATAGCCATCCACCCGATCAGCGTATGATGTTGCAATAACGAATGCCGTTATTGGTAATCAATAATCAGAAACTACTTCCCCCGCCCCCCCCCCCCCCCCCCCCTTTCATGCCTTCATGGTGGAACATGATACCGATCATATGCATTTTGCTTTTTAACTCTAGCTTGTGTAGGGCCGAAACGGCAATCGATTTAACGTTATTAGTTTAGTGCCCTATAACTAGATTTGCAGGAATTACCCCAGACCATTGCAGTATATAGTTCATATTCACAACGCTATAAAACGGGAACGTATTGATGAAAAAAAAATTTCTTTATGGCATATTGAAGGGAAGGTTTATACTGTCAATTGACAATGACAATGGACACATAGCAATAATATAAAATATAGATTTAGCTCTACAAACAACCTCACGCACAGTGAAAACTTGTAATGAAAAGCTGGCCTCATAGAGTGGGATTAGACGGGTGACGGGTCCCAATGGCCCTGAATGTGTTTATAATAATGATAGGCATAGGCCTATGTATTTATTGTATGTATCAAACACAGCATTTTTACAGCACATTTTGAGATTACGTTAATTGTGTGCCTACAAAAATAAAAATAAATGTTAACTGAAATGTTTAGAACGGTGTGCTTCTGGAGAGAAAAAAGCCACACAATTCTGTGTTTTTTCCTCAATATCTCTTCAACACCTATGAGGTACCAAACACTCTCCGTAACTGGACGGGTATCTCCTACATTTTGACACTAGGACTGATGTTCTATGACCCCGGCCGTGCAGAAAATGAACCCAGAATGATGAGCTGATACAGTACTGCCCGGTTCGTCCGGTTGAGCAGTTTTGCCGCATGTGATTGTTAAACTGACATAACCGTTAAAAGATACCATAATTTTTTCTTGATTTGGAGCAGTGGAAATAGTTGTAACCATCTTTGGAACAGTGTGCGTCTGGAGAAAAGTGAGATAGAAAAATGGGTTTTCTGCGTTTTTTCTCAAAGAGAAAGGTGTTATGCCCCGGTCCCCCAAAAACCAAATATACTGATATGTACAAAATATACGTATCACTACAGAAACTACCTTCTACTGTACCACCCAGCATCTGAAAACACTCCGTTTGGAGGGCCAGTTGCAGGGCTACATGACCACTACCCCTCCATCCACAAAATAATCGGGGCCGCCTACCCTACGCAACCACGCGTAAAATTAATGGGTAGGGCCAAGTGGTAGGAGCAAGGGGGGGTATTAGGATTGGGTTGGAATGCGGCATTCTGGTGCTCTACAACATGCTGGTCTAACCCGTTCACACAGAACATAAAGCTGGAAATAAGACAGCATTTTCCTCCTGTGTGAAAGGGACTAAAAAGTCATGGCAGGTAAGCCAGATGAAAGAAAGAAAAACTGTTAAGTTTAAAGTGAAATGTTGCTTTAGAATATGCTTCTGTTGCGGCTATTACTCTCGTTCTGAATTTAACTGGGTCATTACAACACAGCAACCATGTGGCCACTAATGGAAAAGGCTCTGAGCTTTTGGTTTCTTAGTATTCAGTCTATACAGCTGCTGTTGCAGGCTGTGTGGATTCATAGAGTAGAAATGCTGTGTTTGTCACTTCATACACAGCATGAAAGGGAGGGACAGTAGCCTAATTAATTCCAAGCAGAATGGAACAATTTACTATCTCGTGTTTGTGTTTCATATGGAACATAATTCTTACAAATTGCTTTGGATGTAGTTCAGAGTCTTCTTTGAATATAAAAACGTTCACTCTTTTGTATGATTACATGGGAATATTAGTTGTCTCTGAATGAGATTGCTATTTAACATCAAAGCCAGTGGACATTTAATTTTTTCATCTTACATTTTTTTTCTTCGTTTATGAAGAAATACACAATCTTCTGTTCTATGGGCAAATCCCATTAGGTTGTTTCATCTGTTTTTATCTGTGTCTCTGATGAAGACTGCCTTGTGTGTCATCTGTGAATGGAGGCAAGCCAAGATGATTTTCTTCTATTATTAATGCAATTGATTGTGGAAGGTTCGCTCAATAGCTTCTAGACAGCCCTTGCGTTAGTGATAACTTGTTATCTTGTTTGCTTTTGTTCCCCTTGATCTAATTGTGCTGTCCAGAGACAAATGGTACATACAGAGACACATGGTACATACAGAGACATATGTTACATACATAGACATATGTTACATACAAAGACAGATGTTATATAATGAGACATATGTTACATACAGAGACAAATTGTACATACAGAGACATATGTTACATACAGAGACAGATGTTATATAATGAGACAAATGGTACATACAGAGACATATGTTACATACTGAGACATGTGGTACATACTGAGACAGATGGTACATACTGAGACAGGTGGTACATGCTGAGCGACAGTGGCCCTGTCACTATCCAAAGGCCGCATGGACTGCAGTGACCTATTGCTGCTGGGGGGGAGTAAATTGCTCTCCGCTGAGAGGGGGTGGAGGGAAAACACCATGCATCCGTCTCCTCTGAAAAAGAACCATGGAACGTGCTGGCGGGGACTTTGGTGTGTTCTTACTGAAACGTGGTTATGGACACTTTGATTTAATTGCGCGATAGGCACGTTGATCAAGCAAATGTTTTAATGTGACGCCGATTGGGATGATGAGAACATTAGCTGCAGTTACATGGACAATAGTTCCTCAACCCGAATGAGATGAGTACATCTACTAATGAGGAGAATACGTTAGGCTGGCAAGCACTGAAGAGGAAAGTTAACAGGGAAAGGTCCGTATTCAAATAGTAAAATCAGTGGCGTTCTGGTGAAGGGGGAATCTCCTGGATTAGGGAGTTTAGGGTGGAAAAATGCATGGCTTTAGTTTATAATAAAACACAGGACACTGTGCCCTAATGATAAGGATACACACTCAATGAAGAGACCCAATCCCATTGCCAAATAAATACATGCCTATAAATATTTTGGTCCTACCAACACTATGAATGTATTCCATGGCCCATAGCGGCCCCCAAAAAGCATTGCTCATTTCAACAGACCTGTGCCCCATTGTGGGAGCTCCAGGTATTGACAATGCTGATGCTACATACCCTACCACATGGACGCTAATGGCCACCACAACCCAGCGTGTATAGATAGATGCTACATACCCTACCACATGGACACTAATGGCCACCACAACCCAATGTGTAGATAGATAGATGCTACATACCCTACCACATGGACGCTAATGGCCAGAACAACCCAACGTGTAGGCCAGCTTAACCAACTAAGTGGGAAATGGTGAGGAAACCGATGGTCCTGATAATAACAATAGCACAATCTGAGTATATTGCACCAAGAATCAGGTTTCATATTTCCTATAACAACTTGCCAAAGAGAACGGTATGTATTTATTCAACGGCTTGCATGGATGGAACGTGCTGGCTGGGACTTTGGTGTGTTCTTACTGCAACGTGGTTATGGACACTTTGATTTAATTACACGATAGACACGTTGATCAAGCCAACGTTTTAATGTGACAGTGATTGGGATGATGAGAACATTAGCTGCAGTTACATGGACAAGTTCCTCAACCCGAATTAAATCTTTCAGAATGGACATTTCATATCAACTGGTTACATGGACAAACCACGTTTGCTCAGAAATACTTTGCATACACTTAGCCCCTCTTGCACTCGATCACCACCAACTCTGCTGCTTATTAAGACAGAAGAACAGAAACTCAAATACTGTGCCCAGAATACGTGGGTTAATTTCGATATTTCTGTACATCATTTTCAACTCACTGTTTCAAGCCATTCATCCTTGCTCATCCGCCGGCCATGATGGAGCACCACACTAGCCAGGGACCAGCAACCTTCAACCATGGTCCGTGTGCTAATGTCCAAGTCAGAGAGAAAATGCTAAATGGTCAAAACAGACAATTTTCACGTCTTCATTTGGATATCGTTATATAAGAACAAGTTGGACATTCACTACACGGACTGACCGACAAGGCATTCAAGGATCTTTTTAGCTAATGCTAAGCTTCCAATAAAGACAGCCATGGAAAACTCCTTCACATCACTTAACAACTTCAAATTAGGGTGACACGGTGGCACAGTGGTTAGCACTGCTGCCTCACAGCAAGCCACCTGGCCACAACGCTGGGATGCGCAATCCAATCTCCCCAATTTCGGCCCCATCCCAATGTCCTCCTTCTCCGAGTTGGCCTCCTCACTGAAGCCTGTGTCATCCCCCTTGGACCCTGTCCCCGCCTCCCTCATCAAGGAGGTGTTCCACACAGTCAGTCCACACATCCTCTCTATCATCAACAGCTCACTGGCTACTGCTACGGTTCCATCTCCCTTTAAGCATGCAGTAGTCCAGTCCCTCCTAAAAAAAAACAACTTAGACCCCACCCTCCTCAGCATTCTGATGACAAACAGCAGAGAAGGTAGGATCATTTAACTGAATAATACTTGTGTACATCATTCTTTTTTTTTTTTTTTTTTATTGGTCTTTTTCCCCCTCCATTTTCCGCCGATTTTTCTCCCATCCCAATGTTAGTCGTATGCCAATTCCCAGTCCCTTCCTGGTCGCTGCGCACTTACCCCCCACAGTCAGATCATCTGGGAGAGTGGAGGCTACCACGTGCTTCCTCCGACACACGTCCAGCCAATCACTGCTTCTTTTCACCTGGCAGCGCGGATTCTCATTGAGAGGGCGTAGCGTGTGGGAGGACCACACTATCCCCCTCACGTCCAATCCGCGCTTAGCAGGCGCCCCGACCGAACTGTAGGAGTCGCTGTTTACAACGACCCGGACCCACCCCGCCAGCTTCTCCCACCCTCTGATACAGCCAATTGTATCAGTGCAGACGGCCAGCCAAGCTGGTGACAACCCCGGAGCTGTGAGCTGGATTCGAACAGGCAAATCCAGCTCAGCTCCGGGGCTGGTGACGAACGCAATCTCCGCTCGGCCACCTAACCGCCTTTGTGTACATCATTCTGAAGTGTGTGACAAATTTGTGTTGTGGAAATTGTTAATTGAAAATTTGTTTCACCCAGCTGACAGAAACTGGAGGCGTGGCCACTGTGTATGGGCCTTTTGCTGCAGGTGTCACTCATCAGTAATTAGTGATTTAAAGACTTGCTGGCTTAGCGTCAGCGAAGCGAAGAGGGACAACGAGAGGAGTTTTCCTGGAGTTTTCCGCAGAGGGATTCAGGGATCCACCTAGTGCTAAGTACACCATAATCCTATCCTTCACTCTACTCCAAAAAAATTTCCTTTCCCTCCCACTCTGCTATTTCTCTACTACCTCGCTTCCGCCCTACTCCCTTCAACTTTCTCCCTGCCACCCTTGACATCACAATGTGTCTCATACCTATATCCACAATCTGCTCCTCCAGAACAGATTCAACCCATCCACGCCAGTTTGCTAGCAACCCGGCTAATCTCTCTTACCCTCCTATAGCCACTAATGCAGGGCTCTACGCTAACCTTTTTCCCAAGGAGCACATGTATGTAGGAACACATAAATGAAAAAATGTTGGAGCACACAAAGAAATTTAGGAGCACACAAAAATATTTAGGAGCACAATGAAACTATTTCAAGTAACAGAGTTAAAACAATTTTTTTTTTTAATAAATGTATATTTGAACTGTGCGTGCATGTGCAAAAGGGAACGGGACACACATCTGTGCAATAGCACATACCACCAAAGTCACTGGCCCACTGTGTGCGTGTATCTGCATGTGCAAACGGGAATGGGACACAGACATTTGAACTATTAAGTGATTAATGCCTACTGTGGCAAAGTTGTAGCCAACAACTAGGCCTAATAAAAAAAGGCAGTGACATTAAACAAAAAGGAGACACTGGCATTACAGTAGAGGGGACTGTAAGGTGCCTTTTCGGTATACTACCTTTGCTAAAACTGTGTTCTCTGTTAAAGGTGGTAACTACTGGAATAGCCTACCAGTTGTGATTAGAGAGTGCCCTACATACTCCATGTTCAAGACCCATCTTAAACTGCATCTTAAGGCAAACCAGAACTGTGATCATTTTTAATCTAAAACACTTGAACGTGCTGTATCCAACCAACTTACTGCTTATCTCTTACAGAATGACCTCCTAGACCCTAATCAGTCTGGCTTCCGGAATGGCCACTCCACAGAAACGGCCCTCATTGCGGTCACAGAGGCACTTCACTTAGCAAAAGCGAAAGGCCTCTCCTCTGTCCTGATTCTCCTAGATCTATCTGCAGCCTTCGACACAGTCAACCATCAGATCATCCTCGCGGCCCACGCAGGAATGGGAGTGGCTGGCTCTGCGCTGACATGGCTGACATCATACCTCTATGACCGCTCCTACCAAGTGTCATGGAGAGGGACCCTGTCGGCCACCCGCCCCCTGCGGACGGGTCTCCCCCAGGGCTCGGTCCTAGGACCCCTTCTCTTCTCCCTCTACACTAAATCACTGGGTAACATTATCACATCTCATGGCTTCTCGTATCATTGTTATGCCGATGATACTCAACTCTTCCTCTCCTTCCCTCCCTCAGATATCCACGTCTCTGAGCTGATCTCAGCCTGTCTGTCCGACATCTCCGCCTGGATGACGACCAACCACCTCAAACGGAACCTAAGCAAAACAGAATTGCTCCACCTGCCGGCCAAATCCTCCCCCCTGACCGACCTTTCCATCACAGTCGAGAATGCAGCTGTGACTGCATCCCCGACCGCCAAGAACCTTGGTGTTGTCCTCGACGACCAGTTGAGCTTTTCTGCTCACAACGCAGCGACAACCAGAACCTGCAGATTCCTCCTGAGCAACGTCAGAAGGATCCGCCCCTTCCTGACAAAAGAAGCCACCCAACTCCTCGTCCAATCAACAGTCATCTCCCGCCTTGACTACTGCAACGCACTGCTCGCTGGCCACGGCCACCAAGCCTCTTCAACTCATTCAGAACGCAGCGGCCCGCCTGATCTCAAACCTACCGAAGTCGGCCCATGTCACCCCACTTCTTAGGGACCTGCACTGGCTCCCCATTGCTGCACGTATCCGCTTCAAGGCCCTCGACCTAGCATACCGTGCGGCAAAGGGAACTGCTCCCGCCTACCTCCGGTCAATGGTCTCTAACTACACAACCTCAAGACCCCTACGCACTGCATCTTCTGGCCGCCTCAGACCTACTCCTATCCAAGCCCCGGGAGGGTCATCAAAGAGATGCCGCCTATTCTCAGTCCTTGCCCCACAATGGTGGAATGAACTACCCACCCCAGTTAGGACAGCCGAAACCCGTCCAATCTTCCGCCGTCGACTTAAGACGCACTTCTTCAACCATTATCTGAAATAATAATATATAAAAAGAAAAAGAAAAAAAACTCTAACCCTAACTAACCTTACTGGCATGCACTTGTCCTAATAAACTAACCTACACTGTAACACGCAACACTTTGATGAACATTGTTACTCAGCTGATAGAGTTGTACCCTTCCTGATGACTTGTCGTACAGAACTTGTAAGTCGCTTTGGATAAAAGCGTCAGCTAAATGACTAAATGTAAATGTAAATGTCAGCAACTACAGACCAATATCCAAACTACCATTCATGTCCAAACTACTGAAAAAGGCTGTCCTCAGTCAACTGCTCCCCTACCTCCACCGTAACAATATTCTGGAGAAATTCCAGTCCGGTTTCTTGGCTGGTCACAATCCGCCCTCGTAAAGATACTGAACAACCTACTCCTCATCACCGACTCTGGGAAATGTGCTGCACTGGTCCTCTTCGACCTAAGTGCAGCCTTCAACACGATCGACCACACCATCCTCATTAACCGCCTCCAGTAGGGGGCGGGCATCACAAACACTGCCCTGGCTTGGTTCAAGTCCTACCTGGAAAACAGAACCTTCTCTGTGAGCCTAACTGCTCCTCCCAGAAAGCGAACCTCACCCACGGAGTCCCACAGGGTTCAATCCTGGCTCCCATTCTCTTCAACCTCTACATGCTCCCCCTCAGTCAGATCATCACTCGGCACAACATCTCGTTCCATTGATATGCCGATGATACACAGATCTACCTACCACTCACTAGAGATGACCCCACTGGCTTAACCCGACTAAACGACTGTCTGGGAAATATCAAGGAGTGGATATCACAAAACTTCATGCAGCTAAATGAGAGCAGAACTCAAATAATCCTGTTCGGCACATCCACCTCTGTCACCCAGATCACCAACAGCATGGGCACTCTGTCCACCCTGATAAAAACCTGGGGGTCCTTTTTGACTCTGAGCTGAAACTCGACAAACAAGTGCAAGCAGTGGCTCAGTCCTGCTTCTTCCAGCTGCGCACCATGGCAAAAATAAAAACATTCCTCTCCCCCAGCGACCTTCAGAGGGTCATCCTCACTCTCATATTTTCAAGACTGGACTATTGCAACGCCCTCTATTCTGGTGTGGCAGACAAATACATCAACCGCCTTCAACTCGCCAGAACGCAGCATCCAGGCTCGTGTCGGGCACCAAGATTAGGGACCACATCTCCCCAGTCCTTGCATCCCTACACTGGCTCCCGGTAAAACAACAAATTAATTTCAAGATCCTCATGTTCACATACAAAGCCATAAACGGTCTCGACCCAGCTTACATAAAGGAACTCCTGGTCCAATCAGCCAGCTCCAGATCCCTCAGATCAAACAATCAAATCTGCCGTAAAATCCCACACTCAAGACTGATGACGAAGGGAAACCGGGCATTTGCAGTCGCAGCGCCGAAATTCTGGAACAAGCTCCCACTAAACTTAAAATCTGCAAGCACTCTAAGGACTTTTAAGACCATGCTCAAAACCCACATGTTCGCCATAAAAAATCCATGAGCTAGTTTTGTGTTGTAGTATGACTGATATATTATGTCCGTCCGTTCTCTGTCTGCTTGGTTGGCCTGCATGTATTTTTTTCTGTTTTCGTATTGTTCCTGTCTTTCTGTTTTTCTTTTTTTCCCCGGGCTGCGCCCCGGGCTATTGGTTGATTGGGGCAATATACATAAATGTATCATATCATATCAAGAAGGTCCTGGGTTCGAAGGGGGCCTATACGTGTGGAGTTTGCATGTTCTCCCTGTGTTCGCGTGCAGGTTTCCTCTGGGTACTCCAGTTTCCTCCCACACCATAAAGACATGCATGGTAGGCAGGGAATACAGATGAAAAGTAGCTCATTAGCTAATTCTGGCACATTCACATTGATGTGGAAAATGAAGATGTTGATTAATGTGCACTGTCCCTGGGTAATTTTTTTTATAAATAAACTAAATTAAAGAGCTTAGATATTACCCCCACGTGGGGCAAACATGCACAGAAAGAATATATTTATTCCAACCAGAGAATAATATTTTCCTATTGAATGGATTATCAAAGGTTTACACCACCCCTCTCAACCTGATTTAGAATTCCTTTCAGATCAGGCCAGTCTCTTCTGATTGAGGTGGTTACATGAGGCATTTTTATTCTGATCGGGCTATTATCCCGATTATTAGTGGAATATTATGGTCCATGTAAATGCACCTACTATGTCGAGGGTGTTATGACATTTCCATTAATGTGCTTTCCACTACAGAGCCCAACAGGACTAGCTAGGACGTTGAGTCTTATATTGGGAAGTCAAATGACAGTAGGCCCATGTGATTTTAGTTTCTTTTCATTATCTCGTTGCAAGTCGAGAACATTCAGCTGGGCTGTAAACAACTGAGTTTGATCATGTGTTGTTAACACTTCAATGTAGCCCTCGGCTCTGCAGTGGGAAATTAAGATCTTCTTTTCATCTAACGTCCACTTGCACATCTGTTTCTCCAACCCACTCCCTGTATGGGAGCTATGGTCCTGGGGAGTCTCCCTAATGAAGGAAGATCATCAGGCTCAAAGATTAAATACGTTGTTGTTTACTGTTTGTCTGTATCGGTTATGTGGCAAAAGCGCTGAGCTTTGATGTGCCCTGTCATCACAACATAAACGTTCATCCAAAATTCAACACAATAGAGTTTTCATTAAAGGACCAAAATAACAATGCTGATTTAGCTTGCACAAAATCTCACACACATCCAAAAAGTCTAAACACAGTTTTGCACACATTCAGACTTATGTGACCAGTAAGTAGGTACTATGTACGTCTAACTTTTACAAACCATTTTCTGACCGCAATATGCACAAATGCGTAAATGTCAGTGCGAGCGTTTCACTCGCATTTGCGACTAAAATAGCAAACTGGGGAAATTATTTAGGAGCACATGTGAGAGTTCGATGACCTAAACTAACGTTAGCTGCTAATATTAACCAAGCTGGTTCCAAACAGTTACAACTGATCCTGGAGCTGCTCAGTGGAGCCTCTGAGCAGAGAGGTTTCTTTCTCCTACAGTGAGGGAGGGGAGGGTCTCTCTCTCTCTCTCTCTCTCTCTCTCTCTCTCTCTCTCTCTCTCTCTCTCTCTCTCTCTCTCTATATCTCTCTGAATTAGGCTAACAATCCTGATTGCTGAACCTATTTTAGATTATTATATTATTGGAGACATTACACATAATAACAAATATACATTAGCTATAGTATATAGCTCAGCAGCTGCACCAGAATAATATTTTATTATTTACGTTTCAGTGTCAAAATATTCATTATAATTGTATAAAACTCCTCCCGGGCAGTGTGTCGAAGTGTCCTTGAGCAAGACACTTAACCCCTAATTTCTCCAGATGAGCAGATTGGCACCTTGCACAGTTGCCTCCGCCGTCGGTGTGTGAATGTATGAGTGAATGGGTGAATGTGAGGAACAGAATTGTCCACTAATAGCCACCACATCCCAACGTGTAGATACAGTAGATGCTACATACCTACTACATGGACGATAATGGCCACCACATCCCAACGTGTAGGCCGGCTTAACCAACTAAGTGGGACATGATGAGGAAACAGTCGGTCCTGAGCTGTGGAAACTTTTAAGTGGCAATAACAATAGCCGATCTGAGTTTATGGCACCAAGAATCAGGTTTCATATTTCCTATAAACACTTGCCAGAGAGAAGGGTATAGGCATTCAGTCAGCGCCATGCATGGATTACTTTAATACCCCCCCCCCTGATTTTCCATCTCCTTTCTTTTCTCTGCTGAGAAACTTGCCCAGCACTTGAATGAGTAACACAGCTTTGAGTCCCCATCTTTCATTTCAAATATTCCATTCAAATCTACATAAATGAATGCAAATGAATACTGGCGGGAATAAATTAGCCACCCGCTAATTAGCCGTTAAGCTATCTTTGAATGTGACATCTCAAGGAAAGAGTGTGGTTTTTCAATGGGAGGCAGTGGCGGGGGGTCTGAAGCCGGGGGATATAAGCAGGTCTCTGACACACACACACACACACACACACACACACACACACACACACACACACACACACACACACACACACACACACACACACACACACACACACACACACACACACACACACACACACACACACACACACACACACACACACACACACACACACACACACACACCCTAATAACTGGGGCTGCTAGGCTGTCTGAAGCTTTGTGCCTCTGTTACAGTTAGCTTACCTCTCAGCAGCAGCTGTGTTCTCTCTCCCTGTGGGGGCGTGTCCTCTGCATTCTGAAGATCTGACAGGGGCGCCGCGGGACGGGACTAATTTTAAACCATGTGTCCCCGAAAAAGTAAATTGGATGGGCGTGGGGGGTAAGGGGGATCGTAGAGTAATAACATGTCACGTGCGAAACAAACACGCAAACAAAGGCACGTGTGTGTACTATGAACTGCACTTAAGTCCATGGACAAAAGCAAAATACACACAAATCTAAGATTATCACAGCGTGTAACATAACATTAAAACATGTAAGAGCACACACACAGACAGAGACAGACAGACACAGTCCCCCAGCGTCTACTCACACTGCACGATCAGCTCCACGATGGCCTCGCGCGGCTTGACGTTGAAGCCGTTGTACTGGCTGGTCTGGCAGCGGTAGGATCCCGTCATCTCGCGCGAGACGTTGACGATGCGCAGCACGCCGTCGTAACTCTCCGTCTGCATGCCACCGTCTGCCATGGGCGCCTCCTTGTCGGCCCGCGACCACAGAATGATGGGCTTGGGCTTCCCTGAAACAAGGCACTCCAGTTCCACGGTGTCACCCTCGCACACCACCAGGGGGGACTTGCCCCGCGGGACTGTCAGGTTGGGGGGAACTAAGAAAGAGAAAAACAGAGGAGGGACTGATATGGGGCTCTAGAAGGTCAGCGGGCGGGGTAAGACGGGACGGTCGATTGGGGGAGGGGGGGGTCGTATGTGGAATGCGGGGGGGGAGTAGCGAGCATCCAAGTTGCGATGGACATGGAGTTTGAGTCTCGGCCGCAGCATACATACACAGCTCGTGTGGAGGATACCATGCGGACACCTGGAGGGGCGATGGCTAGCAGCCACATCGAGACATGAACCCATCGTGATGTGATATGGATGTAAATAAAGCGATGACAAAGGATGAGCAATGTAATGAAGAGCTGACAAGAGCTGACGCAGATACTAATGGTAAATACCTGAATACCTGACACAAAAGCATACTCTATGGCCAAAGTGAATAGTCGATAGGGAGACATCCATTAAAGAAATTCTGATCAATTTGCCTCAAACAAATCCAAATGCTTCTTCTCCCTTAACCACGGTCTATGGTTAAGGAAGCAGGTGAGGATACACTTTACAATATCACTAGTACTGTTTTCCTTTGAACATCAGTCATCATCAACATCAACATCAACATCATTATCATTACATCATCATTTCATCATCATTATGTTTATCATCACCATCATCATCATCATCATCATCATCATCAACGTTGCTACCATCATCATCCTCATCCTCCTCCTCTTTAGTCCACTCCTCATCCTCTTCCTCAATCAAATCCATAGTCTCATAGCCCTTTCACACCGGCAGGGCTCCGGTTCAAGCTCCGGCTCCGTTCTGGAGCATCTGAACCTTGGTGCTTTTTGGCGAACCAGCCTGCGTAAACATAACAGTGGCAAAATGTACCATGTGCAAAACAGCTGCAATGGTTCGGCATTGCATCTGCACCATGCTGATCCACTCAACAGGTAGCGCTGAAACGATTTGCAACTGATCTCAAATTAAATACAATACACCATCCAACCAGAGTGGATAAATAAATGCTCCAGAAATAAATTAATGAAATAAAAAATGACTTGTGTAACAAAGAGATTTGAACCTGTGACCATAGGATCAGCCACACTAACCAGTTGAGCTAAAGGGTCCGACCCCTTAGCAGGTGCTTGTTGACTGCGACCGACTAAGTCTAGTTTGCACTTGTAAAGAGGCAACTTGTCAAGAGCATTTATTTATTTCTGGAGCATTTATTTATCCACTCTGGTTGGATGGTGTATTGTACTTCTACTGTATAATAACAATACATTTTAATCTAATCTCATTTAGTTTAATTAGCAAACCTGGCTTTAAAACACAAGTTCCTAGAGTGCATTCTCACAGTTGTGGTGTGTGTGTGTGTGTGTGTGTGTGTGTGTGTGTGTGTGTGTGTGTGTGTGTGTGTGTGTGTGTGTGTGTGTGTGTGTGTGGAAGAGGAGAAGTCCCAGTTGAGTCCCCAGAGACTAAATCTTGCCCTGCTTTACTGAACATATTCAAATCACTATCACTCAGGCCAAACTGATATCGAAACCTCAATGAGCTCATGCCACATCGAAGTTTTCACAATGATGAAATCGGCCGGCAATCGTCAGGAGAAGACCAGCGCCTCACTCTTTCTGACCTCCTTTCTGTCTATTTGATGTTTGGTTGAGAGAGGTACTCTCCTACCGCCATCCGACTCACTTAGCTTGCCAGCTCCTCTCCCCTCTCTCAGACTCCTCACTGGAAAGGAGTTGAACCATGTTGAAATCGTGGATGAATCAATGATCCCAAAAGAGACAATATGAGCCTGAGTCGCAGGACTCCTCCTGCTTTTCGAACACCCATCATTATTATAACCACATCAAATGAAAATGTCTTTTAAACCTTTCACTACCACACTACCAAATGGTTAACCCTTTACAATACAGAATGGTAACCCTTTAACTACCACACTACAGACGGTTAGCCCTTTCACAACCACACTACAGAAGGTTAACCTTTCACTACCACACTACAGACGGTCTGTAGTGTGGTAGTGAAAGGTGGTTAAACGCCTCAATATAGGCCACACAGGTGAGAATGACACACTGCACAAAAACAGAAATACACAGAATAGTTCACAATGTCTTGAAAAAAGAACATAACAACAGCCATGGTACATTGTGTATATATATATATGTATATATATATATATATATATATATATATATATATATATATATATATATATATATATATATGTCTGCACTTTATGTGCTCATTTTATGTCTATTATATTCTACTATTTTATTGCACTGTACTATTGCATTATTTCACTCTGTCTATTTTATCTTACACTTTGTATTATTGTCTATTTAAAACTGAATCAAACCATAAACAAGTTGGCCTGTTAGGTGCTATACAAATAAAGCAAATTATTATTATTATTATTATTATTATTATCATTATCATTATCATTATTATTATTATTATTATTATTATTATTATTATTATTATTATTATTATTATTATTATTATTATTATTATTATTATTATTATTATTATTATTATGGTGGCTACTAGTCATTGGGCTATAAAATGGATGCTTAGCTAGTAAATGTCAATTAAATCGTTATAGACCACATGCACCACCAGTCGCTAATCCAAGATTTATACATGCCTATTAAGCGAGTGTTTTCAGGTAGTGTGCCATTAGCAAGCCATTAACAACAGCGGAGAGACAGTTTTGCCACTCGACAATACAGCCTGTCAATGCACAGGAGGCGAGTAGGACACACAGTCACACGTCTCTGGGAAAACAACGGAAATGGACACTCATTCTCTCACTGATTAGCATTCAAAATTATGTCTCCGGTGAGCTAGCCAGGTGTCGAGAGCTGACATAACTTTTCTGCCACACACTTCCCCCTACTCTCTCGATGTCTTCCTAGATGCCAAACTGTGACTTGGTGAATAATAGAGTGTTGGGTAGTAGGGGGTGGCGGGGTGGGAAAGTTTGAAGCCTGCAGCGGGGGCCCATTCAAGAGTGGAACTGAGGGATATTCACTGAGTCTTCATTATTACACCCGGCCCCTAGCAACTGAGGGGCCGGCAACAGGCAGGCATGACCCTACTATACTCGCTTTGGCTGCATATGAACACTGAGATAAGGAGTACCACACACTCAGTGTAGCTCCATGTAGGTGCTTTAAATCACCAATATTTCGACAGTGAACTGTCTTCATCAGGGTATTTGCCATACAAACGTTTGCACTGGTTTTTAAAGAGCATTTGGTTCACATAGGTGTGGCTCTTCAGGTCACGTGTTTATAATGTGTGCAGCACCAAGTGGAACACATTCCCAGTTGCAGCAGGCTGACTACAAAATAATATAATAGTATAAAGTATATATTTTATATACTATATAAAGCATAAATACTTTATAATAAATACCATTATTATTATAACAATATAATTATGTACAAATATATACTATCTGATGTGATGCAATCAATATTGTGGACCTCATACATACAGACAGTAGATGAAGATGTAGATGTACAGTGTCCTCGTACTTGACCTTTGGATGGATGACCTTTCCAATACGTGTGAACCTTAATGAGGCTATAGGGTGGTTCTTCTCCAGGAGGTGAGCTGCAAGGAGATCATTATTGTTACCACAACGGATAGTACTACACTGTTCTGAAAATGTGTTTTTAATTATCTGCTAATTTTTACCCCACATAAGATTTACAGGTAATTAGATATATGACAGCTCTAATGTGACAAGTAATTGGGAATTAGGAATAGGGGCGAGTATGGTCTGTTTTAGAGGGAGATGGAATCAGGTCTGATTTGACTACATGATTCCGCAAGTTTTTTCCAAGTAACCACCCTATAGCATCATTAAGGTTCATAGGGATTGAATACGTCATTGTACCAAGTAGAGGTGGTAATCTGGATATCCTCTGGATATTTCTACATTTAAGGACCCTTATGGCGGGAACAGACCAGGGTCAAACAAACATTCTAGTGTGAGCAGTAGCCTGGTTGTTCACCCCATCAGTAGAGCAGTAGCCTGGTTGTTCACACCAGCAGTAGAGCAGTAGCTTGGTTGTTCACACCATCGGTAGAGCAGTAGCCTGGTTGTTCACACCAGCATTAGAGCAGTAGCCTGGTTGTTCACACTATCAGTAGAGCAGTCACCTGGTTGTTCACACCAGCATTAGAGCAGTAGCCTGGTTGTTCACACTATCAGTAGAGCAGTAGCCTGGTTGTTCACACTATCAGTAGAGCAGTAGCCTGGATGTTCACACCAGCAGTATAGCAGTAGTCTGGTTGTTCACACCAGCAGTAGAGCAGTAGCCTGGTTGTTCACACTATCAGTAGAGCATTAGCCTGGTTGTTCACACCATCAGTAGATCAGTAGTCTAGTTGTTCACACCAGCAGTAGAGCAGTAGCCTGGTTGTTCACACTATCAGTAGAGCAGTAGCCTGGTTGTTCACACTATCAGTAGAACAGTCGTCTAGTTGTTCACACTATCAGTAGAGCATTAGCCTGGTTGTTCACACCATCAGTAGAGCAGTAGTCTGGTTGTTCACACTATCAGTAGAGCAGTAGCCTGGTTGTTCACACTATCAGTAGAACAGTCGTCTAGTTGTTCACACTATCAGTAGAGCAGTAGCCTGGCTGTTCACACCAGCATTAGAGCAGTAGCCTGGCTGTTCACACCATCGGTAGAGCAGTAGCCTGGTTGTTCACACCAGCAGTAGAGCAGTAGCTTGGTTGTTCACACCATCGGTAGAGCAGTAGCCTGGTTGTTCACACCAGCATTAGAGCAGTAGCCTGGTTGTTCACACTATCAGTAGAGCAGTCACCTGGTTGTTCACACCAGCATTAGAGCAGTAGCCTGGTTGTTCACACTATCAGTAGAGCAGTAGCCTGGTTGTTCACACTATCAGTAGAGCAGTAGCCTGGATGTTCACACCAGCAGTAGAGCAGTAGTCTGGTTGTTCACACCAGCAGTAGAGCAGTAGCCTGGTTGTTCACACTATCAGTAGAGCATTAGCCTGGTTGTTCACACCATCAGTAGATCAGTAGTCTAGTTGTTCACACCAGCAGTAGAGCAGTAGCCTGGTTGTTCACACTATCAGTAGAGCAGTAGCCTGGTTGTTCACACTATCAGTAGAACAGTCGTCTAGTTGTTCACACTATCAGTAGAGCATTAGCCTGGTTGTTCACACCATCAGTAGAGCAGTAGTCTGGTTGTTCACACTATCAGTAGAGCAGTAGCCTGGTTGTTCACACTATCAGTAGAACAGTCGTCTAGTTGTTCACACTATCAGTAGAGCATTAGCCTGGTTGTTCACACCATCAGTAGAGCAGTAGTCTGGTTGTTCACACTATCAGTAGATCAGTAGCCTGGCTGTTCACACTATCAGTAGAGCATTAGCCTGGTTGTTCACGCCATCAGTAGAGCAGTAGTCTGGTTGTTCACACCAGAAGTAGAGCAGTAGCCTGGCTGTTCACACCAGCAGTAGAGCAGTAGCCTGGTTGTTCACACCAGAAGTAGAGCAGTAGCCTGGCTGTTCACACCAGCAGTAGAGCAGTAGCCTGGTTGTTCACACCAGAAGTAGAGCAGTAGCCTGGTTGTTCACACCAGAAGTAGAGCAGTAGCCTGGTTGTTCACACCAGCAGTAGAGCAGTAGCCTGGTTGTTCACACCAGCAGTAAAGCAGTAGCCTGGTTGTTCACACCAGCAGTAGAGCAGTAGCCTGGTTGTTCACACCAGCAGTAGAGCAGTAGTCTGGTTGTTCACACCAGCAGTAGAGCAGTAGCCTGGTTGTTCACACCAGCAGTAGAGCAGTAGCCTGGTTGTTCACACCAGCAGTAGAGCAGTAGTCTGGTTGTTCACACCAGCAGTAAAGCAGTAGCCTGGTTGTCCACACCAGCAGTAGAGCAGTAGCCTGGCTGTTCACACCAGCAGTAGAGCAGTAGCCTGGCTGTTAAATGGTAAATGGAAAATGGTGCATTTATATAGCACTTTTATCCAAAGTGCTTTACAAATTCCTCACATTCACCCATTCACTCACACATTCACACACCTATGGCGGAAGCAACCATGCAAGGCACATCGGGAGCAATTAGGGGTTAAGTGTCTTGCTCAAGGACACTTCGACACGTTGCCCGGGAATAGTGGGAATCGAACCGGGAACCTTCCGATCTACCTCCTGAGACACTGTCCCCCCCCTGTTCACACCAGCAGTAGAGCAGTAGCCTGGTTGTTCACACCAGCAGCAGAGCAGTAGCCTGGTTGTTCACACCAGCAGCAGAGCAGTAGCCTGGTTGTTCACACCAGCAGTGGAGCAGTAGCCTGGTTGTTCACACCAGGAGTAGAGCAGTAGCCTGGTTGTTCACACCAGCAGTAGAGCAGTAGCCTGGTTGTTCACACCAGCAGTAGAGCAGTAGCCTGGTTGTTCAGACCAGCAGTAGATCAGTAGCCTGGTTGTTCACACCAGCAGCTACAGTATTCCCCCATATGCCTGTCTGCTCCACAGCTCTATATCATGGGTTAACATCAAGAGCTTGGTAACTCTTGGACATTTCCCTCCTCCTAACCACAAATAAAAATAATAAAAACATCATATCATATAATAATAATGTAATATAAATAGCAATGAACAGCCTAATCTGTTAACAAGGCAGGTCTGAGCAGCCTAATCTGTTAACAAGGCAGGTCTGAGCAGCCTAATCTGTTAACAAGGCAGGTCTGAGCAGCCTAATCTGTTAACAAGGCTGGTCTGAACAGCCTAATCTGTTAACAAGGCTGGTCTGAACAGCCTGATCTGTAGATACCCGGATGAAGACAGTTCACTGTTGAAACGTGGGTGATTAAAGTGTGCAGTACTCCTTCTTATTTCAGTTTTGCTGCAGCACATCATGAAGACTGTGGTGTGCGTGTACCTACTCTCTTATTTCAAATATAATCACGAGCCATCAGCTGCCATTGTTTCTCTCTGGAAGTGCACTAAGCACAATCATGGAATAACACGCATGCACACTTAAATGCAAACACGCACACCAACTAAGCACACACACACACCACACACACACACTATGAAAGCAGAAACATATACCTATTATTCTCTCTCTCTCTCTCTCTCTCTCTCTCTTCCAGTGAACACACACTCAGTATGAGTCTGACGGACCACAGAGAGCCTGCTCCTGGTCTTGACTGCTCTCATTGTGCCAAATACATCTAAATGCCAGCGAAGCCTATAGGGTATGCCCACTGAGTGTGTGTGTGTGAGAGAGTATAGGAGTGTGTGTGTTCCTGTGTGAAATATGTGTTTGAGTCTGTGTGTCTACATTTGAGTGTGCACATAGGTGTGTGCATGCCTATGTGTGCGTGTGTGTGTGTGTGTGTGTGTGTGTGTGTGCCGACTGCCCTGTGTCAATGTGCAGGCCTAGATCCGCCCCCCTCCAACACGCCAGCAAGCAGTGGACCCCTGTGTTTGGCCCCAACAAGGCAGCACGTCTCAGGGGCCTTAGCTGGGATAATTCCCCTGTAGTCTGGAGGCAAATGACTGGAGCCTTTCAGCAGCTGCCTTCACCACTACCGTCACCACCACCACAATAACAGACACGGGGCGATGTGCGTGGACTGCAACATGTGGGACTATGTGGCCCATATAGCATGGTCACGTATAGCATTACAAGAGCTGACGCCTTGAGGATGAACAACAATACTGTTGCCACCGCTTTCTGACAGAGCGCTGTGACATCACACTACTGTCACCATGGTAACGCAGCACTCTCAATACTCTCACATTAGATTGTGTGTGTGTGAGTGTGTGTGTGCGCAGTCTGCACACGCATGTGTGTAGACAGCTTGAGGCCAATGAGTTGGTCACAATGCGACAGGGCTCCTCCGAGTCTTGCACCAGTGGGGAGTATGGGGTCCCCTAGGTCTACGGTGTGTGTGTGTGTGTGTGTGTGTGTGTGTAGGCTTAGTTTATGTATAGACTGTTGGGGCTCAGAGGAACCAAACACACAGTGGCACATTGTACCTGAGGACAGCCTATTAGGTGTGTGACAACTGTGTGTGTGTGTGTGTGTGTGTGTGTGTGTGTGTTTGTCTCCTGGGATGACATAACTTGGATATCTAGTGATCAATCACACCAGCCCCCAGGTGTGAGCATGTGGCACATGCAGCCGCGCAGCAAGCTCTCAATCACACGTATGAATCCCCTCGGCCGTTCGATTCCAGGCCACAGGACTTTCTATAGCATCATCTACCCGTTTTGGTTTCTCCAGGCCGGGGCAAAGGATATCTCAAAATTGATACCAGTATATCTCCTCAGACAAAACCACCTCCAACATCACAAAGTTTCGATTAATGCAGATGACCTTCTGTTGTATATCTCTGACCAAATCTCCTCTATCCCACATGCCACATCAATATTAGAACAATTCGGTAGATCCAATCCAATACACTTTATTTATAAAGCACATTTAAAAACAACAAAGTTGACCAAAGTGCTGTACAAGTCCACAACATAAGATAAAACATAAAAACATAAAAATTGAATAAAAGCACACAATATGTCACATAAAAAGGCAGGTCTCTCAAAAACTGTTTAAAACACCGAAAGCCAGAGCAAATAGATGTGTCTTGAGGCGTGATTTAAACATCTGCACAGTGGGGGCCTGCCTAACATGCAGTGGCAGCTCATTACAGAGCTTTGGGGCTGCCACAGCGAACGCACGGTCCCCCCTAAGCTTCAGCCTGGACTTGGGAACAGCCACGAGGAGCTGGTCAGAGGACCTGAGGGACCTGGGAGGGACATAAGGTTCCAGCAGGTCCGAGAGGTACCCTGGTGCCAAGCCGTTCAAACATTTAAAAGCAAACAGTAAAACCTTAAAATCAATTCTAAAACGCAAAGGAAGCCAGTGGAGGGCAGCCAGCACAGGGGAAATGTGCTCCCGCTTTCGTGTTCCCGTTAGCAGACGGGCAGTGGCATTCTGAACTAGCTGCAAATGAGAGAGGGAGGCCTAACTGACGCCAACGTATAGGGCATTACAGTAATCAAGACGAGAGGTCATAAAAGCGTGGATTACAGTTTCGAAAACAGAACGGGATAAAAAAGGTTTGTAAGTTGTAAAAAAAACTCTTATGACATTGACCAAACTTGATATGCATGACCTTGGTGGGCTCTAGGTCAACTCCTGAAAAGGGGGTCAATGTCAGACCTTGCAATCAAAAGTTAGGGGGCGCACTGAAATTATGGCAAGGGTTATTAGCCCCCTAACTTTTGATTGCAAAGTCTGACATTGACCCCCTTTTCAGGAGTTGACCTAGAGCCCACCAAGGTCATGCATATCAAGTTTGGTCAATGTCAGACCTTGCAATACACTGTAAGGCACTGTAAGGCTCTAACCCTCCCCCACTTCCAGTGATGAAGCTAAGCTATGCTAACGGAGCGTCTATTCCCAAAGCTAAAATGCACGCACAGAGACAAAAAAGGTATGCATCTTCTTGTCTAACTCCAGGGAAGATGTTAAATAAGCTAATTTCCCAAAATGTTGGAGTTTTCCTTTAAGACATTTAATTTAATGCCAGCCATGCCTTAACATCATCAAGGCATGCTAACAATGGTTTCACCAGGTTGCTATTGTTTCTTTTTAATGGCATGTAGATCTGACTGTCATCTGCGTAGCAGTGAAAGGAGACGCCATGCTTTCGGAGTATAGGCCCTAAGGGGAGCAGATATAACACAAATAAAATTGGCCGAGAATTGAGCCCTGGGGAACCCCGCAGGGGAGAGGTGCTGTGGAGGATACAGCTTCTCTCAGACAAGTATGATCTGAAAAACTCCAGGGCTGAGCTTTTAATGCCAACCCAGTGCTCCAAAAGGGGGAGCAGAATATTGTGATCCACTGTGTCGAAGGCAGCAGTGAGATCCAAAAGTACGAGGATAAGGGAGTCACCAGAGTCAGTGGCCAGAAGGATATCATTAAAAACTTTAAATTGTCTATACATTTGATTTAATTATGTTTAATAAATGTTGTTAATAAAAAACAGATTATATATATATATATATATATATATATATATATATATATTATATATATATATATATATATATATATATATATAAAAAGATACACCTCAAATGTTACGGTTTGCAAGATACAATCGATAACAGTTTTATTCAACTGTTATTGGCCAGGACGAGATGTTGTCAAGGTCTAACCATCAATGGTGGCAACATCAGGCTTCTGGGACTTTAGTCGCACATGTTTTTTGACTAGCCCAAAATCTTTCTGACAGAGGAAAGAAATCTATAATCATCAGGAATGCAATTCATTGAATTCCCGACCACCCCCAACCCTCGCTGCTGCCTGTGTGTAAAGACTGACACCAGGGACAGTCTGCCAGCAGAACGGCTGCCTCGCTGAACTGCTGCCTTGCTCTATCTTCACACTGCTAAAATCCTCCCAAGACACCTGATCTTTGTGTTCACGTATCTTGGGGCTAGGAACGTCCATTTCTGACTAAGCTGGGATACGCAGGCCAGATGGTGGCTGATACCATTTTTTCCACTAAAGGTACTGCACATGCATGGCCAACTATTTTATCTTTAGGCAGAGAAAAAGGCATTTCCCAGTGTGCAATTTTGGTTCCAACAGCTCCATTGTATCCTCTGTCGAAAGTTACCTATAGGGAAACTGTGTTTTCCTGTTTGGAACACCCCAACATATTTCTTATAATAAAATTAGCTCTCCAATGTCCTGAACCATAAAATATATCCATTTGATTGACAAACCAAAAGACACCCTAACCCACTTCATCTGTAGCTTCAATGATGATGTATTATGTCAAATTTGCTCAGAGAAAACAGACCAGATGCTCAAACTATTGCTTTATCAAATAAAATAAAATTCAGGTAGTAGTGTTATAGGCAGAACAGCAGGGACCCCAGGTTTATTTTTTCCCTGTGTGCACCCTGAACACGGCCCCAGAGGGTCTGGGCTTAGCCCCCAACCTTGTTAACTGAGTCTAACTATAGACAACAGGTTGACCTGGGTGGCTGGGTAGCGCAGCACTCGCCTACCACCGCAGAGACTCTGGGATCTAATCCAGCTGTCAGCGGTACCTCCGGCTTGGTCAGTCGTCCCTACTAACACAATTGGCAGTGTTAGCGGGTGGGAAGCCGGTGGGGTATGTGTCCTGGTCGTTGTAAACTGTGACTCCTACTGGTCGGTCGGGGCGCCTGTTCAGCAGGGAGGGGATCTGGGGGAAATAACATGAACCTCTGCACGCGTTACATGCCCCCAGTGAAACTCCTCACTGTCAGGTGAAAAGAAGCGTCCACATGTATCGGAGGAGGCATGTGGTAGTTCTACACCCTCCCCAGGCCGACAGTGGGGCAATGCGCACAACAACCAGGAAGGGAATTGGCATAACGACTAAATTGGGATGGTTGAAAAATACAGAAAGCCCAACAAAATTATAAATAGAAAACAGGTTGACCTGCTCGTTTTCATTCAAGTACACAAATCGACTATGTTTACATGCAGCCTAGTTAATACAACTGAAGCGTCCAAACAAAACAACCTTATATACACACTTGATGCTAGGGCAACCTGATCTGCCTTGACCCAGTTGAAGTATTGAACCGTTTGAAGGACCTGGTTTGCCCTTTTGGCACTCCGTTCAAAACAGGTTAATCTTAGCCTGCTATAGATCTGTGTAAACAGCTGATCCGTGCATTTCATCGATATACCTGATGGCAATGAGCCAACTACGGTTAACCTTGCACTGCATAAAGATGGCTCACAATCCCGAAACACAAGTTGGCAGTGCCATCAATACACATGCATTTGCTCTACCATTTAGGCTACCAATGAACATGAAATTACTGCATGCACATGACAAGCAGAATATACTCCAATTGGATGATTACATAATGGTAACATGATGTAAACAGTTACGTTTTTTTTTTAAACCTACATACACTCCATTGCATTAAAACAATTAGCCCACTTACTAATTCATGCAACAACAGAAACACAATGAACAATTACCAACACAGCAAAAGACCCCCCCCCCCCCCCCCCCCCCCCCCCCCCCCACATCAGCAAAGTCAACAGCCCACCGGTCATTCCAACCTCGACTACACAGTGTAACTCATCTGCTGAGACCATGACAACTCAAGACAAATATTACAGTCAAGCAGAAAGCAGACCAGGTGAATTCAGGACAGCCGGATACAAGGCTGGGGTCCTCCACAGAGAATAAGGAGATCGTTCTAAATGTTGTAACCCCATAGCCCTATTTCCTACTTACCAATGATGTTGTCGATCCATGCTGTTCCTTACTGTATACTAGCTCCAGCTAGTTAGCCACAAACCAATGCAAAGTCAAAGTGTCACGCTCCTGTCCGTACAAGCTGACTGAGGCTCACTGAAATAAGTACATTCAGTCAGCCTGTACATATTCACTTAAAGGGCAAGTTCAAAATTATTTCCTACTTACCAGTGATTTTGTCGATTGGTAGAGTCCTTTCTCAGCACGATCCATTTACATTTACACTGGAAGGACTCTACACGTCAACAACATTGTTACGTGTGGGTGTGTGTTGTACCCTGATCAGGTGTTCCCAGTGTGATGTGTAATGTCTAGTTGTAGTTCCCTGTCCTAGTCTTGTAGTTCCTTATCGTTTCCCTCCCATGTGTACCCATTTGTAATCAGCCCAGGTGTGTCTTGTCTCGTCATTCCCTCGTGTATAACTGTTCTGTCCTCCCCTGTGTCTGATGCTGATCCTGTTTGTGCAGTCCTGTGTTTTGTTTGTCGTTATTTTATGTTATTCCTTTTTTATTACGAAACCCATGGTAATTATAATTAAATATCTTTTTTGGTTACTTTGGCTACCGTTTCATAATAATGTTAGATTGACAAGACGACGAGCACTCCTTTAGTCAATGGTAACGTAATAAACATCATCGATAGTAAATAGTTCTGAACTCACCCTTTAAGAAAAAGAAGAGGAAGCAGGTGAAAAAAGGATGACTAGTGGATCTACAGTACACTGTGTTTATCAACCTCACTACTTTTCTTTGCAATACTATACTTAATGGATTTGCTTAATTTATTAACCTTAATAAATATTAATTTCCTTCCGACTGAGAGAAGCTGTGCGTGCCTCGCGCCGGGAGTTCAAGCGGGTTACTGATCAAGAGAATCGTCGGGAGAGGACATCCCCCCCCCCCCCCCCCCCCCCTCCACCCCCAAACCCCCATGAAGAAAGAGGTGACTTTCCTTCCTTATACGTATTCTAATCAAATAGGCTTGAGGCTGAAACAAACCCGGACACACAGCGTAACAGATAAGACACACAGAGACTATGCTCGTCACTATGCTATTCACAGTAGGCATGTGCCGGTATCGGTATGACATTTTCAAGTCATACAAGTTCATGATTTTACACTGCAACGTTTTCAAACCACGGTAAACCGTGAAACCGGTAACCGGCCCATGCCTAATTCACATCACTTTAACGATTGACCTATCTCAAATCTCACCCTCTTTTCTTGATCCAATCACAACTGTCGCTTCCCTCGGAAGAGGGATGTGTGATTGGAGGAGCAAGAAAAAAGGGTGGGGTTTGATATAGGTCAATTGATTCGTTAGGGATGTGAGACTAAATGATGCAGGGCAATGTGAGTATACTTAAGTATGACAGCGGATATTGAAATTAAACATATTTAGTTTACAAGACATTAGGATACATATTCTTAGTATTGGGTCTATCGTTGTCTCCTCCTCATTATCTACATATCCCCTTCACGTTTGAAGTGAATTTAATAGATATATAATACTATGGACACCGTGTCGGCTGAGAGGTGAGGGAGGGGTGTGAATCAGATGAAAAACACTTATATCTTTCTTGTTTGGATACGAGAGTGTCTGTTGGGAATACTGATTGGTGCGGGATGTAACGTAAATGGACAGCCTCTATAATAACTATGCTCAACAAATTCCCAACGGATTCCCAACTGGACCTTTCCCCTTTGGAGAAGGATAGTAATGTTAATCCTATAAGGGCCTAGGCATTTTATTTCCGGGGCATTATTGATTTGATTTAATTTTATTATGAGAGATCTCAGGCGACTACAGTACAATAGGGTTGCAGGCCTTATTGTTTGATGAGCGTATTATACACCTCCTAAATGGTCCCCAGTTGGTGAATTGAATGGTCGAGTGATAGTTAAATCTGTTTAGTAGTTGGACAATTTAAGTTTGGACATTCCTAATTGTTGAGAATAGACCTAGTTATTAGTAAGTGATTGAATATGTGTTTTGAGATCCTTTTCATATTGTTTGTCTTTTAACAAAAACAATCCTAATCACTTTAACCTATTTTTTTTATTGTTGATCTTATTCCCCCTCCTTTTTCCTCCGATTTTTCTCCCATCCCAATGTTAGTCGTTATGCCAATTCCCAATCCCCTTCCTGGTCGCTGCACACTTACTCCCCACAGTCGGTCTGGGAGAGTGGAGGCTATCACGTGCTTCCTCCAACACACGTCCAGCCAATCAACCGCTTCTTTTCACCTGGCAGCGCGTACTTTCACTGAGAGGGCGTAGCGTGTGGAAGGATCACACTATCCCACTTAGATCCTATCTGCGCTTAGCAGGCGCCCCGACCGAACTGTAGGAGTCACTGTTTACAACGACCCGGACCTATATCTAGAGTTGAAGATACTATGTTTATGTGTCTATGTAAATGCCTACAAAACGTTTAATGATTCCTGTAAAACGAATTACAGCCTATACTGGAGGTGTACAGTAGCTTTGTAAGTGGGGGCACTGTGCCATTTGAGTCTATTATTGATTATTCAATTTGTACTGTACTTGTGCTGTATAATGACAATGCATTTGAATCTAATTTAATCTAATCTAATCAAATGATCTTTGTTGGTTCCACACATTGTCTAATCGCACAGACAGGTATCCTTACAGTACATGTGACCCAGGTGTTACCTGGGTTCTATTCTTGGGCCTTTAAGGGGTGTGTGAGAGGTCCCAAATGCGTATATGTGCAGGGCTGGACTGGGACAAAAAATCTGCCCCGGCATTTTTGGCCCAGACCGGCCCACCACCCATCCTTGCGGTCCCCTTAAATATGTGTACCTTCTGTACTATTCCCCAAAACCATTACAAAGCTGGGTAGTAAGTGTAATGGACAAGTGGACCAGTGTACTCACTCGCTCTTGGCTGAATCTTGTTTTGGGTGGTGATATAAAAACACCTGCATCATACTGTAGCAGGCTCAGGACGGGCAAAGTAGTCTACAGCCTGTTCCTCCCTGTCTCTCTCCTCCACAACCTGGATTGACCAGTCATAAGGAGAGAGAGATATGATTACAATTAACTGGTACATTCAGGTCCAGAATTGTTGGAATTTCCTGACAAAGATGTGCAGAACACTGTGCAAAACACTGTACAATTTAAATACCATACTGGTAATGAGCAAATAGTTGTTTATTCAATGAATGCATGGAGATGTTCCATCGTATTTAACTTGATACTAACTACTCAGTTCATACAGATTTCAGGTATCCAAATATCAATCATGAATATTGCATAAGGTTTACACAGTTAATAGATCACATTTTTGTTGTATATTCATGTTCAGAGAGGAGTAATAGTTAGATCTTTGTATGTGATTTATATGGCAATTAAATCAATGGTGTGCTTGTTTGTTTGGTGTGCCTCCCACGTGAAGGTATGCTCAATGGACAGCACAGCAGCAAAACAACTATTGGTGTAGGTGGAGAGCTACCACAGATAGTAATAACAGTAAGTAATCCATACCATATATATCCTACCTGGCTGAAAATAAACTGTTCTGCCTGTTGTGAATGTGTTTTTCCCTGTAGGCTAATACATAAGTAGGCAATGCCATACATTTGTGCAGTTGCAGTTGAGCTACAGGTGTTGTATATTATACAGTCTTTTTGTGCATCTTTATCAAGGGAACCCTTGTCCTAATGATTTTAATAATATTATGATGATACAATATGGACCTAGGCCACTCACAGCAACGTGGGCTTAGCCAACGCGATGCTGACAAAATAACGAATATAGCTATATATTATATAATAATAGCTAGTTAACGTTAGAATAGACAGCCGGAGTTGCGACTGCATTAGGGAATTATGCTAGCAAAAAAATAAAAAATTCCAATAGCTTATGCTGCGCTATTTGACAGTGACTGACTGAGAGACCACCAGCAGTAGTTGACGGTCTCACTTTATGATAGTGTTACGAGTGGAGTATGTTATCATATTATTATCAACATTAATTGAATTAATTATCATCGTCATCATGGCATGGCAAACACACTAACTCCCTGCGAGTCCCTATTAATCATGAAGGTACTACTCAATTCAATTCAATTCAAAGGGACTTTATTGACATGGGAAACATACGTGTACATTGCCAAAGCCAAACAATACTACGCCCTGCTTACCGCTACACTCTCCTCCCCCTGCTCACTCTGTCCCTCAGCCCTGTCATGCTCACACGCCTGCTGTGAGGGGCATCTGATCTGACATGAGAAACAGAGAGGTCTGTCTGAGAGAGGGGGTGGTAAGAGATGTGATTGGGCCAGCCCAGTGTGAGTATAGAAAATTAACCAATGGGCCGCTGTCTCTGCTTTATGGGCCGGTCGTTTTAATTTTTTTATAAATCAAAAAGGTGCGTCGGTCCACCGGGAAAATGTCCGGTATGCCAGATTACCAGTCCAGCCGTGGATATGTGTCTGTGTGACTGTACAGTGTGTGAAACAATAATAAAATCAAACAGTGTGGTGCCTCCACCGGCAGAGCTACTCTTGTGTGTGCAGAAGTCCATAGGAGTGTCGGCAGGTCAAACCAATAAGCCACGTTTTCACCTTGTCAGCCTATTTCATGAAAACCACAAATGTAGCATTAATGTAATTCCATCACACAGCGACATTTAAGCAAAATCACCCTGCTTGGTATTGCGCTTTGTGTACTTTTTATTTTTTTGGTCTGATGTGTGGGTTGGAGTTTAGCAACTTATTATAGTGTGAATTTCTCCAGACCTGAGCCTGAGGTGTGGCCAGCAGTAACAACCACTTCCCTATGTCCACTGAAATCCAATCCACAATTCAGACAAAAACAAACTGTAAACAAAGCGCACATTGTCATCTTTTGCCTAGAGGTCGCCGTTTCACGACTGAAGATAGAATTAGACGATCACAGTTCATTTCAGGCATTTAGTGAGCTCAGGTCACACTCGTACGCATAGCAAATAAATTACCAAGGCACCATAGAATCAGTACATTTTTATAGCAACAGCAATACATCCCCAGATCTGGTTTATCTTTCCATTCTAAACATATCTAGAAGATGACAGTCTGATGGAAATGTTGTATTCAGGTTGTATACTATATTTTAAGATGTTCAAGATGTGTTTACTGCATATGCTGAGAGTGAAAACTGCTGATAACCTTTTGAAGTGTTCTTTCCTTCAACTAAATGCCATACTTAAAACTCAAAGTTGAAACTCGTTCAAGGTTTTGTTCCCAATTAACTGGGGAAATAAGTAATCTCAGCCTGGCTTATCTGCCAGGTGCAAGGCACCTCTGGACAAATGAGTCCTTCTCGCAACCAGCGAAAAAAGATAACAGTAAATTGGGATGTTTCTGCAGAGACATAATCAGCGTGGAGGCTACCTGTGTCATATTCAGCTAACCTTGCTGCTGGATTAGCAGCAGGCTTAGTGAGAACAGACAATTCGACGGGTCAGATTAATAGTTGGCCTGACAGGAAGCTGAGAGAATATAAGATGCACATAATATTTATGTGTTGCTGAATGAATGCAAAAAACTACCAACCAGGAGATGTGTTTGTTAAAGATGAGCATAGCCTATTATAAGCCACTCTTTGAGTCTATATAATGAGTATGTGACTGATTATCTTTTGTTCTAATGCAATTATTTCTGTACGTTGGATCCATATTGCAAATATTATTATACATATATAAATATTATTATTAAAAGCTGTAAATATCGTGTGGAAAAACTTACTTTTTCAGTGCTTGTGCATGTTCATTTGGGTCCCTGATGGGCCTGACTGTGAAATAAGACAACCCCATGAGATTTTGCAGCCAGCCCATATTAAAAAACTGTGCCTTTAAATGAGTAGTTTGGACTTTATGTGATGTCATTGCAATGCGTGTCCTTGACTCGTGTGTGCATGTGAAAAACACATGTTATCTATTCTACCTAAAATATGTTTCTGACATTTTTGCCAGTAAGTTTGATATGATATACATGTAGCTGGATCTTAAGTCATATTTGATCTGCAACGCCTAGTTTGACAGTTTGATCTGAATTTCGTTTGACAGTACAGGCTCAATCAGCATTGCTAGATGTACAATAATTATCGTATTTGTACAATCAAGGCGGCTCGTTACAGACACAGAAACAGCCCATTGAGAACATGACTGAAATGTTTTTTTCAACAAATACATGTTTAGAAACCACAGAGGCCTGTTTCAGGACATCTCCCTCAACTTTGATACCTGTCATGTATCCCACCATAAAAAACCTCTTGAGTAATTTTTTATTCCTCCCTCTCATTTAATGCACATATAAAAAATGTCACCAAAATTGCATTCTTCCATCTTCGTAATATCGCAAAAATTCGCCCCATTTGAACTCTGGCTGATGCTGAAACCCTGATTCATGCTTTTGTCTCATCACGTCTGGACTACTGTAATGCACTTTTTTCAGGCCTACCTAATTCAAGCATCAAAAATCTTCAACTCGTGCAAAATGCGGCTACACGGATACTAACTAGAACTAGAAAATTTGATCACATCACACCAGTTTTGTCCGCCCTACACTGGCTTCCTATCCAAGCCCGATCTGACTTTAAAGTGCTACTCCTCACCTACAAAATTTTAAATGGGCTTGCACCGCTCTATCCGATCTCATCTCCCGATACTCGCCCGCTCGTGCTCTGCGCTCACAAAATGTGGGGCTTCTATCGATCCCTAGGGTTAAAAAGAAATCCGCCGGCCACAGAGCCTTTGTCTACCGCGCTCCCTACCTGTGGAACAAATTACCTGCCGTCATCAGGGGCGCCTGCTCTGTCGAAGCTTTTAAATCCCTGCTTAAGACTCAACTTTTCTCTCTCTCCTTCAACCTACCCTGATCTCACCTGGTCGGGGACTGACCTTTAGATTAATCTTTCTAGTTTAGTTAGGGTACAGGGTACTACAGGGTACTACAGGGTACTACATGGCTCTACATGGTACTACATGGTACTACATGGTACTACAGGGTACTACAGGGCACTACAGGGTACTACAGGGTACTACATGGTACTACAGGGTACGTACTACATGGCACTACATGGTACTACATGGTACTACATGGCACTACAGGGTACTACATGTCTGCTCTTTTGCAGCACCACAAACATGGGAACTCTCTAACTCTTCCCCGGAGGTCTCGTAGTGGTGACCGGAGTCCCGGACGTCCCGCGATGATGTCGGGGAGTTCGCAACCCTCTCTGCGCCGCCCCCTATCTCCCTGTCTCCGGCTGTCCCTGAGCAATGACCGGAGTGTTGAATGTCCCGTGACTAAGACGGGGGGGACGTGACCCTCTTTGCGCCGCCCCTGTGCCTCAAATAGATCCGCTATCAGCTCTATCTTTAATCTTTCAAAATGTTCAGTTGCTATCGCTATTAGCTCTATCTTTAATTTTTCAAAATGTTCAGTTGCTATTGCATGCACTCATCTGTGTTTCACTACACACATGAGTGCATGCTTACCAACTGTCCGTCTGCAACACTACTATCACCAACATCTAAGAAGGGAGATCCCCCCTTGAATGGCCCTTCTAAGGTTTCTCTCCTCCACACTGCCTGTGGAGCTTTTTTCCCTATTGTTAGGTTTTAGTGAGTTTTTCCTTACCTTCGCATGGGGTATGTCTGGGAGTGCTTGCATTCTTTCATTTATTTGCATTCATCTAAAAATGTTTGGACCTTATGGTGTTCTTGTTCTGTTCTTGACTTATTGTTATGTTTTCTTCTTGACTTGTTTAAAGAAGACCTGTACGGCCCATGGGGACATTAACGTGTGTTGTCGGGCCTTATAAATAAATTTGATTTTATTTTATTTAGGGGACCTCAAAGACATATTTAACCCCTTAAGCCCGATCGGCCTGATTTCACATCATAAATACATCAATACAGTCCGTATTAATTAATGTTGCATTTCTTTTTCAAATGTAGCCAAGAGTAAATACCCTAACCCTATCAAAACAGCAGTCAAAGTGTATATTCACAGCACTATGTTTGTTTACCAATGTTTTTATGTGTTATACGGAAATATGACCTCATAAAAATCTCAGGAGATTTTTCTTGTCCATCTCAGGAGACCCAGGGCTTTTGATGGACGGCAAAATTTCATAAAACTACACTACCCAGTTCACACCAGCCGCTGTCAAAGCTGCAGCCGGCTGACGTGGAAAATAAATATTGATGTTATTTTCGTGATGATATCTCGAAACAAATAACAAACCTGAACGTTATTGCCATAAAATACAACATATATTGTTTCTTTCTTGTGAAAATGGCGGAGCTATGGACATTATAAAAAAGTAACTGTACTTACAGTAGATTTCATGCACAGTCTATGCTGCCCTGGTGGTACTAAATTCAGATCTAACTCTGCCATTGGAAAGAGATTTGGCCCATAGATGTATGACTTGGCCATAATAAGGTCATTTATAGGCCTGATATTCTATATTCATATGTCAAATAGCATGTGTCCGGATGGCAAAATTCAGTCCTGTATTTACAAAAAAACCTGTAAATCATCTGCCCTTAATTCATTTTCTTAGATTCTTAGTACACTTGATCTCAAGAAGGTGCTGAATAATAATTTATATTCTCCTTTGGTTCATTACAATTTACTCAAGCCTAGTAACATACACAATATCTCTGACACTGGGAATACATTCCCTGAGGTCCATAGATATCCCTAGATACCAAGAACATGCAAATGGACCCTGTAGAAGTGGAGCAATCTTCCATTTACTTGGGTATGTATTTTTAGGCAAATATTCTGAAAATATGATTTTCTGACAATATGGCTAGTGCTTAACAGGTTAACCGGCTGACTACAGGACTACAGTATCTGACCTTTAGAGTGTATTTTTGCAGTTTTAGGCTCACATCTTATTAGACAAAATATTTAATGTCTACAACAATATTAGCTTAATGATGATGTTACCTTAACCCTGTAAAGCCCAAATATAGAAACACAATAGCAATTTTTTTTTACCTTACATATGTTGTTAATTAAAGGGTTTTCAAAATGTTTACATTTTTGTAAGTTTTGATAATGATGTTCACCTAGAGATAGATTAACAGGTTAGACTAGGTTGCACCAGTACCATAAATACAGTTGTTACAAACATGACTTCATGACCCTATGACCTATGGACGTTCACATAAATATAGAGGGATTATAAAATCATACTATACAGATTCTAGCTTTAAATTATTATTTTTACATTGTAAGGAAAGACAGAATAACCAGCATTCCAAAGTCAGAAGAAACCGTTGCTTTTCTCATGCAAAGAGCAGCTGTTGCTAATATTGTGTATAGCTACTCAGTCTATAATAGTTTGTTTATAGTTGTGATCATAGAAGTATGATATAACAATCTGATTATTTAACATAGGTAATTAACTTTACCTATGCTTTTTGTGTTGGAACTAACCATTTATATGGTTTCCTCTTCAGAGAGGACTGTGCAGATAAACTACCTGAAATAATTCTACATCTTATTAAGAATTTATCTCAGAGATGTTCCCAGTAGAGTTTCAAATCAGCAGCTAAATTAATTTCAGTCGGAGCCATAGGATGGCAACTATCAAATTATCCAGCTACAGTCCAACAAAGCCAGTACTATCTCATCTTGGCATCTCCTCACACACACACGCACATACACACGGACACGCACACACACACACGCACACAGACTAAACACACATTTAACATGCAGGCTAATGAGAAGATTAATCTGGCAATGTCTGCCAGACACTTCTAGACCCCCCTCACTCACTATGTTTCCTCCATATCTCTCTCTCTCTCTCTCTCTCTCTCTCTCTCTCTCGCTCCCTCCAACAACTTAATTACAAATGGGGACCCAAATGAAGACAGATTACGTTACACCGTAACACTTGAAAATTTTGTCTCTTCTCGTCATTCTTCTCTCTCCCTCCGCCATTACATTCCGGTCGCCTTGTGCTTCATTAACCCGTTCACTACCACACTACAGACAGTTAACCGGGAGGACGAGCTGGTGAATAAGCATGAGCCCTGCCACCACTGGAAGCCCCCAGAAGACAGGAGAACTTGGCTGGTCAATGCGCTGTAATTGTAAATATTAGTGCCGTTTAGCTAAAAAGGGGATTCAAAAAATATCCTGAAAGCTTTGTGTTTTTGGGAACGGGACGACCAGATAACTCCAAAGCGCTCTGGGTTGGAGACACTTCAGACTCAGTCTCCATCTAGCTACTTCTCCCGGCATGAAACCCCTGGAAGACCTGAGGCATAATCTCCTCTAAATGCTTTTATTAAGAGTCTAATTGCTGTTCGGGTTTCCTCCCTTCAGGAGCGGAGGCGGCGTAACTAAAGCAGGGCTTAGTTGCCCCAAAACAGACTGTTGGCGAGAGAGAGAGAGAGAGCGAGCGAGAGAGAGAGAGAGAGAGAGAGATAGAGAGATAGAGATGCTTACAGTAGTATTCTGTATTATGGGTATTCTGTAAACACGTGAACTGCCATTCTTTAAGCCCTTTATATAATAATAATACTAATAAGGCAAATATTATACCGTGTTCCTTTAATAATTTAATGACTGCATTGGGATGGCATTGTTTACGGGCAGTCACATTAGCAAGATAGGGGTAGAGAAGAAGAAAAATGGGCATAAATAATACCAAAACAAAGGTGGTGAGAACAGAGAAGAAGAAAGATCACAATGGTGGTGGGATCCATGAGAAATAGCTGGAATGAAACTCAAGTTAAAGTGAATAAGGTTTATAGTTGCAAAGAATAGTGCAAGAGATTTATATTAAAAGGTGGGTCTCTGATCGAATACCTTCTCTTGGAGTAGGAGCGTCTCTCATATCACTGTAAGCCTTAAGATAATTTGAGGTTGGGAATATACAGCAAGGTACATTATCTAGCTGCATGTATGGTATTCATTAACTTCAGGTCTACACCATGACCACTGTAAACCCTAAAGCCCAAATTAATTCATAATAACATCATATTTCTTGCTTTTCTGAAGCAAGATGAAGACTAGAGCCATATGAAATCCGTTTTATTTTTTTCCAAATTCCATTTGATTTTTTACCAAATTCCGTTTTTTCCGTTTTAATATTTCAAAATTCTGTATTTTGCTTTGTACACGTATTCTACCAACAGAAATAGTGTCTAATAAGTGGGAATGAATAAATGTCCACAATTTTATAAGATATAACAGTCCATTTAATAGGGCTGTCTTAAATACTTCGAAGCTTCGTTCGATGGGCATGGGATTCGAATATGAAAATAAAATTAGATTATATAAAAAATAAAAAATAAAGATATTTCTTTTTATTTTTGTGCAAAATCAACTCTGCCTCTTTGTTAACTACAACAAGCAATGCTGTTTGTTATTTAAGATGAGGTCGGACTCGGCACTGACAGATTTGTGTTCATTGTGCTGCTTTTATAAAGCCTCAAATGACGGCTTACACTATTTCATGAAAGCAAAGTGTTTTGTTTGTCTAAGATTTTAAAAGGTTTAAACTTTACAGCACTGACAACGTTGAACAAAGTGCTGTACAAGTCCCACAACATTATAATTTTTTTTTATTTTTTTTATTATTTACAGTATTCCATTTTTATTGCTCAATTCCGCGATTCCGTCCGCGATTCCGTGAACGCGGATTTCATATGGCTCTAATGAAGACAGAAGCGCAGGCCAATATTCTGATGCACGAACCAACGTGTGTTTCACAAAAGTGATGGGAGCAATTGTAACAGGGGTGATGTAATATTCACATTATTAGGTAGGCTACCTAAAGGTATTATTACCATGAGATATTGGATATGCATGGAATGTTACCTCCCTGTGGCATTAACAATAGTATAATGAACATATTACATTTGCTCCATTATGTGTCACAATAGCAGCTGTACTGACAGTTCTCACCAGCACATATGACAGTTCTGGGAAAGTTGTGTTGGAGATAATTTACAGACCGCCATTTTCTGCATGATTTCAGAAAGTTCATACCCAGTTTTGGTGCAGTGGAGTGGGATCAATCAGTTGAGCGGTTATGGAAGCCTTCATCCTCTACGTCATTATTTATTTGACACAGGCGTTTCCATCTCCTATTTATTGCATGTCTTTCCAGCTTTTCTAATGTGATACTTAGAAACAAGTATAAAAATACTTGGCTGGAAACACAGCTACTCTGTCACTAAGAGATGACACTCAGAGCCGGTTTTCGGCGTGGAATGTCAACTAAAATCAGCCCCATCAAACCATTGCGTAGCAACATAAATAGCAAACACCACACACAGAGACACACACACACGCACACACACACACATGACATTCAGTACAAGTATATCAATTCCAACGACACAAATTGGTCTATGCCTATGCAACACTTTCACAAGATTTCACACCCTGACATCTTACAGCAAGCGTGGCTCACATCTAAGCCTTAAAGTAAATCTTTCATGTAATATGATCACCGTAAAGTCAGATATTTCTGTGTTATTTGCCTCAGTCAGACAGCAGTCTTTTTACACATTAAAGAGAGGGTGTTTATGCAACGGCATTTCCCGGGCTCTCCAAAAGAAAAGGCTGCAATACTTAAAAGATAATGAGGAAACAAACTCGGTATAGGTGCCGATTGCTGATTGATCCCTCTGTTTTATAGCATATGGGATTATCAAAGGATTACCTTACACTAATTATGCACGAAGGTCGACAAGCAGCTTTCATGTTCAAGTGTGTGTGTGTGTGTGTGTGTGTGTCTGTGTGTGTGTGTGTGTGTGTGTTGTGTGTGTGTCCATGTGCATGTGTGTGAATGTACAATACGAGAGACACTGCTGCTAAGGACACAGAGGGAGAAAAACTGACTGGATCTCGACAGATATCCCCATCTCAAGCCAAAAGACACAAAGTCACAGCCACATAACAAAACATACAAACATCCCCCTCCCCCTCTCTTATCAGTACCAAACACACTACAGTAAATCCAAAGCAAGGGCAGACATTTCCCGTCCCTGAAGGGGGGAGGTTGTCACTGTCCCATGGGAGCGCCTCCACTTGGAACAGCTGGGATGAGTGAGTGGCAGTAAACATTCCTGAGTGGAGATTCCCAATGGTGGCGTCTCTGAGGCGTGGAATCGATCTTGTCACATTTCTTGGGTGAAAGGGGGGCGGCGGTGATGAGTGATGGATAATGTGTGGTGTCACCAGAGCATTTACCACATGCTGGCCAACCTATTGATTGACCCTGCATTGTTAATCACACAATAAGACCCCCCGTTCCTAGAGCTCTCTTCTCCTCTCCTCTCCTCTCCTCTCCTCTCCTCTCCTCTCCTCTCCTCTCTTCTCTTCTCCTCTCCTCTCCTCTCCTCACCTCTACTCACTTCTCCTCTCTTCTCCTCTCCTCTCCTCTCCTCTCCTCACCTCTACTGACTTCTCCTCTACTGACTTCTCCTCTACTCTCCTCTCCTCTCCTCTCCTCTCATCTCCTCTACTCACACACTGGGCCTCCTGCTCCAGGTTTAGTCTCCTGATAAACATCCCCTACTGGTATTATAGTCTGACCGGTATTATAGTCTGACTTTGTTGTTTCTGGCTTTGGGTAAATACAGGCTACATCACTTTTTTCTGTTCAAATCCAGACCTAGCTGCCCACCAGATCAGAAGATTAGTTTACGTGAATAATGTTTAAAGTGTGGATTTTCCCTTGAAGCCAACAATTCCGGCTAGCCTTAGTATACCTATTACATGGTCTCAATTCCATTAGCCCCCCCCCCCCCACACACACACACACACTCTTTATACACTAGGGGAGATGTGTGTGTTAACCTAATTACTGTACTTTACTCTATTATGACTCTTATTCAGCCACTAAAATATCCATATGTACATACTGTACTAGTTGTATTCATTCCTCAACTGTACAGCTCAGTAGACACGGTGGACTGATACAGTATATGTTATGTTATCAACATGCTAAATGTATGCAAAATGTTAGTCGGAAACAATGGTAGCAGCCAATTAGATGGAAGGACGGAATGGATGTTTAGTCTCTGATTAGTTGAACTGATGGGTGTCAAGGTTTGGTCCACAGGTATAAAAGCATCGTCGGTATACTGTGTGTTGTAAAAGTATAATACATGTGGTTATTACTGTTTATTACTCAGCCGTCTACTGTATAGTGAAGATTTTATTTTTATTTGAATAAATGTTGGTTCATCTATTAAAAGATGAATGCTTTCAAAATGACATACACAAGGATATTAGGATAGTGAGCTAAAGGTGTTTTAGTTTTTTTCCCGTTGACCCATCCGCACTCTAGTGCAGACTTCATGTGAGTATTTTGTGAACTGCTCCTTATGTGTCTGTATTGACCTCAGTGTTAAACATAAGTTAAAACAGTGCCGATCACCAAATGTAATAACGTTCTTAGCTCACTTTCTTTACACATAGACGTATCCTTTTAACCACTCCTGGTGTACGATCTTGTGAGAACTTAGAGAACTTGACGTACAGCGTCTGACCTATGGTATGTGTGCTGTAGGTGCGTGTGAGTGAGGATGTACATGGTGCGAAGAGGTGTGTAGATGCGGCGAGGGGGCGAGGGGGGGGGGGTACGTAGATGCATGGCCAGGCGAGGGAGGTGTGTGAGACTCACCAGTCGTGGAGGAGATGTTGACGTCGATGCTGATCTCCGGTATGCCCCCTCCCTTCAGCGCCGCCACGCAGGTGTAGGTGCCAAAGTCGGTGAACTTGAGGTCTATGATGTCCAGGTTGGTGGTCCCCGGCGAGATGTCCGGGTCCGTCTGGGTGATCACCATGCGCTCGGAGCTCCGCAGGGCGCGCCCGTTCTTCAGCCAGCTGAACGTCAGCTCCTCCGGTGGGGTCGCCTCCACCTATAGAGAGATACAGGATAGAGGAGTTTTTTTTTTTAAATCCTTCATGTCACGTTCACTTGAATAATTGGTGTGGCATGTCATGTGTTTTGCTCCTTCGTGTGAAAATGATGGGTTTAAAGGCTGGCCTAACAATGAGTACTAGTTGCAAGTGCAATAATGTCGTGTGTGTGTGTGTGTGTGTGTGTGTCTGTGCGTCTGTGTGTCCAAGTGCTCTCTCCAGCGCCTTCACTGTACCTGACAGGATATCTTCACCTCCCGTCCGATCTGGATGTTGTCGTCGTTGTGGTAGGGGTCTGGTGTGATCCAGAAGCGGCCCTTCTTCAGCGCTGCAAAGAGACAAACCTGTTACTACAAACTGCTGTTGCTGCACCCGGGGGAGCGTGTTACTACAAAACTGCTGTTGCTGTACCCGGGGGAAGCGTGTTCTCCAATTCCAGAGACATTTGGAAAGAAGAACAAGGTCAGCCAGAGCACATAGCAGAGAGAGAGAGAGATAGACAGAGAGAGATATAGAGAGAGAGATAGAGAGATAGAGAGATAGAGAGATAATCTGAGATTGAATACTTCTCTCCAAGTTCAGTTTTAGCCCCAAATAGCACATTTGAAAACTACTGATTGGAAAGGTAAACAGAACTGTAGAGCATTGCACTACTCAAAGATGACACACACACACACACGTGCGTGCGCACGCACAAGTATACTGCTATACGATTGAAAAAGATACAAAACAAAATAGCCACTGTTGCTAATCCAATTTAGTTTTCAAACTCCATTTTCAAAGGACAGCTTCTCTGAAGGAAAAACAGGTGCATGGTTTCATTATGAAGCATGTGTCCCGACCCTGAGCCTATACAGTTCAATTTATCTCTTCTGCAAAAAATAAAAAACAACAACAACAACAACAGAAAAACTGACAACGCCACGAACATCTTTTCATCTCACAATTCCCGGGTGACATTATCATATTCTGTTCTGCGGAGGGAAAGCGAGAACAAAACCTGTGTGTCAGACTTAAACACGGGAAATTGAATGTGCAAAACATCGAGGCACACTGTGCCGAAGTGCGCGGGGAAGGAGAGAGAGAGATGACTGACATCCATGCCTTCCTACCATCCTTCCCTCCACATCTTAAATCATCAGCGAGCAGGGGATCTGATTTCTGACACACGTCAGACAAACGTTATAGGATGGTATCAACGCGGTCCCACCGTGACTTTTGTCATCATTTGCATTCGCGTGCGCACACGTCGCTTTACATAATGTTCTTCCACAAGCCGGGGATCAGATCCTAGGCGCGGCACAGGGAATTCACTAGCTGTTGGCATAGAAACTGGCGTTGATGAATTGTAAATGTGACACATGGTGCATGTATATCTCTGTGACCTTTATGGATGTAATACAAGATATTAACAACAGCCCACGATGGCTGCCCTATAGTGCTCTGATCAGGGGGGTTATGTGAGCATGCGTGCTGACAGATGCACAACATGCGGTTAACAACATAGGATGAAGCCTGTAATGGAAACCATTAGAGCATTTTAACACACGCACGCACGCACGTACGCACACACACACACACACACACACACACACACGCACACGCACACGCACACACACACACACAAATGCACAGGGGAAGCAATTCACTGCAATATATGAGAAAAATAAACGTTGAAACTTGAAACACACATACACGCACCACACACACACAAATCGTCCTCCAATCAAACCATTTGTTCCATGAAATGTATGAGACAGAGTTTGACTTGAACTGAAAAGGGTGTTGTGTCCCAGCGAGTTCCTCTGTAGAGTAGGAAGCTACAAAGGAGTGTTGACACTGCAGGGATGCATAGTCTCATCCAATCATCACACATTGTGCGTGAGTGTCTTTTTGTGTGTTTTCATGTGTGTGTGTGTGTGTGTGTGTGTGTGTGTGTGTGTGTGTGTGTGTGTGTGTGTGTGTGTGTGATTAATTGTGCTGTCACAGGTGACATGTGGATTAACTACTTCTCTCTCTCCTTCATCCCTCTCAGCTCAATTAATCTCCCTTTATTCAAACAAATGCAGATCAACTCTGCACTTAACACATTCGCGGCCATTCGATTTCCCCATCTAGCTGTAGCTGGGCCAGGTTTCCATTACATAGTTTCACTGTGCGTCACCTTGTTTGTAGAGCTAAATCTATATTTTATATTATAGCTATGGATACAATACCATGGTCATTTGACAGTAATTGTCTTCCGTTCAAGATGCAAACAATTATAAATTGTTCATTTCATAATTTCGGAATGATCCGGGCTAATTCCTGGGAGGCTGGCTATAGGGCGCAACGTGAATTCTACTAAAACCATTGGCGTTTCATCCCTGTACACGCTACTATTTTCAAATCAAATCTATATAATAGGCATTATGTTTCATCATGAATGCATGAAAGGGGGGGGGGTCGTGTCTGATTATTTGATTGCCAGTAACGTCATTCGTTATTACCACACACGCCGATCAGGGGGATGGGGATGATAACCTTGCACGATCAAGCTGAAATTGACATCAAATCATGAATCAAAATCAAATGTATTTGTAAGGCCCGACAACACACGTTAATGTCCCCATGGGCCGTACACGTCTTCTTTAAACAAGTCAAGAAGAAACATCACAATAAGTCAAGAACAAAACAAGAACACCATAAGGTCCAATTTTTTTTTAATAAATGCAAAATAAATGCAACACTCCCAGACATACCCCACGCGAAGGTAAGGAAAAACTCACTAAAACCTAGCAATAGGAAAAAATGCACCACAGGCAATGTGTAGGAGAGAAACCTTAAAAGGGCCATTCAAGGGGGGATCTCCCTTTTTAGATGTCGGTGATAGTAGTGTTGCAGTAAAAACAGTTGGTAAGCATGCACTCATGTGTGTAGTGAAACACAGATGAGTGCATGCGATAGCAACTGAACAGATTGTCAGATTGTCCTTACCTGTGGTCGGTGGTATTCCAAAAAGAATATTCCAATTATTTGATGGCCATCTGGTCCATCCTATGTCCACCTGGTCCACGACATAACCCACCACAACATATGGTTCGGGGGTCCCGAAAACGATTCAATGCGATCGGGTGAAGCCCTGGGTTTCCCATTACTAGAAAAGTCTGCCTGGAGTGGTTTAAACGTAGCACCCGGTCTGAAACAGGGTTTACTGCACTCTCAATACTGCTTACTAGCAGGATATGGCCGGCACTGCACCTTCGGAGTCCCAGTATGCATTTTAACGGCAACATACAGGTCCCTGACATTGAATAGGATATTAAAATCGAAAAAAAGGGAAAACGATCGGCCGCTAACCGTTGGCACCCAATAACGTATATATACGTGGTTGGCTGCGAAAGTGTTAACTCATTCACTGCCAACGACAAGTGGCTGTGGGACGGCCACACGTCTTCATGTTTCCTTGTCGAGCGAGGGCAGCTGTTCTGGCGGTTTCATCGAAGCGCGTCAAATATCTCCGATCCATATGTTGTGGTGGATTATGCGGCATGCCATAGACGAAATGGACATTGGATATACCAGATGGCAATCAAACAATTGGAATATTACTTTTGGAATACTCCCGGCCACAGGTTAGGATGATTTGACGTCAATTTTAGCTTGATCCTGCAATGCTTTCATACCGATCGGGCTGATAACCGTTTTTAGTGTTCAATGCAAATGCCGTTACTGACAATCTGAATGAATGAGTTAAGAGACAGAAGACAAAACTGCCTGTTTGAGGCAGACTGAGCCTGACTGCTGAGTGACAGCCTGTACAGCTGTAACTAGCTGCCTTTTCACCATAAAACATTCCAATGTTTGTAAATAGACCACAATAATGAAAATATTAAACTGGGCAATGGCCATAATAGATTCAAGATTCAAGATTCAAGAGTTTATTCATCACATACATTACCAGGGCATACAGTGAAATGTGGTTGGCATAGGCCATTTTGCAATTAAGCCTTTGCAAATGAAATAGCCCATGTAAATAATGGCATATCATATAGTAATTTGCCTATGTAAATACATTTGTAAATATGTTTTTTAATGTTAATGTTATATAGGCTAGGGCCTCAAATAAAATCTGCAAAAAAAGCATCTCCTTGTTAGACTATGGGCCTAGGCCCTACTGTTGGTCAAAGAAACTTCCCAATAAACATGTTGTACCTTGAGTCAGAAGTTTGTTTGTTTTGAAAGAAACGCAAGAATAGAAGCATGATTGTGTTGTAAGTTCATTCCTACTCGATATAAATGTTAAATAAATAATAAATGTTAGTCAGTAATTATTTTGAGCTCAGAAGGCCTGTGCATGGCCCAACGTTACGTTTGATTTAACGTACCCGTTAACTATAAACAAGTGGATAGAGGACCGGCCTACATCTACCGGTATTCATAAAAACAGCATTATTAGACATGCCAATCCAACGAAAGACGAGCTGGACGCACTGGAGAAAAGCCATAATGAAATCAACACCACCAAGTCGACGGCCGGGCCTGTCGTCCAACTCCCGGGAACTGTCCAAGGTGCTGATCCCCCAAGGCGCTGATGACTTTCTCAGACTTTCGCTTGCATAAGCCTAATACATCATTAATTTGCGTTGCCAAGCTGGTTGATAGCCTACTCCATTTGAAATTCCATAGCAACGAGACATCTTTAGGAAAAAAAATTCTATGCCAAGTTCACTGAAATCGATATAAAATACCATAGAATTGTCTGTATTCATCCTATATTTTTCCTGACGGTGCAACTTGCTGTATAAAAGCAATAATACACGAGCACCCGTGGGATGTCATGAATATTGCCACTTTGTGATTGCCACTTTGTGATGCTTTGCTCTCGTGGCTGCGGGCGCATCACAGCCGTGGCAATATTCATGACATCCCATGGGTTATCGTGTATTATTGCTTAAATAACACTAAAGGTAAGGGGAAAACACAAAAAGCACAATATGGCATCTTTAAAGTAGCTCATATTAAATGTACTTAAGTATCAAAAGTATCAAAAGTATTTATCTGGTATCAAAATGTACTTAAGTACAATGTAACAAAACAACCAGCTATTTCTTTATTAACTACTTTATTAACTACTGTTGATGAATTGTAACGTGACACGTGGTGCATGTATATCTCTGTGACCTTTATGGATATGATACAATACATTAACAACAGTCCACGATAGCTGCCCTATAGTGCTCATCAGGGAGGTGATGTGAGCATGCGTGCCAATAATCAATATCCTCAAGACGACAGATGCATAAAATGCAGTTAACAACATAGGATGTAACCTGCACACGCACATGCACACACACGCACATGCACGCACACACACACACACACAGGGTCGCCCATGTGTGTGTGTACCTTTGCATTAGACAACTAAACGTGAAACTTTAACCCTGTGATGCCCAAATAAAAAAGACATTAGCAACTTCAGAGGCCAGAGAGTGGGACCTATAGAAACATTTACCATCGAATAGCATTGTCAGGCTGAACAACAGATCCCATTGATTATGTAAATGTGGTTTTTAGCTTTTTTCTAAAAGCTAAAATTGACAGGGTCACACACACATCCGATATACAGTACTCCAATCAAACCTCTTGTTCCATGAAAATGTATGTGTATGAGACAGAGTTTGACTTGAACTGAAAAGGGTGTTGAGTCCCAGCAAGTTCCTCTGTAGAGGACGCTGCAAAGAAGTGTTGACTCTGAGGGATGCATGATATCATCCAATCATCACACATTGTGTGTGAGTGTCTTTTTGTGTTTTCTCGTGTTTGTGTCTGTGTTTATTTGCATCTGTATTCACATATGTACAGTATGTGTGCATATGTGTATCTATGTTAAGTATGTTATGTGTGTGTGCGTGTGTGTGTGTGCGTGTGTGCATGTGTGTGTGTGTGTGTGAGGGTGTGTGTACTAGTGTGTGAGTGTGTGTATGTGTGTGTGTGAGTGAGGGTGTGTGTACAAGTGTGTATGTGTGTGTGAGTGAGGGTGTGTGTACTGTACTAGTGTGTGTGTGTGTGTGTGTGTGTGTGTGTGTGTGTGTGTGTGTGTGTGTGTGTGTGTGTGTGTGAGTGAGGGTGTGTGTACAAGTGTGTGTGTGTACTAGTGTGTATGTGTGTGTGTGTGATTCATTGTGCTGTCACAGGTGACAGTGGATAAACATTTGGATGAACTACTTCTCTCTCTCCTTCATCCCTTCAGCTCAACTATATTCATCTTCCCTTTATTCAAACAAATGCACATCAACTCTGCACTTCAACTAGCACCATCACCGGTCCAAGTCTCTCAGGTGCTAATACTGCGTTCAAAAAGAGTGCCTTGCAAGGCTGTGTCACAGCAGATTTAAACGTGTCATGGTATTGTTTTTTTTGTCGTCGTTGTTGATTTGTGCTATTGGTGTGCCATTGATTGGTACTGGCAGTGCATCGTCAGTGTTGGTTGGTGTCATTGGCGTCGTTGATTGGTGCTATTTGAGTATCAGTGGTGTTAATCAGTCCTGTCGGTCTGTCGGTGACATCGATCGGTCATCATCGTACCAGTTTCTCTAGGAGGGGAGTGAATAGTGAAGGGAGGGTAGCTTGGTGCAGGTTATTGTGATGCAGCCTTTAGTTCACAGTCAACCTTTTCCTACCATGTCTCTCTTGCCTTACCAAAACTCAGTCCCATCGCAAAGAATATAGCAAGTAATGAGTCATAATGAGAGACTTTCAGTGTGTCTCTATCCAAAAAACGTGTCTATGAAAACTGTCCGAAGTGTAGCTCAACATTTCCTTAGTACAATTTGGATATGCGCAAACACAAACCACTGTTTTATATATTTTAGATAACGCAACACTTTTTGTATTCCAACAAGATAAATGTATCTTCTTCAACAACTCAGTCTCCGCTGTACACTTGCTTCAACCTGCATCAATTCACGCCTTGCGGGAATTCAGAGTGAGACTTCTGTGCAGTGGCAAAAAAAAGCTCTCTTAGTGGACATTTGTCCATGTGATTACATTGCAAATAACGAAGTTGTCCTCTAAGAGTATTGTGTTAATTCATAGTAGAGGTTGGGTGCTTTCTGGTGTGTATGTATCACATTCACACACCCAAGTGATTTAGATTGACTTTACAACTGCAAATACAGGGTCTGTCCACAATATGTAGTTATATTTCATATGGCTTTACGCTCTGCTCTATTGGAACTGTCCCTTTCAGCTATCGTGAACATTTTCAACCACGTGCACGCACGTACACCTGCCTGACCACGCCCACATCCGCTCACATATAAGCAGGGTCATGGCCATACTACCAGCTCCTTCCCTACTTTCACCACCTGGAAGTCCGTGCTGCAGTGCACCTCTTCAAGTTCAGTGCTGAGGTAGTTAGTTAGTTATAGGAGCTGTGTTGACATTGTCTTTTGTTTTTCCCTCTCTCACTAATTTACGGGAGAAAAAAAGAATAATGTTGTCACCACCGGAGAGTCTAGAGCAGGGGTCTCAAACTTGCAGCCTGTGGGCCAATTGCGTCCCACTGGATGATATTTTGCGGCCCCCTACTTGACATCAAAGTTTAGTGTTAGTGCGGCCCGCGCACAACTTTTTGCCGAGTTGGACGTTTTATTTATTTTATCACTTGTAGGCTACCATAGCGCAGGCTCATGACCGCAACGTTACGTTAGTGACTTGGTTGAAACTTGATTCCGGAGTGATACCAAGTAAAGTGGAAGAAAAATATATCCTGTCAGGCAGGCATCCTCAAAATTCTCCGCTATCTCCTCTGCAAGCACTGCTCCACTGTCTGTGTCTGTCTACTCTGGTCCAATCACATTCAGTGTCCCGTCAGCGTTTCCCCCCCCCCCCCCCCACCCACAGTCTGCGAATCAGAGGCAGAGTAGGTCGGGTCTTCACGGAATGCGTGTGTCGTCTCTTTCAACGGTCCGAGTCAGAGTGAGAGTTGACAGTGCATCCACAGGTAGTCTAATCTGCAGGTACTGTAGCTAGTAACCTCGTTCCCAGTTTTATCTCCGTGAGATAAATGTAGCTAGTAGCCTAGTTTCGCCAGCAGGCAGCTAGTAGAAAAATGTGGCATGTTCAAAGATGGCCAGTAAAAGAAAAGTCAACAGTGAAAATCGCTGCAATTCAAAGGTGAATGGACTGAAAAATATGCGTGCATCCTCCCAGCACCAAACCAATGTGCCTAATATGCCAAGAAACGGTAGCTCTTGTGAAGAGTGGCAATTTGAAACGCCACTACGAAACAAAAGTTATTTTGATGCAACCTTTCCTCAAAATTCAGTGCTTAGAACCACAAAAATAAATGGAATGAAATCATCATATCAAGCTGCAAGCAGAATTATTGTTAAATCTATGTCACAACAAGAAAAAGCAACCAAGTCCTCACTCAGTGGCATGGGTTTTGGCTAAACACAAGAAGCCATTCTCTGATGCATACATAATAAAATAATGTATGACTGAAGTGATGGAGACCATGTTCGAAGGCAAACAAAAGCAAATCCCCCTCAGATAGCACAGCAACCAGAATAACTGAAATACTGACTGGTGATTTGAAAGCTTTGTGAATGCACAGTGCATTTCCATAGCTGTGGATGAGTCCACTGACACCACTATGTTCTGAAGAACCGTTCATGTTCTGAAGAACTGTTCATGTTCTGAAATGTTATTGCTAAAGATTGAGAAGATTGGATCAGTTGTACTTTTTGGAATACTTGAAACCCCTTTTTTGTGGAATATTTGATGCGGCCCAGCCTCACCCAGACTCTACTGTACCTCCAGCAGCCCCCAGGTAAATTGAGTTTGAGACCCCTGGTCTAGAGGATTATTCTGACCTCCACCGGCGGAGGAAAGTACGCAAGGGAGTTGCGTGTTTTTTGTCTCCGAGCTTAGGGCTTCGCTGCCGACGCCACTGTATCTCTGGCAACGCCGTCCTGTGAGGGAGGCAAGCATTTTCTGCCCTTTCTTTGGGCTAGGCAGTTGGCTATCTGGAGTGACCAGGCCTGCACTCCACCTTACGCAGCTTCAGTAGCTAGCCGTTAGCTTGTAGCTAGCCGTTAGCCTGATATAGCTAGCAGTTAGCCTGTGGCTAACCGTTAGCGATAGCCGCAGGGATTCTGCGTCATCTCTGGCAGAAGATGTCGTCGGCCTGCACCACGGCCGGCCGCAGGATATGGGCAAAACGCCGGAGCAGGACTCCAGCTGTCGCCACTATTGGCCCCGCCAGCAAGAGGCCTCGTCAACGGGGAGACCACCATTGTTGCTGCCAGCCGTCCTGCGACCCGGGGGTACAGGTAGGACACATTACCCCTTCTGCCCCACTCCCCCCCCGGGGGGATACGACATGTGCAATATAAACCCACAGCTAGGGTCGCGTTCTTGCTTGGGAGTTGTGCAAATTTCTCTGAAATTTGCTTTGGTTGCTGTTTTGTATAACTTGCAAGGCCTGTATTTCTAGCACTTAGCCAATGGCTTATGTCTTTTCTCTCTACCTAAGCCAGTGTTCTTTCTTACGTGGTAAAAGTGAACTTGACGGCTTCATTGTACGATGAGGGTTGTGTGTTTCATGTAAATAAGTTTTAGGATAAAACGTAGCATTGAGTCCGCAACTGGTGTGCTATTGTTAGCTTACATAGTTGTACATATGTAGCATGTAAACCAAGGACTTTTTGAGTCCCTCTCTTCAGTCTGATATTTTTTCTTTGCTTAAGGGTAAAGATAAAAAAATAGCGGGTGGCAAGTTTTTTGCGCGTAGGCCACAAACGAGGTTATCAGCTGTGGTTGGCGTGCAGAATGTAAAGCTATTACACTACAGGTGTATATGCTTTCATTTAGCGCATTATACAACTGGTGTCATGGCTCTGCCTTTTTTATTGCGTCGTATCAGGGGTGAGGTGGTTGAGGGGGGTGGACAAATACCCCCCCCCCACTCACGGACATGTCTCTTGGCCAATAAGAAAACGTGCCTGTGACGTCTTCAATGGCCGGGGAAATCCTGTGTCCCACTATCCAAATTTGGTGTGGGAGACAGCGTTTTTTTGTGCGGTCGGCTGGGAAGGAGATTTTTATTTCTACCGAGCGTCAGTGCACTAGGTTAGACTTGAGGACTCGCGTACATCTCCGGGGGGAAATGAGGGAGTAGATCAAACATTGGCAGGGGGGTTTCACGCCCGTTAGGTGGGCCACCGGGAGCGGCACGTTCGCGTACTGACGGTCTTGGTGGCGCCCCCTGTGATGTTTTGGATCGACACGCGTACCTACCCCCCTCTTAGGACTGGGGGCGGCGACGTGACAAGGGCACTGGACTTGTCCTGGTCATGCCGGACCGGATCAGTTTAACCCATTGTCTGCCGGGGCGCAGACAAGTTCTGGTACCCCGAAGGACCCTGAGCTTTTCCGGGGGGAAAATGCCAGGGCGGGCCGGACGTCACAGGGGTTGATGTCATGAATGTGTGTGTCATATAGATGCCACTACGAGTTGCCCTTAAAGTAAAACTCCAACATTTTGGGAAATTAGCTTATTTGCCATCTATTGTTTTATTGTTTTATTGTGGATCCCCATTAGTCTACACCAAAGTGAGACTACTCTTGTTTAGTCTACTGGAGTTAGACAAGAAGATACATACCTTTTTCTTCTCTGTGCATGCAGTAGGAGTAGGAAGACGTTGGGAACTAGGCTAATGGAGGAACCTACTTCCAGTGACTGACGCTAAGCTAGGCTAACGGTGCGCGTCTTCCTACTCCTACTGCATGCACAGAGAAGAAAAAAGGTATGTATCTTCTTGTCTAACTCCAGGGTAGATGGCAAATAAGCTAATTTCCCAAAATGTTGGAGTTTTCCAACATTTTGGGAACAGTGGTGTGCATTGGTCCATACTATGTTGTACCTTTTTGCACAATGTTAGGTGGGTTGGTCCTTCTACATTCGTTTCACCCCTCCCTCCCTGCTAAACCGGGGATGGGAGGGGGCTGTCGGGGAGGCTGCTTCTGTCAACTCCTCTATGCATCCCTGTGTAGGTCCCGGTCATCCAGGCCCAGGTTGCGCCTTGCCCTCGTTGACCTGTTGGCCTGGGTTAACCCTTTTTAAACCTGAAACGCCTTGAACTGCATTGTATAGCCTGTGTATACTCGCAGTTATGTTTCCGGGGTTTCTTAATACACTCATACAAGTTCCTTGGGGTACACCTGAATAATAAACTGGACTGGTCGGACAACACAGAGGCCCTCTACAGGAAGGGACAGATCAGGCTGTTCTTCCCGAGGAGACTCAGGTCCTTCAATGTGTGCAACAGACTGCTGCAGTCTTTTTACCAGTCTGTTGTGGCCAGCATCCTCTTCTATGCTGTGGCATGCTGGGGAGGCTACATCAACTCAAGGGACACCAACAAGCTCAACAAGCTGGTGAGGAAGGCTAGCTCCGTGGTGGGAGTCGAGCTACCTAGACTTGAGGTGATGGCAGAGAGGGGGATGATAAGGAAGCTGGCTGCCATCATGGAGAACCCCTACCACCCCCTCTACGACGAGCTAGTCAAGATGAGAAGCTCGTTCAGCCACAGACTCATTCCCCCCCGACACTCAACTAACCGCCTCGGACAGTCCTTCATACCAGCGGCCATCAGGCTCCACAACAGTGGGCAGCGACTAGCAGCCTCCAGGCTCCACAACAGGGGGCAGCGACAGCGACTGCTACCAGACATTGACCTGGGACTTATAGGAACCCGAGGAGGACAACCTACACTACCCACTAGCGGGACGCCTCGTTTGACGGCGTCCCGCTTTTTTTGTGTCTCTGAACCAATACATTGTTTGAAAGCTAAGATGACCGCCCTACTTGGCTTCCAATTTTCTGTTGTATTATTATCAACTTTGGACCTGTACTAGATAAGACTTCAGGCTATGGCCCCATTGTGTTTTCCAGCCAATTACAGCTGGAACCTGTAAGAGGCATCTGTTTGCTAAATAATTCAGACGTAAGTAAAAAAATTTAAATAAAGTGTATTTCAGTGTGTTCAAACCTCAAACCTCTAACTCTATTACAGTATCACTCAGAGTGATTCTTCCTGTTGTGGAAGATAATTCAGAATGTTTCTGTTCAAAAGAGGTCAGACTCATGCATGTGCTATAAATGGTTCAAGAATAGCTTTCAAATTACTTTGGGTATGCAATCGACAGGCATTTAATGCAACATTTGCAGGTTATAGGGACTGCTACCTCTATCTGTTTCCTTATTTGCAAAACTTAATACGACTTGTAAATGTGTTAATTATTGTTAGATTGCCGACAGTATTTATTCCGACACAGTAGAAAGAACTACATTTGAGTCAGAGGGGTGTGGTTAAATACTCAGGTCTCAAGTGTCGTACAGTGTACCCAGCATGTATATAATATGTAGAGTGTACCCAGCATGTATATAATATGTACAATGTACCCAGCATGGGGAGTAGAATCCTGAAAGTTGGCATATTTGAGACTTTCTCTCTCTTGCTCGCTGACACATGCTGTTTACGTTTCTAACTAGTACGGGTTGCAGAAAACTGTGAGGGGAAACAGTTGGGCTCACAGGAATCATTGTATTGTTTTCTGTGAGACAAAAAACAAACAAACAAAAAAACATCCTTCCCCTGAAAATATCATCACCCTGAAGTAGAAATGTAGGCAGTACCATGCTAGATTCAGATTAGGATACGACCCTAAAACCTTGGCTACGGGCTGAAATGTTCTTTTTACAGTGTGTGCTGGAAAAACATGAAATTGATATTCTAGGCCATTTGTCCGAGGCTGTTATCTAGAAAACAGAACGTGTTGAAACAAGCATGTCAGAGCTGGTCCCAAGGTCAGTGTCACACTTGGCCTTCAGCAATAACAAACAATCACCTTTGACCTAACATTTGCATATAGCAAGCCCTGTTTGGAGCAGTTTAAAATGCTTTCCTATCCTATCCTCCAATCATTGCAGGGAATAATACATTTGAAATGTGTTGTGCACTACACTGACAAAAAAAAAACGTTGAATTCAAGGAAAGATAGAGTTATAGGGAGAATAACCGTTAAAACTTTTTTTTCATTTTTTTTAATCCTATTTTTCTCCGCCTGATTTTCTGTGCTTTTCCTCCCAACCCAATTTTGTTGTCGTTATGCCAATTCCCCCCTCCCCTACCTGGTCGTTGTGCGCATGTGCCCCCTACTGGTCGGTCTAAGGAGCCCTGAGGTCTACCACATGCTTCCTCCGACACATGCAGAGACAGCCAGCGGCTCTCTTTTCACCTGACAGCGCGGACTCTCATTGGTGAAGTGTAACGCGTGGGAGGTCACGCTGCCTTCACCACATCCTGTCTTTTGCTGTGCAGGCGCCCAGACCTGACCTGTAGGAGTCGCTGTCCACAACGCCAGATTACCACCCATCAACTTCCCTCCCGCTAACTCAGCCAAACGAGTTAGTATGACGGCTGGCCCAAGCCGGAGGCAATGCTGACACCCGGATTCGAGACCGGAGTCTCTTGCATTAGTGACGAGCGCAATCTCTGCTGCGCCACCCAGCCACCTCTATAACCGTTAACTTGACTCAAGAGTAGTAAATTATTTTTCTTTTTTTTTAAGGTTCCATACACTCCAGGTAATTGAATAAATCTATCGGGAAATATGAAAAGTATGTGACATTTAACCTGTGCTGGATGTTGAAATATCTTGACCACGCGTTCCCAGTGGATACTTTTCTCCCATAGCCTGGTCAGGCCACAGATGATGACTCATGCGGGCTGGCAGTACCGTATGCCAGGGCTACCGCTACATACCTGGACTCATGCATATTTCAGCATATTTTGCTCACCGCCTCTTCTACACTGAATCTTCGCATGCAGCCATTTTATCCAAACATAAAAGAGGCGCGTGTGAGTGTGTGTACGCGGAAACGGGACACTTTACCAGATGACACTGTGATGTGTGTGTGTGTGTCCCATACTTCCAACAACACCAACACCAGTCGTGCCAAAAGCCCCGATGAATCTTTAACGATGGTTCTACTCTGAAACAGAACTTTCCCATTTACCCGGGAGGTGAACTGAACTGTGCAGTGTCTCCGCCGACTGTTACATTATTTCAACTGCTTCATTCATATCTTATGAGAGCACTAGAGGCCGCCTGTCACATGTGCGTATGTGTGGAGTCTGTGCGCATTTGTTTGTGCGTGTAGGCAAGCGTATGTCTGTGTGTGTATGACTGTATGTGTGTGTGTTGAATAGTAAGGAATAGTAGGAGGCTTTACAGAGAGTCAGTCAGTCACAGAACTCGCCTGCTGTGGCACCAAGCAAAGTGGGGAAGAGTGCTGTGAATTACGGCCACTGAGAAACTCTTAACAAGCGTCTCGAACACCAGCCTCACGCCACCAGTATCACAGGAAACGGGGCGCACAACAACAGTTACCATGCACAAAAGATAACATTGGCCCTGAATTATTGATGGCTTTTGGAAAGTCTGCTTCCTTTCATCGGCATCAGTGCTCTCGGTCACTGAACCTGAGCCGTGGCTACGTGCCAGAGAGACGTAGCATCCAGAGAGACGTAGCATCCAGAGAGACGTAACATTAAGATCTACACATATTCTTAATTCTGTAACTTAAACCACACACATTTGAAATGTTTATTCTAATCCTTGGAATACACACATTCTTAAGATACACACATTTATTCTGTAAACCTTGGAATACTTATTGTAAAACTATATTCTTAAGATACACAAATACATATTCTTAAGATACACAAATACACTAAATACATTCTGAAGATATTGTATTTTTCTGAAAACCTTGGAATACACAAAAACATATTGTGAAATGTTTAATCTGAAAACCTTGGAATACACAAATACATATTGTGAAGATACACAAATACATATTGTGAAGATATTGTATTTTTCTTAAGATACACAAATACATATTGTGAAAACCTTGGAATACACAAATACAATCTGTAAAATAAAAATAAACTTTTGAATCTTTTATTTCTGACAATAAAAAAAACTTATTTTGAAAAACGTGGAATACACAAATACAATCTGAAAAAAAAAAACGTTTGAATATTTTATTTCTGACAATAAAAAAAAAACGTATTTCTGAAAAACTTTTATTTTGAAAAAAAAATCTGAAAACTCCTCCCCTTCCGTAACCAGATGTCCCTCCCCTCCTAAAACGGGATGTCCCTCCCCTCGAAACCGGATGTCCCGCCTCCTTGAATCCTCGACCAATCAGAAAAGGGGGCATGACTTAGGGGGTCATAAATCATCTCAAAACTCAAATCAAACTAAAATGGGCGTGGCTATATGCCCTTATAAGGTCTGACATAAGCTGTCTCTTACTCCTCTCTCTCTGGGACACTTTTCTTTACACAGTTACACAGTTCAGTGACATGTCTTGTTTATTTTAGCTACAAAGATGATGTGATGTATTTAGAAATCTAAGAAAATCCTTGTTTCAATAGTATATGAAACTCAAAATGTCCTTTGTTATTAATGTGACTGAAAATGAGTTCAATGTTTCACATTTTGTTTATCATTATATTATTATTTATCATTTAGGAAATTCTATTTGAATAAATTATATTTTTGAAAGCTAACCTCACCTTTTAATTGCCAAATAATAACATACACTCTTACCAGCGGTCAAAACAATGCCATTGACTGCTTTTTATATAGAAATAAAATATATTATGCATAATTGAGTTCGGAATTTTCAGTTGCTCATTTGGCCCCCTGGGAAAAATAATTGCCCACCCTTGATCCAGAGAGAAGTAGCATCCAGAGAGACCCAGCAGCCAGAGAGAAGTGGCATCCAGAGAGACGCAGCATCCAGAGACCCAGCAGCCAGAGAGAAGTAGCATCCAGAGAGAAGTAGCATCCAGAGAGAAGTAGCATCCAGAGAGAAGTAGCATCCAGAGAGACGCAGCATCCAGAGAGACGTAGCATCCAGAGAGAAGTAGCATCCAGAGAGATGCAGCATCCAGAGAGAAGTAGCATCCAGAGAGACGCAGCATCCAGAGAGAAGTAGCATCCAGAGAGAAGTAGCATCCAGAGAGACGCAGCATCCAGAGAGAAGTAGCATCCAGAGAGACGCAGCATCCAGAGAGATGCAGCATCCAGAGAGAAGTAGCATCCAGAGAGACGTAGCAGCCAGAGACCCAGCATCCAGAGAGACGTAGCATCCAGAGAGACGTAGCATCCATTTACATTTAGTCATTTAGCTGACGCTTTTATCCAAAGCGACTTACATGTTCTGTACGACAAGCCATCAGGAAGGGCACAACTCTATCAGCTGAGCAACAATGTTCATCAAAGTGTTGAGTGCTACAGTGTAGGTTAGTTTATTAGGACAAGTGCATGACAGTAAGGTTAGTTCGTTTTTTTTTTTTTATTCAGATAATGGTTGAATAAGTGCGTCTTTAGTCGACGGCGAAAGATTGGACGTGTTTCGGCTGTCCTAACTGGGGTGGGTAGTTCATTCCACCATTGTGGGGCAAGGACTGAGAATAGGCGACTTCTCTTTGATGACCCTCCCGGAGCTTGGATAGGAGTAGATCTGAGGCGGCCAGAAGATGCAGAGCGTAGGGGTCTTGAGGGTGTGTAGTTAGAGACCATTGACCGGAGGTAGGCGGGAGCGGTTCCCTTTGCCGCACGGTATGTTAGGTCGAGGGCCTTGAAGCGGATTCGTGCAGCAATGGGGAGCCAGTGCAGGTCCCTAAGAAGTGGGGTGACATGGGCCGACTTCGGTAGGTTTGAGATCAGGCGGGCCGCTGCGTTCTGAATGAGTTGAAGAGGCTTAGTGGCAGTGGCCGGGAGGCCAGCGAGCAGTGCGTTGCAGTAGTCAAGGCGGGAGATGACTGTTGATTGGACGAGTAGTTGGGTGGCTTCTTTTGTCAGGAAGGGGCGGATCCTTCTGACGTTGCTCAGGAGGAATCGGCAGGTTCTGGTTGTCGCTGCGATGTGAGCAGAGAAGTTCAACTGGTCGTCGAGGACAACACCAAGGTTCTTGGCGGTCGGGGACGCGGTCACAGCTGCATTCTCGACTGTGATGGAAAGGTCGGTCAGGGCGGAGGATTTGGCCGGCAGGTGGAGCAATTCTGTTTTGCTTAGGTTCAGTTTGAGGTGGTTGGTCGTCATCCAGGCGGAGATGTCGGACAGACAGGCCGAGATCCGCTCAGAGACGTGGATATCTGAGGGAGGGAAGGAGAGGAAGAGTTGAGTATCGTCGGCATAACAATGGTAGGAGAAGCCATGAGACGTGATAATGTTACCCAGTGATTTAGTGTAGAGAGAGAAGAGAAGGGGTCCTAAAACCGAGCCCTGGGGGACATCCGTCCGCAGGGGGCGGGTGGCCGACAGGGTCCCTCTCCATGACACTTGGTAGGAGCGGTCATTGAGGTATGATGACAGCCATGTCAGCGCAGAGCCAGCCACTCCCATTCCTGCGAGGGCCGCAAGGAGGATCTGGTGGTTGACTGTGTCGAAGGCTGCAGATAGATCTAGGAGAATCAGGACAGATGAGAGGCCTTTCGCTTTTGCTAAGTGAAGTGCCTCTGTGACCGCAATGAGGGCTGTCTCTGTGGAGTGACCAGTCCTGAAGCCTGACTGATTAGGGTCTAGGAGGTCATTCTGTAAGAGATAAGCAGTAAGTTGGCTGGATATAGCACGTTCAAGTGTTTTAGAAAGGAAGGAGAGAAGAGAGACAGGACGGTAGTTGCCTATGACGGTAGGGTTCAGGGATGTTTTTTTTATGAGGGGCGTGACTCTGGCTTGTTTTAGGGAGGTGGGGACCACCCCCGAGTTGAGTGAGGAGTTGATGGTTGCAGTTAGGAATGTGAGGATGTCTGGTGCTATGGTCTGGAGGAGTGGGGAGGGTAGCCGGTCCAGCTGGCATGTAGTCGGACGGTTCGACGTTACCAGTGTCAGGGTCTCGGCTTCTGTAATGGGAGAGAAAGATGACAGAGTGAAGGATGAGGTTCTCGATTCAGCATTTGGAATGGGTGGGGGTTGGGAGAAGGAGCTGCGGATGTTCTCCACTTTTTCCTCAAAGAAGATCGCAAAGTCTTCGGCAGAGAAAGATGAGGGAGGGGGGGGGTGGGGGGGGAAGTGAGTAGGGAGGACATGGTAGCATGCAGTTTGCGTAGATTCTTGGCAGAGGCCTCGATCCTATGGTGAAAGAAAGAAGCTTTGGCATTAGTAATGGTTTTGGAGAATGTTAACAAGAGGTTGTGATATGTGTCGATGTCAGCAGTGAGGCGTGACTTTCTATACTTCCTTTCAGCTGCTCTCAGGACCTGTCTTTGTTCTCTCACTGGATCTGTCAGCCATGGACTGGGTGGGGAACGGCGGGCAGGTTTCTCAATGAGGGGACAGAGCTTGTCGAAGGAGGTTGTAAGGGCTGAGAGGAGGGTTGAGGTTGCCATCTCTGCGGAGATAGCAGAGAAGGTGTCACTCAAAGGTAGAGCGGATAGTATGTCAGAGGAGAGGGTGGAGGGGGATAGGGAGGCCAGGTTGCGTCTGAGTGAGACGGTTTGAGTTGGGGTGAAGACCTTTCGGTTAAGCATGAGAGTTAGTGAGAAGGATATGAAGGAATGGTCAGATACATGTAGGGGAGTTACCGTGGTGTTAATGATGCTGGAGTTACGGGAAAATATGAGATCCAAGGAGTTGCCTGCTTTGTGGGTGGGAGGCATGGCAGTGGGAGTCAGGTCAAACGATTGTAGGAGGGAGACTACTATGACTGACTGAGATGAGTCAGGCAGGTTGAAGTCGCCCAATAGAAGGAGAGGGGTACCATCTTCCGGTAAGGAGCTTAGAAGCATGTCCAGCTCATCTGTGAAGTGATCGAGCAGACCTGGAGGGCGGTAGAGTGTAACAATGGTGAGATTGAAAGGATTAGAGACAGATACTGCATGATATTCGAAAGAGGAGAGTGACAGTTCTGGGAGTGGTGTTAAGTTTGTAGCCCATGAAGGAGATGTCATGAGGCCAGTGCCTCCACCCCGTCTGGAAGGTCGAGGTGTGTGAGTGAAGTTATAGTTTGTAGATAATGCTGCAGGTGTTGATGAGTTATTGGGGGTTATCCAGGTCTCAGTTAGAGCCAGGAGCTGCAGATTTTGACTATGGGCGTAGGCAGTAATGAAGTCAGCTTTCTTGACTGCTGTTCCATAAGCCTCCCCGTACTGTGACAGGTGTATTAGTGGCTGTAGGAGGGTAGGAGAGATTAGCCGGGTTGCTAGCAAACTGCCGTGGGTGGGTTGAATCGGTTCTGGATGAGCAGATTGTGGATATAGGTATGAGACACATTGTGGTGTCAAGGGTGGCAGGGAGGAAGTAGAGAAGTAGCAGAGTGGGAGGGAAAGGGATGTTTTCTAGAGTGGAGTGTAAGATAGGATTATGGTGTACTTAGCACTAGGTGGATCCCTGGATTCCTCGGTAGATAACTCCAGGAAAACTCCTCTTTGTCCCTCTTCGTTTATTGCCGCTTCGCTGACGCTAAGCCAGCAATCCTTTAAATCCCTATCACTAATTAGTGTTGTCTAACACCTGGCCCTTAATGGGGCACTTAAGGAAACAAAATGGCAGCTTTAAACACGCCCCTTAATCAAGTCAGCTGGTCAGGTCAGAAATCAAGTCTCAGTTTAAAGATATTACTAAATTACTTAAAATGTCTTACCCTGATGCAGTGTAAGTCTCTCGGTGAATGTGATGTCCTTCCACAACAGAATGTAGTACAGAGTGATTCTAGGAGAGGCTGAGGTTCTGCTTTTAAGCAGTGACAGGCCTTTGATAGCACACTCAGTACACAAGTGCTGTCTTTAAGCAGGAAGCAGCCTTTAATGGGGCACTTAAGGAAACAAAATGGCCGCTTTAAACACGCCCCTTAATCAAGTCAGCTGGTCAGGTCAGAAATTAAGTCTCAGTTTAAAGATATTACTAAATTACTTAAAATGTCTTACCCTGATGCAGTGTAAGTCTCTCAGTGAATGCGATGTCCTTCCACAACAGAATGTAGTACAGAGTGATTCCAGGAGAGGCTGAGGTTCTGCTTTTAAGCAGTGACATGCCTTTGATAGCACACTCAGTACACAAGTGCTGTCTTTAAGCAGGAAGCAGCCTTTAATGGGGCACTTAATGAAACAAAATGGCCGCTTTAAACACACCCCTTAATCAAGTCAGCTGGTCAGGTCAGAAATCAAGTCTCAGTTTAAAGATATTACTAAATTACTTAAAATGTCTTACCCTGATGCAGTGTAAGTCTCTCAGTGAATGTGATGTCCTTCCACAACAGAATGTAGTACAGAGTGATTCCAGGAGAGGCTGAGGTTCTGCTTTTAAGCAGTGACAGGCCTTTGATAGCACACTCAGTACACAAGTGCTGTCTTTAAGCAGGAAGCAGCCTTTAATGGGGCACTTAATGAAACAAAATGGCCGCTTTAAACACGCCCCTTAATCAAGTCAGCTGGTCAGGTCAGAAATCAAGTCTCAGTTTAAAGATATTACTAAATTACTTAAAATGTCTTACCCTGATGCAGTGTAAGTCTCTCAGTGAATGTGATGTCCTTCCACAACAGAATGTAGTACAGAGAGAAGTAGCATCCAGAGAGACGCAGCATCCAGAGAGAAGTAGCAGCCAGAGAGAAGTAGCATCCAGAGAGACGTAGCATCCGGAGAGACGTAGCATCCATAGAGACGCAGCATCCAGAGAGAAGTAGCATCCAGAGACGCAGCATCCAGAGAGAAGTAGCATCCAGAGAGAAGTAGCAGCCAGAGAGAAGTAGCAGCCAGAGAGAAGTAGCATCGAGAGAGAAGTAGCATCGAGAGAGAAGTAGCATCCAGAGAGAAGTAGCAGCCAGAGAGACGCAGCATCCAGAGAGACGTAGCATCCAGAGAGACGTAGCATCCAGAGAGACGTAGCATCCAGAGAGAAGTAGCATCCAGAGAGACGCAGCATCCAGAGAGAAGTAGCATCCAGAGAGAAGTAGCAGCCATAGAGAAGTATCAGCCAGAGAGAAGTAGCATCGATAGAGAAGTAGCATCCAGAGAGAAGTAGGAGCCAGAGAGACGTAGCATCCAGAGAGACATAGCAGCCAGAGAGAAGTAGCATCGAGAGAGAAGTAGCATCCAGAGAGACCCAGCAGCCAGAGAGACCCAGCAGTCAGAGAGACCCAGCAGTCAGAGAGACCCAGCAGTCAGAGAGACCCAGCAGTCAGAGAGACCCATCAGCCAGAGAGACCCAGCATCCAGAGAGACCCAGCAGTTAGAGACCCATCAGCCAGAGAGACCCAGCATCCAGAGAGACCCAGCAGTTAGAGACCCAGCAGCCAGAGAGACCCAGCAGCCAGAGAGACCCAGCAGTGCTGCTTAAAGCTCACTCACCAAGCAGCTTCTTTTCTACAAGGTATTATCCTGTGACGAGATGGAGGTTCTGCTTGTGATGATACGTGTATTAAGCTGCCTTTTAAGAACCTATAGACAATAGTGAATATGGCTGCTTGATTCAGAATTTAAGGTCATACGGATTACAGGCAGAATGCCGTATCCCATTCCCTTTGCTCTCTCTGTCTTCTTTTAGCTCTCACATCTATTGCTGTACGTATTACAATATTCCTGTGTCTTTTTTTTTCTCCAGACAGCCTGTGCCAGCAGAAAATGTTTTACAATTTTACACAGCTTTAATAGCCTGCTGGTATAATGGGTGGCCTGTACATGAAAAGCACAGATAATCACACAAAGAGAGAGAAGCCCCAGTTGGAGCCTGGTCGTCTACAGAGGCAGGATTACAATACCTCCTCCAGGGAGCTTCTTAGTGGGTCAAAGATACAACATGGCCCCGACATCCTGACGACCACACACACACACACACATGTAGAGACACACATGTAGAGACACACATGCAGAGACACACTGCGGGAGACTGCCTTGAGACATCCTGACGACCACACACACACACACACACACACACACACACACACACACACACACACACACACACACACACACACACACACACACACACACATATGTAGAGACACACTGCAAGAGACTTCCTGAGACATCCTGACGACCACACACACACACACACACACACACACACACACACACACACACACACACACACACACACATATGTAGAGACACACTGCAAGAGACTTCCTGAGACATCCTGACGACCACACACACACACACACACACACACACACACACACACACACACACACACACACACACACACACACACACACACATACATACATAGAGACACACTGCATATATCTATTCATCCATCCATCCATCTACCCATTTGTCTATTCATCCATCCATCCATCCATCCATCCATATATCTATCTATATATCCATCCATCTGTCCATCTATCTATCAATTTGTCCATCCATCTATCTATCTCTTCATCCATCTAGGTCCCATGGTGTGTCAGCCGGTGGTAAATCAGTGGAACTCATCTCATCGCTGAGGCCAGATGGACGTGTTTCTGGCTGCACAGTAACTTCTTCCATCCCAGCCTGCGTGGCTCCACTCAAGGTTAAACACACATCAGAACAACATGCATTAGCGTGCTCCAACACACACACGCACGCACGCACACACACACACACACACACACACACACACACACACACACACACACACACACACACACACACACACACACACACACACACACACACACACACACACACACACACACACACACACACACACACACACACACACACACACACACACACACACACACACACACACCATCTTCCAAACACTCCCTCCCTGTTAATCACACACACATTCAAGGGGGCGTGTCCCTAGAAGCTGCCAGTCACCTTCATGTTGACCTCCAGTGTTAGTGGTGGGTTTAGCTACAGGCCAGGATTATCTGCACTCTCACAGCAACATGTGACATGTGTAGTACCGGTATATGCTAGTAGTATGTAGGAACACACAACAACATATATGCGTAGATCACACATAAACACACATAAACACACACACACACACATACGCATGAGCGTACACACAAACACAAAATTATGCAAGCAGACAGACACATATACAGATACACACATGTATGCCCACACACACACACACACACACACACACACACACACACACACACACACACACACACACACACACACACACACATACACAATCCTGAGGGCTGTAGCCCAAGTCTCCGGCCTTTCTGTGCCAGAGCTGGCCATCCAACCATTAGATTTTACATTCATAAATGGAAATATATGCGGCTCTGGTCTGCAATTTATTCCAAAGCAAATTTGATAAGAGTCATTCACATGTTGATTCACATGCTGCCAGGCAGCTTTTTTTGTTGAAATTGCGTGAAAGGCAGTGGTTTTTTCACCAACCCGTGTAAATAAAGCCAGTGGGGAGCTCACAATGGAATCAATCACGGCTTCACTCTATAAATAAAATGTGTGTGTGTGTGTGTGTGTGTGTGTGTGTGTGTGTGTGTGTGTGTGTGTGTGTGTGTGTGTGTGTGTGTGTGTGTGTGTGTGTGTGTGTGTGTGTGTGTGTGTGTGTGTGTGTGTGTGTGTGTGTGTGTGTGTGTGTGTGTGTGTGTGTGTGTGTGTGTGTGTGTGTGTGTGTGTGTGCGCGTGCGTGCATTTGTGTTTGTGCTTTGTGTGTGTATTGGTATGTGTTTCTTGACAGACTGGAATAGCTGGTGACTAATTTGTACAACTTTGAATCCTGAAGTTGTCAAGAACTCCGGGAGGAATTGTTGGGAGGATCCAACGACATCACAATGCTGTTTGATTTGGGAATCTTTGATACCTACACCGCCACTCACTCCCCTAACATCACAACCAGGCAAAACCATGGGAAGGGGCACACTGTAACATGTCTGGCTGTGTGATGTTAACTTCTTAGCATTGAAGAATTACACCAGGCTAGCTTAGCTTAGCAAAGAGCTATTGAGACGTTAACTTGTTAGCATTGAAGAATTACACCAGGATAGCTTAGCTTAGCAAAGAGCTACTCAGATGCCGTCGCTGTTGGGATTTTGCACACACCCATTTATGTATCAAAACATATTATTAGGCTTATGGCCATACGATGCCTGGTCATACAGCTCTATATTCTCTCAATACACATGTAGATCGACTATAGATTTACAGACACAAGCCAAATCGTCACTAGAGACAAGTTGACAATGTGCCGGGCGGCAGGTACACAGGAAATTAAGTGAGTGGCTCAAATTAAACCTGTTGCTACATCAAGTACAAACAAGGAGCGCCACTTAGTGACCAAAACATGGCACTGCAACTAAATAATAACAGAAATATAGTAGGTGCATTTGTGACTGATAGAATACACACTATACAGCATTGACATGTAGAGATATGAAAATTAATGTCAACCAGCTGGCCAACAACAACAACAACAGACATCTACGATGTCTCATATCAATATTTCTCAATGTGGGGCCATGTCAGCCTGTGGGTGAAACACTGCACAGTACAGTACAACGACTAGAACGCATCTGTCTGCATTGTCACATCGGATACGTCACAAATGTGGCATTTTGTTGGCAACAACCTTTGCGCTACTAGATATACTTGACTCGCACCGGCCTGAGCGTGCGGATAAATCGACCCGCACCCCGCGGACACTCGCTGGGGTCCCTTTAATCCATAAAAAGGATCACGTCAGCAGGGGCAGTGTGGTGCCAGCGGCCTGCTTGGCAGGTGGAGAGGAAGGCCATGCTCTAAAAGACAGCCTGCATGGCTGGAGAAGACACCATCTGCTGAGGAGAAGGGCACACACAAACACACATACTGTACACACACACACACAGACACACACAGGGGCTTCTCAAGGACTAGCCATTTAGAGGAAACCAAACACACCGATACAGATACACAGACTGACCCAGAAAATAAACCGGTTGAACTGACTCCATATACAGTAGTGCATACTGCTGCCTTCTGTACATACAATAAGGGAGGTGGAACATGCACAAGCTGCTATACTGTGATCAGTATAGTCATATTATTAGGTGCAAATAATTAATCCCATGAATAAACCTGCATCCACCCAAACTACAAATCAAGACACACACAACCACAGACATCCACACAACAAATCAAGACACACACAACCACAGACATCCACATGACAAATCAAGACACACAACCACATACATCCACACAACAAATCAAGACACACACAACTACAGACATCCACACGACAAATCAAGACACACACAACCACAGACATCCACACGACAAATCAAGACACACACAACCACATACTGTACTTCCACTAGGGCTGGGCGATATGACGATATTATATAAATATCGGGTACAGTTCATTAACGATACACTTTTTAAACGTATTGTGGATATCGTGATGTTTTGCCCAAGAGGCTTGTGTCGCGTCAATCTGGTCCACACGTTGACACTTTTGAACAGCGCCGCCCCACACACACACTACTGCATCAAAAGTTACTACTTATGATAACAAAGGCATTCGTTTTGTGGCATTAACGTTATATAGTTACACTTTCAATAACATCAGCATATTTACATAGCAACGACCGAGGTCGACCTAGATATAGCAAGCATTAGTCGTTCATATCTCAGCCCGTGCTGACTCAGTTGTGCCCATTCTGCGGTCTGTTAATAACGTTTTCAATCAGTCAGATGTATGGAAAGGCTTTTATTATAACATCAGTTGCAGTAAAATCATTATGCCTCCAGTCGTTTAGTCATTCTGCGGAGCTAAAAGCTAAACGTCGGCCGCGGCGAGCTACCGCTGCCATTGTTGTTGTCATTGAGCTTTCCAATGGCGGAAGTAAAAAATGAATACGCGCTTGCCGATTGGTGCTAAGAACAGCAGGGCGGGTGCAAGCGATGTGACGTAATTGGCAGACGCAACTGTCAATCAAAATGATTCTGTTTGCCGACTGAATGAATGAAAACGTTATTAACAGATTGCAGCATGGGTACAATACAGTACAGCTCAATACAACAACAGTCAACAGTGGACTGGAGGATGCAGACCAGAGAAAGACTTTCGTCTTGTTTACATCAGGGTCCCCCATTTTCAATTCATCATATTTCATATCTAAATCATATAATATCTCATTGCTAAATATATGCAATATATAATCTAATAATCCAATAATCTAAATCTAATATATAATATAAAAATGCTAAATGCATGGGTATTTTATTTTGTCTTTAATGTTAGCTTGCAAACTCAAATACTGTCTTGGTAAGCCTCATAATGAATTGTTGGGGGAAAAAAAGAAAAACATTGTGATGCGTATCGTGTATCGCCGAAAGGTCAGAAAATATCGTGATATCATATTTAGGCCATATCGCCCAGCCCTAACTTCCACACGACAAATCAAGACACACACAACCACATACATCCACACGACAAATCAAGACACACACAACCACAGACATCCACACAACAAATAAAGACACACACAACCACAGACTTCCACACGACAAATCAAGACACACACAACCACAGACATCCACACAACAAATCAAGCCACACAACCACAGACATCCACACGACAAATCAAGACACACACAACCACATACATCCACACTACAAATAAAGACACACACAACCACAGACTTCCACACGACAAATAAAGACACACACAACCACAGACTTCCACACGACAAATCAAGACACACACAACCACAGACATCCACACAACAAATCAAGCCACACAACCACAGACATCCACACGACAAATCAAGCCACACAACCACAGACATCCACACGACAAATCAAGACACACACAACCACAGACATCCATACAACAAATCAAGCCACACAACCACAGACACCCACACTACAAATCAAGACACACACAACCACATACATCCACACTACAAATAAAGACACACAACCACATGACAAATCAAGACACACACAACCACAGAGATCCGTTATTTCCAGTATTGCATGCACACCGAGAATTATGTGAAAGTTGTCTCTGTGCCCAGCAGATGCAGGGTTAGGGTTGATTAGATTTGTTGTTGATTAAAGCTTCAATATAAGACTTTTGTTTGAATCATGCTCCAACATGTATCTTAACGTGGGCACACTGACTCACAGTCTACTGTTATACTTGCTTCATTGGCCATTCCATGATAATCCATTAATAAATGTTCACAGCGAGGCTCCTCCTTCTTTTTCTTTTTTTTTTATTGATCTTTTTCCCCCTCCTTTTTCCTCCGATTTTCTCCTATCCCAATGTTAGTCGTTATGCCAATTCCCAATCCCCTTCCTGGTCGCTGCGCACTTACCCCCCAGTCGGTCTGGGAGAGTGGAGGCTACCACGTGCTTCCTCCGACACACGTCCAACCAATCAACCGCTTCTTTTCACCTGGCAGCGCGGATTCTCACTGAGAGGGTGTAACGTGTGGAAGGATCACACTATCCCACTTAGATCCTATCCGCGCTTAGCAGGCGCCCCGACCGAACTGTAGGAGTCGCTGTTTACAACGACCCGGACCCACCCCGCCAGATTCTCCCACCCTCTAATACTGCCAATTGTATTAGTGTGAACGGCCAGTCAAGCTGGTGACAACCCCGGAGCTGTGAGCTGGATTCGAACAGGCGAATCCAGCCGCTCCGGGGTTGGTGACGAACGCAATCTCCGTTACACCACCTGACCGCCCTGAGGCTCCTCCTTCTAACCAATCAGAGAAGCTCAAAGGGAAGTCGACACAGTCCTCATTCAACACGATCCAGCAATGGGGAACATGTAGATTAACCAGTAAATACTAGGTGTTGTGAAGGATCAGATTAAACCGAATATATATATTTATTTATGGATATATATTTAATAGTATTTGTATATCATTTGATATCCCCTGTATATTCCTTGTACAATATGCACTGAATATCCCTTTAGTCTACTAACAGCCCATAATAGTTTCATTCTACCATTGGACGAGAACCTGGCGCCAGCAGCCATACCCCTAGGTTCAAGTTCAATCGTGCCGACCAACATGTCGTGGCAAGCCCGGTTCCGCGTAGGAATACGTCTGGCGAAATACGAATGGTACTATTTGTTCACAGCGCATATATATATGGCGCAAGTAAAGTAGAACTTTCTTTTTAGTCCATTAGTTCTTTACCCTCCAACTAAGTAACAGACGCGAAGCCTCACCCACGACGCACGTGTGGTGCAGTAAGGCCTACTTGGCCTCAGAATAGGCATTGAGATATCGTGTGGATTAATAGTTGAATTGTCATAGTTTGGCACTATACCGTCGAGTTGGACGTATTTCTATTAAGCTAATAATAGTCTATTATGTATGGTGCATCGTTCGGTTAGAGTTATAAAGTGAGCAGTACCCCCATCGTTCCTGACGTTATCTGGAGTCTTAACCAGGCTGGGCAGACCACGTGTGGTGCTTGCATCCGAGGAGCTCCGGGCCAGGACGAGTGGACCTGTACATTGGATTACTTTACCCGGACGACGGCGAGCCTTCCACGGCTTGGATTATCTACATGCTTTGGGTGCTTTGATTATTCCATGGATAACGGCCAACACTGCTGAGTGTTGGAACTACCCCCCGGAGAGGAGTCCAGGTGAGACGGCGCTCTACCCCGAGTGAGGTCGCCTCACGTCTCTTCATCTGTGGACCGGCAGCTACCGTCCACCAGAGGGTCCAGCTGTATTCATCTGCGGACCGAGGTTCTGTGGGCATCGTGTTCAGGACTCTGAATTCTCCCAAGAAATCGTCGGCCAGATGGGATACCGCCAGCGGCTCTTCTAACCCCCCCCTACTGTCTTACAACCAGCGGGACCCCCCCCCCCCCCCCCCCCTTAGTGTATCCAGCTATAATCATTTAAGTACCATCGCTATAGTTCCCTAAAGAACCAGGTTGTATATTTACTCCCTGCGTAACCAGAGATTGGACATTCAATGTTGATTTACCTACGAATACTCATTTGCCATACAAGTGCATTTCAAATCATAAATGTCATTAAGTGAACGTTGTATATACCCTTTGCTATATAAAATATTCGATTTATACATTTGTGTGGACTTCGTTTCATCAGGTGGGAAAGTGTTCATCATATCTATATCATGTACTGGATGGCCAGAAGTTAAAGTACAAGAGGTAGTGGTTTAATAATACCATACTTATCAATACAGTCAGGGAATTGTACCCCTCAGTTACACTAGGGGTGTGGGGCGCCCGAGTGGTGAACCACATAATGCGCTGCATCGCAACACGGCCGACCCGGGTTCGATTCCAGGACCCGGCGTTCCTTGCCGAATGTATTCCCCTGCTCTGTCTCCCATTCCTCCTCTCTCTCTCTCTACCGGACTGCCCGGTAGTAAAACCCCAATAAAAATCGACAGAAACATAACTTGTCCGAAAGGACAAGTAACATTTAAAATACTAGGGGTGTAACAATGCATCGATCCTAAGGTTGAATCGCATCTAATCGAATCGTGGTCAAATTAATATTGAATCGTTGCCTGAAGAATCGTAATCTAATCGAATCGTTGTGAGGTCAAAATGTACACCCCTATAGTCAATTCATGCTGAGTGAATCAGTTCCCCCAGCCACATTTGTGTATTCAACATTTTTGGGGGAATTAACTGTTCGAAAATGTATCGAATCGAATCGTGGTCAATTGAAGAGATTTCATGATGCATTGAATCGCTGCCTGAATAATCGTAATCGTAATCGAATCGAAGTGGGGTCAAATATTTACACCCCTAGTAAGTACCCACTACATTCCATTCTTATTCCAACAAAATTCCACTTGAACGTCTCTGATTGGTCAGAAGGGGGAGCCTAACAGTGACACTTTAGAATGAAATATCACAAGATAGGTTTTCATGCAAAATCATAATAAAGCATCATCCCTAACCCTAATTACCCTAACCCTAAACATAACCCTAACTACCCTAACCCTAACTACCCTAACCCTAAACCTAACCCTAACTACCCTAACCCTAACCACAACTACCCTAACCCTAACTACCCTAACCCTAACCCTATCTACCCTAACCCTAACTACCCTAACCTTAACCATAACCCTAACTACCCTAACCATAACCCTACAGTAACTACCCTAACCACCCTAACCCTAACCACAACTACCCTAACCCTAACTACCCTAACCCTAACTACCCTAACCCTAAGTACCCTAACCCTAACTACCCTAACCCTAACTACCCTAGGGTCAAAGGGTCAAAGTGGGTATAAAACAGGAGGGACTACTGTCAAGTTTTAAACTGTGGATACCAAACAGAGAAGGTACAGACAACTTTGAACTGTTGAACAGTAAACCACAACTATTTAATTGCACTGTAAAATATATATATATTTTAATCTATTCTATTCTACAATTTTACTGCACTATTGCACTATTTTACTCTGTCTATTTTATCTCACTCTTTTTATTATTGTCTATTTAAAACTGAATCAAACAAGGTGGCCTGTTGGGATGTTAGATCCTAATGTGAAAAACTGTGATTTTATATGTCTGCACTTTATGTGCTCATTTTATGCCTGTCCTTTTTCTGTTGTGAAGCACTTTGAGCTGTAGTTTCTGTATGAAAGGTGCTATACAAATAAAGTGTATTATTATTATTATTATTATTATTATTATTATTATTATTATTATTATTATTATTATTATTATTATTATTATTATTATTATTATTATTATTATTATTATTACTATTTTATTATTATTATTATTATATTATTACCCTAACCCTAACTACCCTAACCCTAAACCTAACTACCCTAACCCTAACCCTAACTACCCTAACTAGGGATGCCCCGATCACGTTTTTTGCCACCGATACCGATCGTCTTGAGCCATATCGGCCGATACCGATCCGATACCGATCGTTTTTGATTAAAAAAATTAAATCAAATTTTATTTTATATAAATACTTTTTTTTATAATAAAATATATATATTATATAATTAGACTTGTACTTGTATTATCTGCGAGACATCGCCACCACACAACAAGTCAAAATGCTCGCTATCTGCAAACAGCTCCACTGTCTGTGTGTACTCGAGTAGCCTCCATTCTCCGGCGCTGCAGCTGGACCCTATTGGTATAAATCATATTTAGCAAGCCCTCAGCTCGAATACGCATCGAATCAATGTTATAAGACATTGATATCAGGAGCTATCTGTAGCTACTGCTAGCCGGCTAGATAACGTTAAGACAACGCCTCAGTGAACTATTTAGTTTAGAGCTAACGTGAGCTAACGTGAGCTACCGAGTCAACGGAGGTAACTTATCATGCACTTGACTATTGCTGGAGCATTTGTTGATATCAGCAGCTATCAGTAGCTAGCCAGCTAGATAACGTTAGACAATGCCTCATGTAGTCACTGGGTCATTTAGTTTAAACAGTAACGTTTGCTCGGTAGGTAGCCAACGTTAGCTCACGTCGCATGCACCAGACTATAGCAGACTGCAAGGCTCTTGTTTACACGAGTGCGGGAGAGGCTGGGGAGGAGGAGGGGCCGTACGCTGCAAGCAGCTCTGTGTGTCTGAGAGAGAAGTCAGCAGTGAGATCTCCGCTAATAATTGGATCATGTTTTTCGATCGGTTTTGACGATCGGCGAAAATAAAGCATTATCACCAATCACCGATCGCATATTTATACTGATTATCGGCCGATAATGATCGGTGGCCGATCGATCGGGGCATCCCTAACCCTAACCCTAACTACCCTAACCCTTCACTTTTCACCGGCAGGCTCTGGTTGTTCTGTGTAGGCAGAGTGAAGACAGGGCTAGATCCACAAAGAATGGATTGCACGGAGCAAGTTGCACCCTTACTTAAAATTCATTATGAATTGAAAATGGGGGACCCTGATGTAAACAAGATGAAAGTATTTCTCTGGTCTGCACCCCCTTAACACTTTGATGACCGGCTTGGACCCGTCTAATATGGTGCAGGGGACCGCAGAATGTAAACAAACGTGTTGGTTTTGTTTTAACTATATCTATGCTTTATAGTATTGCTATCTGTCCATTCTCATTGTCACTTGAGTGCATAAACCGTGCCTTCATAATGGCTTAAAGAAAATAAAAATCCATCGGTTGGTTGTCATTTTATAGCGTCGTGAATATAAGGTATAACACACTTTTCGTCTAGGCTTTTTTCCCGGGAGCGAGATTATAGGCTAAACGTTGTCACCGTTATATCAAACGCCATTTCTGCTGTATATATACAAATGAAATAAAACAAACTGCGTAGCATCCGGACTATTACAGAGCATCTATGGATTAAATGGGGGCGGCGGGGAACGCCGATTACTATTATTGATCTGCAATACAGTGTGCGTTCAATATAGCATTTTCGTTGACCAATCACGTTACGTTATATAAACGTCACGTTTCCTCACCACCTCGGATTCTGGTAGATCGATATGCACATTGGCTAATCATAAATCCCATTATTCCACGCTGAAAAAAATGCTCGCCAAACTAATCCAAGATGGAGGATGTTCGGCTGGGATCAGGGAACTATGATCCGCCCACAGGACTGTACTTAATTTTTTTTTTTTATTCACAATGATACTGCAGTGGAGCGATGGCGCCCCTAAGCGGGTTTGGCCGGTACTGCATGTTTCGGAAATCAAATATCTGAAAAGATGCTGGTAGTGGATCGGGTACCTAAGAAGCGCTATAAATAAGGAATGAAACAATAACAACTCGTCACATATATACTCGTGGCTCTGGTCCACATCGCGCTTTTTCAAAACCCGTATATACACGTGGACGGACGCCATAGTGTTAACAATTGTATGTATTGAGCCGTACTGTATTGTACCCATTCTGCAATCTGTTAATAAAGTTTTCATTCAATCAATCAATCTGCACAGTGATTGATTGAATGAAAATTTTATTAACAGATGCATGGTTGCCTCCGCCGTCAGTGTGTGAATGTGTGAGTCAATGGGTGAATATGAGGCACAAACATTGTAAAGCGCTTTGGATAAAAGCGCTATATAAATGCACTATTTACCTTATTTGAACCCTATCCTTAACCTAAGCCTAACCTTAACATAACCTAAACCTTAACTATGACACTACAATAGATCAAACATTTCCTAATTTGGTAGCGTGTCCTGATTTTGTGAGTATGAAATCTTGAATTAGCTCAGATTTTTCACATAAACGAGGTACACACACACACACACACACACACACACACACACACACAAACACACACGGTTTCATAAAAAGTCATCATATTTCATGGTCATTAGAATCAAGTTAGAGGTAGAGGTCAGGGTAAATGTCTCCTTGGCCTTGACCATGACATTATTTGATATCTGATAAAGATGCAATGGCAGACTCACCTTTGTCAATATTCTAATCTTGTCTATTTCATTATCATAATATTGCTAGTCGTAAGCACTTTTTTCAGTTTAAAGCATAGTACAATTTTGTGTGTGTGTGTGTGTGTGTGTGTGTGTGTGTGTGTGTGTGTGTGTGTGTGTGTGTGTGTGAGTGCGCGCGTGCGTGTGTGTGTGTGTGTGTGAGATCAGTGACTCTCCTGTGTCCTTCAGCTCAGGGTAAAAACCATGGAGACACGTGCTTGTCCCTCTAATGCTCATGGCCTGGCCACTGTAGCTTAATTGCTGTGATCGCTCTTTTAATAAGTGTCTTTTAACGGGTGGTTTTACAGTCCTCTGCCTCGAGCATTGCCCTTGAATGTCTATAAGTGGCCAGATAAGTCACAACTGTGTGAAATCTGATCCACTTTGTGAGATAAGGCCAAACCCAGACGGTCTGTGCATCAACCAGGCCATGTCCTCAAGGCCTTGCACGCCTTGCCAAGGAACATCCGCAGCGAATACATTAAATGTAGGCTAAATGTAAATAGATCATTATGTTGAAATGCGTGAATACACTTGTGACAACCATCTGTTCTCGCAACGTAGCCCACGCTGAGTTGGAAAATGTGAGCCAATCATCATAGCAATTTGCAAACTATATGTTGAGGAGAAAACAAAACATATAGCTTAACATTCAGCTCGTTTACGCTCCTCGCCCACCCACTCAGTGAAGCCCCTCTCACCTCGCACTACGATGGTGGTGGACTTCTTGGCCGGGTTGCCCACGTTGTTGCTGGCCACGCAGCTGTAGAGCCCGGCCTCGTCGGAGGTGATGGCCGGGAGGGTGAGCGTGCCGCCCTTCACCACGCTCTTCGCTGGCAGGCTCTCGTTGCTGCTGACCCAGTGGAGCGCCGGCGCCGGCTCCCCGCCCGTGGTGATGCAGACCAGGGACACGGTCTGGCCAGGGTTCACCACGATGGGGTCTTCCACCAGCAGCTTTATGGATGGAGAGGCTGTGGAAGGATAGTGCGGAGGGGTGGAGAGTGAGTTGGTTGGGCTGGTGGGCCGTGTCACAAAGTATTCCTGATATTAACATTACATAACAGTTCATTACGGGAAGGGTGTGAACGTCGTCTCTGGTTTTGGTTTGTGATCTAGTTCATCCTTGTGTTGTGTTAATTACAGCAAGTGATGTTGATGAAAAAACACCTTGTTTTATAGGGACTGCAACCTTATCATTTCATGGAGCTGTAATAAACGCAACATAATGATTCAATAGGGAGGTGTAGTGGTTACGTCATTGTTGTTTCCGGCCGGTCCACCTCGCTTGAAATTGCAAAGTATTTCCCCATTGCCCATTTCTAAATCGTCTCGTTTAAAACAAATAAAGCATGAACATTTGCATGGTGTACCTTTCTGTGCGTATTCATCCACAATCTATAGCTCAACATGAAAATATTCGCAATTAATCATAAAATAATTACGTACAATTGTATTTCAACCAAAAATGCTTAAACAATAATGTTAGTGATATAAGGGAACTCATTTTGTGCAAAAATGGAAAGCTTGCCAATGTTCATGAGGCATAATTATTACAATAGCCGATAATACATTTTCCCAATGATGAATCCCTAAATGGGTGGACCCTGCGGGCGGTCCAAAGTGACGTCAGACTACACCTCCCTATGTTTACTCTCATTTACTCTAATTTACTCTCAATAACTCAATTCAGCGTCTTTGGGTTCCTGAAAAGCGCTTTATAAATAAAATGTATTATTATTATTATTATTATTATTATTATTATTATTATTATTATTATTATTATTATTATTATTATTATTATTATTATTATTATTATTAACTGTCATACTAAATTAATGTGTGTAAAACTGTTGGGTTGAGGTTTTGGATGTGCGTGAGATTATGTGCCAAGTAAATCAGCATATTTATTTTGGTGAAGTGCCCCTTTAAGACCCACTACAGGGCCCTGTTCCTTGTACCTGGCTAACTGAGTTAGCCGGATAATTTTCAGAATAGCTTGACTTAAGCCAGACCTGTCCATTCCCCGATGTTGGATTTTCTAAATCGCTATGGCAACAGATCAGAAAGTTTGAACCTGCTCCAGCGCAGGGTTTAGTTCAGTTAGCTCGATAAGCTACATGGCCACACCCTCGCAAAGAAATGCAGTTCGCTCCCTGAAATAATTCTCACAGTCTAGATCCCATTATACCATTCTGAATTATGTTTTTGTGCTTCATTTTTCTAGAGGGGGCTTTTGAAATGTAAAATAATAGACCTAAAATGCTGATAATAAATCATATTCAGCCTATAAATTTACTTTGTCCTAAATAATGCACGTCATATTTCGGATATGGCGCTTGCGCGTCGCGACACACAAGTGGTTATTTTAATAACACGGAACATTGCAAATGTGAATCCCGCAGGGATATTTTTAATGAATGAAACCTATCGGCCGTTTGGCTCTGATTAGTTTCATATTCTCTGCTGTGGATGTACAGTATTTGCTTAACGGAGCGCCCTGATTGTGTTTCATTCAAGCATAAATTTAAGCGTCTTTATGTGTGGACTGTGGATTATGAATTACGAGGAATCTGAATCTGTGGATTGTTTAATTGTATCACTGTCACTCACACGTTATTGTGATATTGTAACTGGGATTAAAATGTCTGATGAGATGCGCTGTTTGGCGGATTTGAGAAATTGAATGAGCCGTTGACATTAATGAATTTGAGAAAATGCATCTATCTGTTCAAGCACTGTTAGTGTTATCTGATGATGAACATGAGGTGTCACTGGTATAAACCAAAGGTTAATCAATTAAATGCATGTATGGATGATGTCCGAAACAGATTCAAACCTGATTAATAGTGAAACTGTATAGCCTCCAAGCCTCTCTGACACGTTATTTCGGGTTGCGCCTTGAACATTTTGGGAACCATGTATTTATATATAAAGTACATGATACCTAAGCCGAGCTCATACAGTACCTCACAAGTATCTATTAATTCGTATCAATTAGATACTCTTTGGGCTTGTTTGTATCTACTTATTCTGAAAGAGTTGAACAAATTATTTTCGCTAGCAATAGATCTCATTCGATTATTCATTCCATTAAGCCTACTGCCAGCAGGCACATTTAAAGAAATATAATCTGATTGATTGGGGTAATGAGGGACTTAAAATTTGCCTATATATTATGCATTTAACTTGTCGGCGAGGCTATTGAGCCATACTGTATTGTACCCATTCTGCAATCTGTTAATACAGTTTTAAATCAATCAATCAATCAATGCCATTAGAAAATCAGGATTTCTGTGATTGACATCTGCTGTCTTTTCAACTGAGCAATGCGCGTGCAGTTATCCTGAGTATCAAGTCTGGTTCGAATTAACGAGACTGAATCAGCCTTCGAGGAACAGGGAAAGTGCGGATTCAAACATCGGGTTCATTGAATCTGGATAATGGGACTTTTGATCGACTTAGTTGAACCAGGTACGAGGAATATGGTCCAGGTGTGTGGCGGTGTGTTTGTCTGCAGCAAGTGCACGTTACTGCGTGATGTATCCCCTCCCTCCCAGCCATGCCCAGTGGAATGCACCTGATTGGATGAATGTGCTTCTAATGGGCGGTACGTAGTTATCTGCTCCTGTTTTCAAAAACAAACTGGCTGCCAACTTTCTCTTTTTCTACCGAAAGTTGAACCTAAAATTAGGGATGCTCGATATTGGCTATTTTACCGATACCGATATTCCGATATTGTCCAACTCTTAATTTCCGATACCGATATCAACCGATACCGATATATGCAGGGTTTCCCCGTCCAAAAAACGGAATAATTTCAGGTAACTAATAATTTCACTGGATATATATATAACAAATATTGTTATTGTTTTTTTTTGTTTTTAAACCGATACCGATATTTTCCGATATCACATTTTACTGCCGATATCGGCCGATAATATCGGTCGGCCGATAATATCGGACATCCCTACCTAAAATATGTTTCAAAGTTTCATCAGCCAATGTTGAATAATGACATTTTAGCCGATATAAACACACATTGTTTTGGTGTTGCTCTAGTGACATCTAGAGGCTGAAACGACTTATTATGTCTTTACATTTAGATGATTATGTTTATGTTTATGTTTATTAGGATCCCCATTAGTCATCATCAACATGTTGACTATTCTTTCTGGGGTCCTCACATATATACACATATAAATATGAAACATTCAGTTTAAATCAGTCATATATCACATACATATGTAATCAATAGAAAATAAAACAAAAGGTCATAGGTGAATCCATTTCACCATAGCTTTAAAAAAAAAAAACACAAAGTAGACAGAAGAAGTTTGGATAACATGGATGCAGCTACACTCATGCATGACATAATGATTTCATTCCGGATTATGACTCCTTTAAGTTTCTTTTTGAAAGTGTCCTTGTTTTCCGTCCGTATGATATGTAATGGGATCCTATTCCAATATGTTATGGCTCTATACATTGAGTGGGTTTACCTAAGGTACAAATGTTCTTTAAAAACGGAATCAAACTGCATTTGCATTTAGGGGGCAGGTATTAATAAGAATGTATTCTTCTCCCTGCTCCTTTTCGCTTATGGGTGTATTTGATTATAAAATGAATTATATGAATTTGTAATGAACTGTAATACACTACCATGTGCGAAACAAAATAAAAATGAAATGAAATGAAATGTATGTACATTGGGGATTCTACATTGGGATCGTTAGACCCTGATGCACTCTAAAAGTGTCCCGCAGTAGGCTACCTGTCTTGTTGGTGAGTCTGAAGATGACGCTGCGGTCTGGGATGCCACAGACGTTCCTGACGGAGGCGATGCAGCTGTAGTTGGCGTAGTCCTGAGGACGCAGGTTCTTCAGCTTCAGGATTTTCGTCTCCCCCTGCAGCTCAGATCAAACCGACACCGGTATGCAGATGTGTGCCACACAAGCGTCACCAAGTATACAACAAAAAAAACACCCATGGGAATAGACTGAGCATTGAGTTGAGTTGAGTTTATTTGATCTCGAACAATCAACCATATAAAAACACAAGAAAAATTATAAACTAAAGAAACTAATTGAAAATGAAATCTTGCATTCTTCATTAAATGATAGACAAATGAGTTTGATAAGGAGCAGAAGGAAGCAAATGCTTATCTAGTCCTGCCCCTTTCTCACAATATCATGCATAAACAAAATATCTTACAAACCTAAGTAATTGGGGGATGCGGATAAACATGTAAACATAATTTTCAAAAAACAGCTGCATTTGAACTGGACAGCTCGGAATTAGAGATGGTGTATTTTTAGTATTCATCTGTCTTAATGTAACATAATGTGAAAAAATTCACTCCTCTCAAAAGCAACAAAGTTCACAGTTCACAGACTGTATGGTAACTTCACAGAAATATTTATAAATAAGTAACTGCATCAAAGGGACTTTTCCACAAAGCTTAATTTGATGACTTGGTAAACATCATGTGCAGATCACCCCGCGGTCAACACCCCTCATACGAGATACCATATCCCACTGGAGGATGGGGTGGTCTCACTATAGGGGGTCCTTACACTGAGAATGCGCATTTGATTTTCGACACGGCATGACAGGCAGAGGCTCTGCCCATGCAGCACGATGTGATGTGGGATGCAAGCTTTTGATCTGGTTTGACTCCGGGAATAGGGACATGGGTGGGAAGGGGACGTGGGTTGGCCGCAGATGAGGACATGAGTGAACCAGACACAGTGGCAGTCCTCACAACATCACAATCAGTCATCTCTTTAATTTCCACACGAAGAACGATCGTACACAACTTAATTTTATTAGATTCAGGAAGGAACCCCCTCCATCATTTCCACTCCGACCCACTCTCTCTACCTCCATCTCTCTGTCTATCTCTTTCCCTCTCTCTGTCTCCCCCCACCCTCTATCTTTATATCTCTCCCTCTCTCTGTCCCCCCCCATCTCCCTTTATCTCTCCCTCACTCTTTCCCGCCTCTCTATCCCTCCATCTCTCTCTCCCTCTCTCTGTCTATCTATCTCCCTCTATCTGTCTCTCTCTCCCCCCACCCCTCTCTCTTTCCATCCCCTCCTCTGCTTCAGGCTGGTAACAGCAGATGAGTAGTGTGGTATTCAGAGTGCAGACTGTCCTCACAGCAGGGGACAGATTGGAATGGAAATCTATTTGGAAGATGCAGGGGGCAGAGCAGGCTGAGGGGGGCAGAGGATGCTGAGGCTGAGGGGGGCAGATGAGGCTGATGGGGAAGATGCAGGGGGGCAGAGCAGGCTGAGGGGGCCACTGGCACGTTAGACAGGATTGGACTGCAGTGTGGATTGATGTAGAGATGAAGCAGCAGCGGTGGGGGATGGGAAGGGGAGACAAAAAGAGGGCCAAGAGAGAGATAGAAAATACAGTATATGAACAAGGGAGGTGTGAGAGGCGTGAGAGAGAGAGAGAGAGATAGAGAGATAGAGAGAGAGAGAGAGAGAGAGAAGGGGGATATTGAGACTGTGAGAAAGGGCATCTAACAATGATCAGCTGGACTGTGTGAAGCAAGTCTCAAGCTATATTATCAGAATACCTCTGCCTGCTGAGCTCCTAACAGCAACTTCCTCAAGGCCTTTTCCCACAGAGGAGCACCATCCAACAGGACCCATGTAAACATCAGCCCCCCACCCCTGGTGTTTGGCCATGGGAAAACACCAGACCATGCTTCCATTTACACACCCCACTACATTTTTATCCAGTTCTTTCTTTTTGCTAGGGGGTAGATACGAGAGAGAGAGAGAGATATAGATAGAGAGAGCGAGAGAGAGAGAGAGAAATATAGAGAGAGCGAGAGAGAGAGATAGAGAGAGAGAGAGAGAGGGAGAGAGAGAGAGAGAGAGATAGAGATAGATAGAGAGAGAGAGAGAGAGAGAGAGAGAGAGAGAGTAAGGGATAGCAGAAATGAAAGCTGGTGTTTGAAACGCCACCCCTTCATCTTTATATATGTTTATGCTCTGTGAGTGTCTGGCTGAAGGGAAGGAAGGAGAGAGGGAGAGATGGAGGGAGGGATGGAGGGACAGAAGGGTGGAGTGAAGAGGAGGTTCAGGTGGGCAGTGTTATCTGGGCTCATTCACCTATTAGCTTCCAACCATATTTCTCAATTTGGCCAACACCCATTTGTCTTCCTTCTTTCTCTTTGATTCATGTTCTCTCCTCTCTTCTGAGACCCCCCCTCTCTTTCCATCCTCTCATATATCATAGTTATTGTTCTCCTCCTCCCCCTGGCTGTGACCTGGGTTAAAGATACATTCTCTTTGAATCATCATGCCTTTGACCTATTATGAATACTTCCCCTTTATTGTACTAGCACTAGTAAATGTATATATACCCCTCATTTACTCCCTAAGTAAATGCCTTGAGCAAGGCAACACAAAAGAAAGAATGGAACAAAAGGTTTAATTGAGTTCAAATTTCATTGAGTTCTAATAAAGAGGTACAGGCATGACGTCCCTAATAGTGGGCAGATTATTTTTATCAAGGTTCAAAGGTCACATCCTTGTCTCGGTCTTACCTGTGTGAAAAAGGGCTCGTAGATCTCCACACCCTTGTCGGAGCCCTGTGACAGGACCTCTCTCCCGCGGTGCCAGCTGTAGCGGACGGGCGGGTTGGAGTTGGCCACGCAGCGCAGGAACACGGTCCTCTCGTAGTAGAACTGCTCCTTGGCCTCCCCTATGCTCTGGTGGACCGTCACCACCGGGTCGTCCAGGTCTGCGAAACAAGCAACACCCAGAGAGGGAGGGGTGCGTCAATAACCGCTTTTCTATTGGTCGATCGAGTGATAAATGCAGTCAGTGATGAAATGGATCGATCAATCAATCGATCAATCAATTGTATGGGCTCGATTACATCGATGAATGCAAATACTAAGTCCCGGCCTGTTCGTGGTATTGATAATGAGTAGATCAACAATGCAATCTTTGCACTGTGTTATTGATGACAGCCATGTTCAACACAAATACAATTGTGCAGGGTCCCTGGCTGTTTGACCGTGCTTAGAGGGCCAGCTGGTGGGGTGAAACACTGGGCTCAGATAGGCCGCTATCGACATGTGCACAAGCCCAGATGGGAGGAGGGTAGGCGGGAGGTCCACCACATTATCAGTAACAATGCACTGAAGGGCACATTGACTTTCTGTGTTCAACGAACCAGGCACCATGAAAAACACCTTCAAAGTCAGACTAGATTCACAGAAGAGGTCGACATCGGATCCCAAATATGCCCCACAAACACTTAGCCGATGGTCCATCACTCCCAAAAATACTATTTGGCTGACTTCATCCATGTCCTTACTAAGGGTGGCCCGGCGAATTGATACATATGTTCCCCCGCCCATTCCCCCCGACAGATCTGAGGGAAGTTTTTACCCGGCGACTGACAGTTGGCCATTTGAGAAAGCGCGTGCAGTTGATTAAATGGATTCAAAGTTAATCATCTTACTCTGCTAATGCATTAAAGCCTTGGCAAATGGTGTTCATCATAACCGCGGTGTCTTTTTTTGGTGTGCTAATACTCTCCTTTTAGATGATGTCTCTCTGCGTGCCCAGAGAACCAGAGGGGTCATTTGCTTTCATCTCTCGCTGAGATGTGATCACTTATCATAACACGAGCGAAAAAGTCAATTTAAGAAAGTGGAGAGAAGCTAATTCAAGGCATCCCCCCGATGCCACAATTCACTGAAAAAACATGACCTTGTGCCACAAAGGAGGAACTGATTATAAGTAAAGGTGCTGCAGTGAGGGAGCAGCCAGGTGAATGATTGATTTATTGCATGAGTGAGTGAGTGAGTGAGTGAGTGAGTGAGTGAGTGAGTGAGTGAGTGAATGCTAATATTTTCTAAATGAGGTATACCCTCCATCGGTGTTAGTGCAGGAATACAACCTTCTGATTGGGTGGCTGTTTGCTCTCCACCTGGGTCCGCTGGGGGATCGGGGGTCTGATCGGGGCACGTGCGGGCTGCATCATCGCGGCCGCACTGCACCGTATACTGCGACCGATGCCGCGCCATATACCAACCGGAGAATGCTGATTCCTCAGTTTCATTAAAGACATGTTCTGCCCTGCAGCCCCTTAATCAAAATCTAGCAGCGGTCAATACTTCATCCAGGATCCATTACAGTGGCTCAGGTAAGAGCAATTACCTTTGGGTGGGGGGGGGGGGGGCTAGAGGAAGGAAGGGGGTTGACAATGACGCCGAGAAGACAGAGTTATTGAGCGGGGGGGGGGGGCATTTTGGAGTAGCAGAGTGATCTAACTTAATACGTTGCTTCATTATAGTGGGAGGGAGGAGTGTATGAATCTTACATTTTATCTCCGGTGTTCCCCAAGCACCCACCGCTCTTCTGCCACCTGCATCACACAAAGTCAATTTACCAACTGTGGCGGAAACAGAGTGGTTCACAGAGAGCTCTATCTGGGATACATGTGTCTCTGAATGCAGGGACTGATTGGGGGTTGTCAAATCGTCTCCTTTTTCGATAGCGGTGACAGCGTGTGTGTGTGTGTGTGTGTGTGTGTGTGTGTGTGTGTGTGTGTGTGTGTGTGTGTGTGTGTGTGTGTGTGTGTGTGTGTGTGTGTGTGTGTGTGTGTGTGTGTGTGTGTGTGTGTGTGTGTGTGTGTGTGTGTGTGTGTGTGTGTGTGTGTTTGTGTGTGCTGGGGAGAGAGGATAGGTGTGAGCTATTAATAGGGCCAAATTATATGCAGAGGGGAAGTGTATGCTAGGAGTGCAAAGAGATAAATATGGAAATATGGAAATGTACGCACTGGATTAAAATTTGATGAATTTCAAACAAAATTCCACCTCCGCCGTCAGTCTTCCCCCCGCGAGGATGTTGCGCGTGTCGCTCTTGTGCAATTATCTTCTGAAGTCACGCTCTGCTGATTGTAAAGCTTAACTCCCAGAGCCCAGGAGGGAGAGCTGCAGCACATGGGGGGGGGACGCCTGTGCCTGATGTTGTTAGAGTTTGTAATTGCAGGTTTACGGGTTCACGGGCCAGTAATTGTACCCATGTACAGCCAAATGCTCCAGGGGGTATGGCCTCTGCTGCTCCCTCTCACTGCCACCAGCCATGACCAGCCTCAGAGTTCCTCTCACTGCCACCAGCCATGACCAGCCTCAGAGTTCCTCTCACTGCCACCAGCCATGAGCAGCCTCAGAGTTCCTCTCACTGCCACCAGCCATGACCAGCCTCAGAGTTCCTCTCACTGCCACCAGCCATGACCAGCCTCAGAGTTCCTCTCACTGCCACCAGCCATGACCAGCCTCAGAGTTCCTCTCACTGCCACCAGCCATGACCAGCCTCAGAGTTCCTCTCACTGCCACCAGCCATGGCCAGCCTCAGAGTTCCTCTCACTGCCACCAGCCATGACCAGCCTCAGAGTTCCTCTCACTGCCACCAGCCATGACCAGCCTCAGAGTTCCTCTCACTGCCACCAGCCATGGCCAGCCTCAGAGTTCCTCTCACTGCCACCAGCCATGACCAGCCTCAGAGTTCCTCTCACTGCTAGGGTTTGGTACCGTTTACATTTGAACAGATACCGGTGTCTTACTCTCTAAGGGCGGGATCCACAAAGGGTTTGCACATCTTTTTCCGACGGAAAGCCGTTGCATATCGCTCTGAAACTCTGTTTGGTATCCACAGAGGACGTGCAATGGGTGAAATGAGGTGGTGCATGCGATCCGTCAGCATTGCTTCCGGTGCAATTGGCGCGTATTTAAATGAGGTCATATGGCGGGAACATGTCCCCTTTCTATGTAAATTAGCCTCGTCGGAATCTGCTCGGTATCCAGAAAGGCCGGCGCCAATTGCACCGACCAGTTAACGCGACTCACCAACCGTCTCTTCACAGACATGGTGGTAAATAAGCACAGATCCCTAAGCGCTATAAAGAGGCATCATGCCAGCGTGTCACAGGTGATCATGGCAGCAGTAATTGTTGCCAGACGCAGGCATCGTAATGCCAGGCATGCCCGTGAAATGATATTTCAAAGGAGAATATCACCTTTTTTATTTAATTGAGACCGAAATCATCCGGAGACACAGGTTGCCAGCTCAATAAATCCTTGATCTACTCTACTGGATGAAATAAAGGATGACATTGAGCCATGCAGCCACCCAGAGATCCCATTGGCTTTCCCAATGTTGTCTGCGTTATTGATTGATTGATTTTTAAACACGATTTAGATTTTGCATCATGCTGCAATTTATTTTTGTTATTTATTATGTATTCATTATATATATAAAGCACTTTTAACTGCAATCAGTGTATGAAAGGTGCTATATAAATACAGTTTATTATTATAATCAGAAAATTCACAATTCATATTCTCCTTTGTTTCATCACAATTTAAGCAAGCCTAGTAATATACACAATATTTTTGACACTGCGAATACATTCCCTGAGGTCCATAGATGTCCCTAGATACCAATAACATACAAATGAACCTTGTAGAAGTGGAGCAATATTCCATTTACTTAGGTATGTATTTTAGGCGGATTTTCAGAAAATATGATTATGAAATCAAATATAGGCCAGGGCTTTACAACTTAATAAAGAGATTGAATACAATTAAATGGGATATAAACTAAATAAAAATATAGCACAATAGAATATAGTACAATTATATCTGACAAATGTAATTGGAATATGACATTACAAACATATGCAATGACGAAAGATAGTGACAGAAACACAGGACGCAATGTGTCATGAAAATACAAATTAAGCTAGCTCTATACATTACGAAGTTAACTAAATACAATACGAAATGAACGGCATACTAATGGTGAAAAATACGTTATGTGTATAACGTATTTTTCACCATTAGTATTCCGTTAATTTCGTATTGTATTGTGTTTACTTCGTAATGTATAGAGCTTGCTTAACACTTTGATCGCCATGGTTAAATTCATAATTTACCATCCCTCGCCATCTCTATTTGTCTATGGAGAAGTTCCCCTTCTTTGCAGGGCTATAACTTTTTAAATTTGATTGCTAAATTGACATTATCATGGCCCATTCAATGTCCTATATCTATTGTTCAGGGTGTAGCAACGTTATACTTTTTCATTCACATATTCATACTAAAATACGGTCTAAAGTATAAGTATGTTTTTATCGTTTTCTGCAGCTTTCTCCAGAACGTGATTTATAGCTCCAAATACATTATATTGATGATGAAATACAGTTTGATAGCAATCGGCGCGAGATAAAAAAATTCAACTGGACGTGGTTCTAGAAGTTACTATGTATCATCTGATGTTGACCGGATGGGCGGGGGGTCGTTTATAATTCCGTGGGCAACGTTATATCATTCATCTAGTGTGGGTGATATGATCATCAGAGCAGTTAGTAAAGAACACGTTGGAAAATAACGCTGGATCTTACCGTATCTTCCTCGCGCCGTTGGGCGATGAGCGTGGAGCAGAGATATTCCTATTATGGGATGTCGAAATACCCGATCCATCTCCAGGTTGTATAATAGTATATACGTCCAAATCATGTTGTTTGTCGAGTTATTTGCACCGATCGGTGTTCACTGTGTCAAGATGGAGTCCTGCTAATGATAGCGAGTGCCCGGACGAAATATGGGTGAGCACCACTTCATCCACATGACTTCATCTGCCGATCGGCCACCAGATGGCGCTCTTGAACCGTTAGAGAGTTGAGTGGAGCTCAGCAGTATATCTCAGGTCCCCGGAGGATAAATATGATTTCGATCACAGATTTTTGAAATATTGATATCAAAGACGTGTTACGGCGTCTTCGGCAGAATGAGCATGGCGGGCAATGACGAGTTTCTGCGTTTCCGGCGATTAAAGTGTTAATTTGTATTTTGTGTCTATAGTCCAACGCACACGGCGGGCGATTTTTGCCAGGCGACCGACTTTTTAAGTGAGGCGACCGACAGAATTGTATCGCTTCCATTGTTATGAATGAAACAACCCGTCTCTCTCTCTCCCTTTCTCCGTCTCTCTTACACACACACACACACACACACACACACACACACACACACACACACACACACACACACACACACACACACACACACACACACACACACACACACACACACACACACACACACACACACTTACAGACGTCGCTCTGCCGTGTGCATTGGACTTATGCCTCATTTCGGGCTTATTTTTCCACTTCCTGATATCTGCCAACAGCGCTGTCAAGAGTGCAGACTGCTCCGAAAGCCACACATAATGGGCGTGTCTGCGCTGGTATCACATTAGGGCTGAACGATTAATCGATTTTAAATCGAAATCACGATTTGAAATGATGCAATTAGCAAATCGCAATTTTCTTTTTAAAACCTTTTTTTTTACTTTTATTTTTATTTTACCAGGAAGTCCCATTGAGATACGATCTCCTTTGCAAGTTGTTGTTATTGTTGTGTGGTACCGGTATCGATTCCCAGGTAAAAAGAAACATTTTCAGGCTCGGTGTCCCGAACAGACCCACCGCGTAGGCCAGATGCAAGCCACATTTTACAATAAACCTCTGAGGGGCTGCTTAAAAAAATTATAATTATAATCGCAAATTTAATCGCAATCGCAATATCTGTCAGAAAAATCGCAATTCGATTATTTCCCAAAATCTGGCAGCCCTATATCACATCCGCGCAATGTCCTTTGTTTATAGCTCGCAAAGACGGAGCAGAATCCGCGTGCAAACCCAGCGCAGTTAAGGGTGCAATTCCCACTCTAACTTCTCAATTTCAACATTGTTATCACACCACACAAACTAAAACCCATCCCTCTCCCAAACCGTCCCTAGATTTTTTTTAATGCTGCATGTATACATTTATTATGTCTTATAATTTTTAAAATTTTAGATAATTTGTTTGCATTTATTGCTTTTTCATGGTCAGACATGACCGACAGAGGAGGAGAGGGCGAACGGGAGAATAGGTGGGGAAGACATGCAACAAATTATCCCCCGGGAGCGGGAGGCGGACCCGGGACGGCAGCGTACAGTAGGTGTGCAAGGCACTATGTGGTGCGCTACGAGGGCGCCCCAATGTATTATCATATTTAATGTTTAAATATCAAAATTATCTGGCCATCTTCAGTAAATACTATCAAACTCCACTGACCTCATCTGGTCTTTCCAAAGACCAAAAAGAAGGGACGTGCGTGTGCATTTTATAATATAAAATTAAATATTTGATTTTATAATATGTCAGCTAATATTAAGTTAAATGTGTATTAGAATACCTTGAAGACTCTAACAGGAGCACTCATTCAAGGGTACTACGACTATGCTTGCACCTCATGGTACCAAAGCACCTCAAAGGCGCTAAAAACAAAATTACAAACATCTCAAAACAAACTGGTCAGACTACTGCTTGACCTTACTCCTAGAACCCACCTCACCCCTGCCCACTTTGACAACCTAGGATGGCTTAGAGTAGACAACAGAGTACAGCAACTTGCAATGGGCCTGGTCTACAAGATACACTACACGACCAAGGTACCCATGTACATGTAAAAATACTTCCCAAAGGTCAGTGAATACCACGATCACAACACCAGAGGGAGCTCCACAAATCACGTTCAACCCAGATTCGGCTCAAACAAGGGACTAAACACGTTTTGCAATTATGCCACATCAATGTGGAACGCCCTACCCACAGCCCTACCCACAACTGTAAAGGAATGTGAATCCCTACCCTCCTTCAAAACCGCTCTCAAAGAGCACCTACGGGTGGCTTCAATTAGAAACTGGCCCCGGTAAATGTCAAAATCCATTTGTCAAATTTTGATTGTTATATTATATATTGTATTTTATATTGTATCTATAGTAGTTAGGGATGCCCCGATCGATCGGCCACCGATCGTTATCGGCCGATAATCAGTATAAATATGCGATCGGTGATCGGTGATAATGCTTTATTTTCGCCGATCGTCAAAACCGATCTCACTCGCTGAGTTCTGTCTCAGACACCGGGAGCTGCACACACTCACTCCCACACAGTGGTGCGGCGTCTGCTCCTCCCTCCAGCCCCTCCCGCACGCATGTAAACACGGGTCTAGTCTAGTCTAGTAGTGGGACGGGAGGACGGCGTCTCCCTGAGCTAACGTTAGCCACCGTTACAAAATGACCAGTCAACCATTCACTTCCAGTCCAATACATGATGAGGCATTGTCTAACCAAATGGTATCTAGCCGGCCAGCTACCGATAGCTCCTGACATCAACAAACGCTCCAGCAAGTCTAGTAGAGACGTGTATGATACCTCCGCTAGCTCACGTTAGCTGACGCCAGCTCACTGTTCAAAACGAAATGTCCCACTGAACTAAATAGTTCACTGAGGCGCTGTATCAACGTTATATAGCCGGCCAGCAGTAGCCACAGATAGCTCCTGATATCAATGTTTTATAACACTCATTCGATGCATATTCGAGCTGAGGGCATGTTGTTGAATTTGATCAATAGGGTCCAGCTGCAGCTCCGGAGAATCCTGGCCGTAGCTGCAGGCTACTCGAGTATAGGGTCCAGCTGCAGCTCCGGAGAATCCTGGCCGTAGCTGGAGGCTACTAGAGTACACACAGACAGTGGAGCTTGTTGCGTGGTGGCGATGTCTCACAGAGAATACAAGTACAAGTCTAATTATATAATATATATATTTTATAAAAAATAAATAAAAAATAGATTATATAAAAAAAATGTAATTTTTTTTTATCAAAAACTATTGGTATCAGATCGGTATCGGCCGATATGGCTCACGACGATCGGTGATCAGTATCAGTGGCAAAAATGTGATCGGGGCATCCCTAATAGTAGTGTATATAGATACTGGACTGTATAGGACTGTGAAGCTTTGAATCCCCCCCCCCCCCCCCCCCCCTCAAACTGCATTTGAGGTCGCTGAGAGCAGACCATTCTGAAAACTCCTTCCAGGGTGAAGATAAAAAAAATTTAAAATTTAAAACATTTGTTTGAATGGGTGAAACCGTTCTATGAAACATAATTTTATGGGAAATGGTGACATCATGACTATTGGCCCCGTCCACACTCGGATATTTTGAATAATCTTTTAGTATTTTCTCTGTGTTTTTAGCCTCCCGTCCACACGTCATCAGGAGTGCTTTTGCTTGTGTGGACGGAGAGATTTCCTAAAACACAATTGATGTTGACGAGATTTGGAAAAACCCTGTTTTCTAAAATGTCTGTGAATGTGAATGTGTGGACAAGGCCAGTCTGCCTCATCTACATCAGTTATGTTGGAAGGGGGGGCATCCAGCAGGCTTCCAGTATGACAGCATTGGGTGTCAGGGGCCCTCCGATTAACTCGGTGGCACTAATCACTGTCCCTGCTTGATTAGCAGCCTGTACCATTGACCCAAATGACTTCTGTGTTTCGCCTTTCATGGGTAAAAATAGTCCCATTATGTCAAAGATAAGCAATTTGCTTTCATTCCATGCTCAGGGGAGGGAGAAAGAAGGTGGGGGGAGGGAGAGAGAGAGAGAGAGAGAGCGAGAGCGAGAGCGAGAGCGAGAGCGAGAGCGAGAGAGAGAGAGAGAGAGAGAGAGAGAGAGAGAGAGAGAGAGAGAGAGAGATAAGGTTTATGTTTGGGTGAGGGGTATTGTGGTTGGCATTCAGATTGGGTTAATTAGGTGATGTATACAGTGTCCTGCTAACATGCCCAGCTTTCTCTCATTGTGAAGGGCTGTTGTGGTGGAAATGTGGCATAAGGAGGCGATAATAAGAGAAACTATTACCTGGCTGGCAGCAAGCCTTCTAGCTTCTCTCTCAGCGTATTCACATTAAAGCAACACCTGAAAAGAAGGGGCCACCTCCACGTAAAATGCTGGAAGCAAGAGCAGGTGCATTTATGGTTCACGATCTGTGCTGCGAAGCAGCGTGTCTCTCGCTGGAACTCAGATTGATGATTTCAGAGATTGGGTCTGACTGCTGAAATTGTGGTTCCACACAAGTAGCAGATTAAGTGTCTGTTCAAGATGTGTTTGAGCGAATAGAGGAGTTTGTCTAACCGTTTAAAATTCTTGCTGATATCTGTTTTCAAATGAAAGGAACCGAGACTAGATCCGACGGTCGTCATATGCAATTTATCCCCCACTCGCACTAGTGCCACCAAGGCAAATATGAACACACACTTCCCAAAAAGAGATGGTTGCATATGCAACCATTTTACTTGCATAAAACTTATGAGCACTCATGAGCATTGCCACTTTACAAAATCATGCAAAACTGGTATCCTACTATGTTAAATGGCCACATTATGTGTTTTTATGTTTTTTGTGTGATGTGTTGATCAACATGGAGGCCAAATAGTGTGAGAGACACACAGAGAGAGATACCAACACACAAAGAGAGAAGGACATATGGGGGGGGGGGGGGGGGGCACGCTCTGTAGGTGGACTCTTCTATCTAACTATAAAGGAAGAAATCTATGTGTGTCTGCGTGTCTGTGCATATCTCGAGAACCGGTCCTCGACTTCGGGTGTATTGCTGAGGGAGTGCAGTGTTAAATTCGGTGCAATTTGACCGGATCGTGATGGTATAACAATGAACTTTACACATTGTATGCATGTATTGCTGATGACCCAAGAGAGTCCAGTGTCGAGTGTGAAGTCGATGAGCGGTTCTCTACAACACAGCAAGCAGCCATACTGCAGGTATCTACAACACTGCAAGCAGCCATACTGCAGGTATCTACAACACTGCAAGCAGCCATACTGCAGGTATCTACAACACTGCAAGCAGCCATACTGCAGGTATCTACAACACTGCAAGCAGCCATACTGCAGGTATCTACAACACTGCAAGCAGCCATACTGCAGGTCTCCAAACACTGCAAGCAACCATACTGCAGGTATCTACAACACTGCAAGCAGCCATACTGCAGGTATCTACAACACTGCAAGCAGCACTTCCAGGGGCAAATAAATCGGCCTGCTCTGAATGAGCACGCACCCTGAACTGGCACTGCACTAGTAAAGAAACAGGTTAGGTGAGGTTGGTCTGTCTAGCTGCAGACATTGATGGCTGTAAAACTCCCTCTTTCTGATCTAGTGCTGGGGGTGACCCCGGGAGCTCCCAGGGGCAATAATAATAATGCTCTGAAACATCCAACCGCTGCTGAGGAAGCCATGTTCAGCGACCCTGAGCATTCTATAGCCCCTCTGGAGTCAATCAGGCACCAAGAGCTGGTGGTAGACACGTCTGGGGTCATTGATGCTGGAGTCTTATGCCGGGGAACAGACCAGGGCTGGTGTGCTCT
>NC_140169.1:112298114-112305614 GCF_963971535.1 Notolepis coatsorum | reverse complement strand
GCCTGCAAGGCAACATAATTGGACTTGAGCACATGAACTCCAGTAGACCCCCCCCCCCCCCCCCCTGGCCAGACACTGTTGGGAATAAATCCATTGGGAAATCTCTAGGTCTAGGCATTGAGGGCCGCCTTGCGACATGGATGCAATCTGTTTCGGTCTCTGGATGTTGCGTGAGGTTGTGAAACTACCCGCACAAATGACACAAGATTCTTGAAAGTCTCACACCTGTTGTTTTCTATTTCTGTCAAAACCGGTCGCGGAGGCTCTGCTCTTGCCGTATTTAACAAGCTATCAGTGACAAGACCGGGCAAACTATCTTCAAGACGAGAGAGAGGAAGGAAATCATCTCCTCTCCTCTCATCTCATCTCCTGGAGATGAGAGCTGAGTCAGCACCGTGAGTGGGTGGAGGCATGGCTGTTGGGCAGAGGTGTGTGTGTGCGTGTGTGTGTGTGTGTGTGTGTGTGTGTGTGTGTGTGTGTGTGTGTGTGTGTGTGTGTGTGTGTGTGTGTGTGTGTGTGTGTGTGTGTTTGTGTGTGTTTGTGTGTGTGTGTGTAGGTGTGTGTAGGTGTGTGTGTGTGTGTGTGGCGACTTACATGTGTGTGACACTGTCCGAGGCCAAAACAAACCAGCTGGCTTCTGCACACACACATAGAACCAATAGCTTTCTCTCTAAAAACAGCAGCGTTTCGGTGCTAGTTCGGACGGCTCGGGCAACACTAGATTCACGTGACCTGTGAGCTACAGTAGTGACCTGACACTCTGATAATATTTTGCAACAGTTGCAGGACTACGATGGTCCGATATAACACACCGGGTTCACATCTGCAAAGCTCATCTGTAAGGCAAAGCTCATCTCTCGACACAACTAACACAAAGGGAAAGGGAGGAGGGAGGATGAGGAAGCCTAGTGAAGGTGGGATATTGGATTCAGCTCATATCAACAATCCCCAAGTGGATACTTACTGTATAGACCTATTGTAGGGGAAGGATACACGTATAATTACATGGTCCAACATGCAATATCAATAAACCATGTGTAAACAAAACCGTGCCAAATAAGAGAGCGCAACATACAGTATGAATGATGTAGATAGTGTGTCACTTGGGTTTGCTGAATGGAGCGGTTTTGTGCCGTGTTTCATTTATACAGGTTGTAAGGTTAATAAGCCATATTGGTGATATATAGCATCCACTCTTATATGGAGGTCCCTGATGGAATACGTGGATCCGGCATGTAATTTATCGTAGGAGCCTTTCCTTTTCCATCCCATTCCTCAGCCCCTCAGCAACGATGACCCCTATCTTGTGGTTTGACTCCGCAATAACTAGCTGCTGCTGGCTATATCTATTCGGTGTCAGCGGCGGTTCCATACTAGAATATGATGGTGTAGGAGGACTGAGGGGTGTGGACGTATACATCCATCCCACATAAAGACCACTCCGATGATGGCCTGTGTGTGTGTGTGTGTGTGTGTGTGTGTGTGTGTGTGTGTGTGTGTGTGTGTGTGTGTGTGTGTGTGTGTGTGTGTGTGTGTGTGTGTGTGTGTGTGTGTGTGTGTGTGTGTGTGTGTGTGTGTGTGTGTGTGTGTGTGTGTGTGTGTGTGTGTGTGTGTGTGTGTGTGTGTGTGTGTGTGTGTGTGTGTGTGTGTGTGTGTGTGTGTGTGTGTGTGTGTGTGTGCGTGCGCGCGTGCTGGCGCGAGTGTAAAAAGAGATATCACCACAAACTGAATATCATTCTCTCCTTCAGGACATGAGATATGGGGTTTTGAGCAAATGACGTGTCACACACACACACCTCTCTATGGCGTCGGGGGTCAGAGGAGGACAAAGGGAGTGAGGGTAGAGGCGGAGGAGAGAGGGGCTCGTTCAGGCAGTCTTTTTTTTATAGATAGTGCGGCGAGGTAACACGCCACCTGTCTCACGTAGCCTGGCGAGGGTGAGATCCACACTTAATATGAACAACTCAACGGAGCCGGTGAAGACAGGTGTCTCTGCATAGGGATTATGTTAATGTGCCCATTGGCTAGTGTGCCATTATCCATGTTAATTGTACTATCGTCGTGCAAGGTGCAAACCACAGCATGGCCTAGCCAGTGTATATCTTACATGGTCTAGTTTAAGGGCGTGTCCTCAATAGTGATCCTTTGGACGTATTCCAGGCAGCAAAACAATAATGAACAAGCGATCCCCCTGGCAGGATACCCTTTCCAATAAAGCACTGCCCTTTATTGGGGCATGTTTCTGCGTCTGTGTCTGTGAGTGTTTCAGGTTATAAATGATTACACGATTGCCCATCCAGGCTGGATTGTTTGTGGTTTGAAATTGAAATATAATCACTGGATCAGTTGCCACAACAACAGCCCTGCCTGGAGGAGGAGGGGCTCTCAGATTAGGTAACGGTTCATAGAGGGCACCATTGCACCCCTGCCAGTGCTGCAACACGTAGGTTTGCTTACATTAAGGAGGACGTATATAACAGGCAACATGGCAGCACCTCTGCTATCACTGCTGCTTGGCAAGCTTTTGCTGCTGCTGTGTAACCGGTCCTGAATTATTCACTCTGAATTTCATCATTTTTTTTTTATGTATCCTTTATTTATCCAGGAATGTCCCATTGAGATACAAGATCTCTTCTTCCAGGGAGTCCTGACCAACACAGCACACAACAAGTTTCAACATAAAACAGGGCATTAAACAAAAAACATACAATTCAAATATAAATACAGAGGGTCATTTGTGCAGTGGCAAGGAGCATAATCACATCAACAATAGCATCAGGTAAAACAGTTACATGTTTCATAAAGGGCTAATCGTAGCATACCTTTAAAAGCATTCACAGTAGGAAGTGCCTGTAGACAAAGTTTCACTTGCAGCGTATTCCATAAAAAGGGAGCATAGTGGGAGAATGCAGCTTTACCAAGCTCTGACTGCATCAAAGGAACATTTAACAGCATCCCATTTGCTGCTCGTCTGGTATTAAAAAAGCAAGTATAAAAGGACAGAAGTCTGGAGATATATAAGGGCAGCTTACCTAGCAATGACTTAAGGATAAAAATCAACGTGTGATTGTCTTCTTTGGTACAGAGAGGACCATCCTAATGACTGATACAAAGTGCAGTGGTGGGTGCGAGAGCCTGCACCTGTTACAAAACGTATGGCAGTATGGTACGCAGAATCCAGCTTTTTAAGCAGAGAGGAAGGAGCATGCATATAGATTACATCGCCATAGTCTAATACAGGCAGAAAGGAACTCTGCACAATTCTCTTCCTGGCTTCTGGGGCTTTAACCTGAGAAACCTCTAGTTAAAGAGGGAGGAAAGGATGAAGTGAGTCTCTCCCTCTAACTCTTCTCTTCTGAGACCTCTCTCTCACTCTCTCTTTCTCGCCTTCACAGGAGATGAGCTGTGAATTAAGCTAATGGTAACTCACTCGCTCACTCACCAGAGCCACAGTCACCAGCCCCTTATAGGTCTAATTACTGCCAAGCGATGAAGCAATGGTTAATGCTTATACAGTACTTTAGTGTTTGGATCAGAGTACCCTGAATGGATTTGGAGGGCAGCGGCCTTGTTAACATTGCAGTAAGCTACTGTAATATATATTATCCCCCTAGAATAACCGCTAATTAGTTCGGAACCCAAAATTACCGTATGGATCTTAACGCATTTTTTTCTTTCTTTTTTTTTTACGTGCAGTAAACAAACTATTCATTAGGCTTAATATGGGATACTGGCTGCTCTTCATTCCAGGAGGGGGTTATTAGCCATAATGTCCCCCCCCCACCCCGCGCAGAGAGGTCCATTAGTCGCAGGTGTCCTGCGGTTCCGTGGCTCAGTGACTGCTGCCTTGCCCTCGCTGCGCATGCTGTTTCTTTAAGAGCTGAGACTCTGGTTGGGAAGGATGCCGCATTCCACTTAGACTCAGCCTCACCTCCATCTCCCCTCGGTGAAGGCTCCTGCTCCTTTCTGATTACGCTAGCGCCGGGTGCAGGGTGAGGGTGTGCAGACACGTGTGCTTGTGTTTGTGTGTGACAGTATGTATATGCGTACATATGTGTGTGTGTGTGTGTGTGTGTGTGTGTGTGTGTGTGTGTGTGTGTGTGTGTGTGTGTGTGTGTGTGTGTGTGTGTGTTAGGGCTGCACGATTTTGGAAAATAATGTAATTGCGATTTTTCTGACAGATATTGCGATTGCGATTAAATTTGCGATTATAATTATAATTTTTTTTTAAGCAGCCCCACAGATGTTTATTGTAAAATGCGTCTTGAAAATGTTTCTTTTTACCTGGGAATCGATACCGGTAGGCCTACCCAACGGTACCATTTTTTCTGTACTTTACTCTCCCTCTCTGAAGTCTAAACTTCACAACACACAATCTAAAACCCCTTACCTCCCTCCAGGGGAGGAAACTAACTTTTTGGCTTACCAGCCAACTGGCGAGTATCTGATTTTTTTTACCAGCCAAACAGATTTTTTACCAGACAAAAAAAATCGCTAATTGTGATAATTACTTCTTTGTACGTCTTCGTCTAAATTGATTTTCAATCATAGTAAATTAATCACACTGTCTCTACTCTTCAAAATATTACATCATTAAATCACATATTAACATGAAAGAGGGAACTATTCTGGACTGGGTTGGGCTGAACTGGGCAGTGAAAGATGCTGGGTTGGGCTGGTCTAGGTTATACTGAATGATGAATTGAAAATGGGGGACCCTGATGTAAACAAGACGAAAGTCTTTCTCTGGTCTGCATCCCCTTAACAATTGCATGTATTGAGCCGTACTGTACTGTACCCATTCTGCAATCTGTTAAATAAAGTTTTCATTCATTCATTCATCACAGCTCAACTACTAGGAATGTGTGTCTGACTCTTAAGTGCAGGAAATATTCATCAGAAAGGGGGGACATGATGGAGGGAATGGAAAGAGCAGGTTTGACAGGAGCAGGGTTGAAGGGCATATTGGAGTGTGGAGGAAGTGGACAAGGCATTAAGCAAACAGGACTGAAATGGGGGACCCTGATGTAAACAAGACGAAAGTCCTTCTCTGGTCTGCATCCCCTTAACAATTGTGTGTATTGAGCTGTACTGTATTGTACCCATTCTGCAATCTGTTAATAACGTTTTCAATCAATCAATCAATCAATACTGGGTTGGGCTGGTTTAGGTTGGACTGAGTTGGGCAGTGAAAGAACCAAGCATTTCACTGTAGTGTAATTGCTAAATAAAACAACTTGAACTTTACTTGTTACATTTGCACTCTGGTTGTATGCCAAATGTATTCTGGTTGTACTGTACTTGTGCTGTAAGATGACAATACATTGGAACCGATTCGACAACGCTAGGGGTTCAGCAGGTGTATTCTGAATGCCAAGTATGACAACATCACCGTGAAAGCACTTCCGGCTTCAACATGGACGGTCGCATTTTACGTAGCTCCCGTAACCAACGCAACAGCCAACGCAACAGAGCAACAACAAAGTACTTTGCGCATTTTCTACTTTCCCTCCTGTGGATTATGGATTTGTACCTGAATTCACAACTCAAGCAGCAACTCCAGACAGAAGTGGAGGGTAGCGAAAACGTAAATCAACAGTCCCATTGCGACTTCTACTTGTTAACGGGCACGGAGAGGAAACATCCACCCTTCGGAGCCTCGGCGATCCACGCAGTACTTACTGCAAATCCGGAACGAAAGAAATTACCCCCGGCAGGCAAGTGTAATAAGAGATCAATGTTTTTATTATATCTGCTCATGTCGGGTGACATACATCAGAACCCTGGTCCCGTAATGACACGGAACCAGAGACTACAGCAAGAAGCGATGGAGGTTCCCATCGCGACCAACAACATCAACAACGCAACCTGTGGCTACATCTACTGCGCGGACGGCAACGCTTCCCCAATGACGCCGCAGCAGACGAGCAACAGCATCCACGCAATTGACGCTTCAGCCAGCAGTTGCACCAGCCGACCAGCAAGCGGCGACATACCCTCACAGAAGCCCCAGCGGACTCGGCGAGTGGCTAAAGGAAGAGCGGCGCGGGACATCGAGACCACCAAGGACCCGACGGATAGCTTGGCTGGCCCCGCCATGCCAGCAAGTCTACCCGGGCCGAGGCCAGGACAAAAGGCACCCCCCCTCCCCCACAATGGAGTACAATCAGACATATCTGTAATCAACCAGCCCCCCCCCCCACATCGCGGGCTTTCACACAAAGGAATACAGACACCAGCAAAGGACAAAGCATCACCCCTCCCCCCCCTCCCCACCCACGGCACAAACAGCAACAACGCCCCCCCTCCCCCCACCACAGGACAGGACACAATGGAACAGAGTTACCTCAACTGTGACGACATCAAACTTATTACAAGCAAAAATGGACTTCACATATTTCACTTAAACATAAACAGCTTGAAACCGAAATTGGCTGAAATCAGACATTTGTTTCTAAACGGTAAGGCAAATATATTATGTTTCACAGAAACAAAACTTGACTCATCTGTTCAGGATCCAGAGATAGAAATCGAGGACTATTCAATCATCAGGAGGGATAGGAACCAGTATGGAGGTGGTGTCTGTGTGTATATACACAAAGATACCAAATTCAGCAACCGTACTGACCTTAACCATGACGAGATTGAAACTGTATGGATTGAAATCTTATTTGAAAGGGCAAAATCAGTACTAATAGGCACAATCTATAGACCACCAGAACAGACTGGTTTTTATGATACTCTGGATGTGTGCTTAGCTGGAGCTGAGGATGCGGAAAAAATTCTTATTGGGGATTGGAACACGGATATGCAACAAAAAAATGCACCCGTCTTCAAATCCTTCAATAGGTTTTGTGATCTGCACGGCCTCAGCCAACTAATCACCCAACCCACAAGGATATGTGAATCAACTCAGACTACCATTGACCTCATACTGACCTCTGACAAGTCCAAGATCTCCAGTAAAGGGGTTATAGCATGCGGGTTAAGTGATCATTACATGATATTCTGTACCCGCAAAAAGCTAAAACTAAAGGCTGGCTGTCACAAAACAGTCACATCTAGAGACCTCAAAACCTACTCTAGCGAGGCCTTTAACCTTGAACTGGAGAGTCTGGACTGGTCAGATGAACTCAATGGTACACTGGTTGAAGAAACTTGGCTTGGCTTCAAAACCAAATTTTCATCAATACTAAACAAAATGGCCCCCCTAAGAACCACCAGGGTAAAAAATCGCGCTGAGCCATGGATGCACACTGAAATACTGACCGCTATGAAAGCCAGAGACAAAAAATGCTCTGAGTTTCGTAAAAGTCAGTCAAAGCTTACCAAAAGCACGAGCAGTGAACTCCAAGACCACGTGACTGAACTCAAACTAGAAAGAAACAGACTAAGAAATGACGTAAACTCCATGATCAAAACTGCAAAAAAAAATTTCATCAATGACAAAACCGAGGAAAACAAAAATAAACCACGTGAACTTTGGAAATTACTCAACAA
>NC_140169.1:112161111-112297914 GCF_963971535.1 Notolepis coatsorum | reverse complement strand
TCCTGTCTCCCCTTGTCAGAGCCTCTCTCGCTTTGGGTAAAACGGCTGGCCGCTCTGACTGCAGAATGTAAACAGATTGCTAAGAAAGGAAGAAGAAGAAGAAGAAGAAGAAGAAGAGAAGAAAGAAGAAGAAGAAGAAGAAGAAGAAGAAGAAAGGAGAAGAAGAAAGAAGAAGAAGAAGAAGAAGAAGAAAGAAGAAGAAAGAAGAAGAAGAAGAAGAAGAAGAAGAAAGAAGAAGAAGAAGAAGAAAAGAAGAAAGAAGAAGAGAAGAAGGAAGAAGAAGAAGAAAGACACACATCTGAAAAGACGTTCCACACATTCTCAAGGTGTTGTTGTGAGGCCAGGCTTCCAAACAGCATTTCAACCTAATTAAAAATCAAGGCTGCAAAACACCGAAAATAAGCGGGACGGCAAAGAGGCCCATCAATTAAATTCACCCCCGGGGACAGCTAGAACGTTCTCAGGAGGAACTCTGTGTTCTGCTGCTTGTGCAACACAACACAAACTAATGAAGCACACGTAGTACAAGGCCAGATGCAAGGGCTTCAATGTTACTGCTTATTAAGTCTCAGGATAATAAAGCTTGCCTCTAAGGCTCGGTGACATGCTTGAGATATTGTATCCATCTCTTTTTTTTTTGGATCTACTTTTTCTCCCCATTTTTCTATTTTTCTCCCGTCCCCAATTCGCATTGTCCAATTCTACCCTCCCCTGTCTCGAACGTTGTAGGCCATGCCTCCCACAAGCCGGCTGCAATGTGGATGAAGCCTTGCGTCACGTGTCCCCTCCGGTACTCGGGGAGGCAGCCGTCGCATCTTTTCACCTGCACAGCACGATCTCTCAGCGGCGAAGGTCTGCGTGGGAGGGTCACGCCGCCCTCGTCGCTTCCTGATTCTACTGCGCAGGCAACCAACCGACCTGTAGGAGTCGCTGTCCACAACGTCAGATCCCGACCCACCAGCTTCCCACCCCCTAATACATCCAATTGTATTAGTATGAACGACCAGCCAAGCTGGTAGCAACGCCGAGAGCTGGGCTCGAACCCAGCATCCCCTGCGTTGGTGGCGAGCGCATTGTCCACTGTGCCACCTAGCCACCCACTGTATCCATCTCTTTTGTATCATGCAGCGCAATATGGCATACAGCATGAGAGGCAGTTGTCTAGAGGTTTTGCAGGAAGGGTCATGTTGCTGAAATGATGGGCATACTGTGGCCCCTCCATAACATATTTGCAGTGTTGGGGAGTAGTTTCACTACAGGTAATTACGCTGGTAGTTAACCAAAATTTAGCAGTAGCTTACAGGTACAGTAGTTCAACTACATTCAAGTTTGCATAGTGATTCTATTTAACTGGGACAGAGCACACGGTCATCCCTGGTCAAGAGAGATGTCCATGATTTTTTCTTCTGCTGACTTAAGTATGATTTTTATGAACAATCTGCAGTGTAAGGTTCACATAATTAAAACAAAATGATCAACAATCCATCAGGATAAGTGGAAGGTGGAGATATGGAAAAAACCTAAACTTAGAAAATAAGTTGTAATTAAAAATGTGTATTTTACTGAACCTTATGTAATGTTAAACTTAAAGAGAAGACAGAGGTCTCTGTGTGCCCAGTTGAGGTCTGGCACCCTGCCATTGGCTGTGGAAGTGGGTAGATTCCAAGGTAAACCTGAGGAGGAGCGGTTGTGTGTTCTATGTGATCTGGGAGTGGTGTAAGATGAATATAATTTTGTTTTTTATTGCCCTTTGTACACCGATTTGAGGAGGGCTTTATTTGAGACAATTGAAATTGTAAATCTGGATTTGTTTTGGCAGTCTGAGAGTTGTATGTTGAGTTGTTTTTTTGTGGAGGACATCTTCAGTTTTGCAGGATTTTTGGAGAAAGCATGGCACTTGAGACAAAACACACTATATCCTATATAATTGTATATGAATTCCTTGTGTTTCTTTGTTTACATACATTGCTTACATCTTGTGTTATATTACATTGTATTGTATTTTCTTTTTTTTGTGGCCATCTTGGTCTATACTGTATGTCATAATTTGTCAAGTAATTTGTCAAGTATACTATTGTGTATGTGTCTTGTAAGCCCATATGGGCTGGGCATACCCCTGTATGTAAGACATCAAATCAAAATCAAAACTAGAACTACAAACTATGTTGTGTCTATAAGGAAGGCACTAGAATTGTGAGAGGCTTCTTATGTCTTATGACTAAGATAGTCTGCCCTGACAACTTAGCTGACAGGTCTGTTAGTTGGTAAATATTTTAGAAAGGTATAAATTCAACATTTATATTGACATTTTAACTGCTAAGATTGTGCAAGGCACATACGACAGAAAGTTGAACATGCCTTGTCCTTTTTTCTGTGAAGAACCCAGATAGGGTTATTTGGTGTTGCTTCACATTGGACTGGTAGGTAAAAAGAAGTGTGCATGGTGAAATACACTTGATTGAGTGGTATATTATACATATATTATAATTTAATAAAACATTTCATTATGTTGATTCGATATTTTTTAAGTAGTTTGAACTAACTTTCGAAGTAACTTTAGTTAACCAAAATATATTTCTCTTGAGGGTAGCTTTACTGTACTGTAGTTCAACGTATTATAGTGTGAAGTAATCGGTATATAAAGCTGTGATTTCAGAGTAGCTTCCTAAACACTGCACACAGATATCTTCACCTCTGATTGTTTTGTTGACTTGTTTTAACTTCTAAGATTGTACAAGTCACATAAAACAGAAAGTTAACATTCCTTTTTTTTGGGGGGGAAGAACCCAGATAGTAATTTGGTGTTGCTTCACATCAGACTGGTATACTAGACAGCTATTAAAACGCGGGCAAATACTGCGGCATGGTCATGCTGGACCTACAAAAGGCCTTCAACACTGTCAATCACTCCATTCTGATTGACAAGCTAAAAGCAATTGGTTTTGATAGTCTATAATTGCTGGATGCAATCCTAGAGAACAGATGGTGGAGATAAACGGTACCCTATCTGTGAGCTGTGGTGTTCCACAAGGAAGCATACTAGGACCGCTACTGTTGCTAATTTATGCAAATGACATGTCGTCAGCTTGTGACTGCAACTTGTTCCTGTTCGCGGACGAATCAGCCCTGCTGGTCTCTGACAAGAACAAGTTGCAGGTTGAAAAAGCCCTCAGCTCTGAACTAGGCAGAATCTGCACCTGGCTCGCTGATAACAAACTATCAATACACCTGGGCAAAACAGAGTCCATTCTCTTCAGTTAAAATAACAAACTCAGCAAGACCGACGGCTTCTCAGTTACAGTGCGTGACAATATTGTCACAAGGAAAGATGAAATTACATACCTAGGTTCCATCCTAGAGGCAAATCTTTCCTGTGACAAAATGGCATCCAATGTAATCAAAAAAGTCAACCAACGAACAAGATTCTTGTACCGGATCTCCTCTCTGGTAAACAAGAATACCCTGAAGACTCTGGGAGGAGCACTCATTCAAGGGTACGACTATGCTTGCACCGCATGGTACCAACGCACCGCAAAGGCACTAAAATCTAAATTACAAACTGGTCAGACTACTGCTTGACCTTACTCCTAGAACCCACCTTACCCCTGCCCACTTTGAGAACCTAGGATGGCTTAGAGTAGACGGCAGAGTACAGCAACTTGCAATGGGCCTGGTCTACAAGATACACCACTCCACTAAGATACGCATGTACATGTCAAAATACTTCCCAAAGGTCAGTGAATACCACAACCACAACACCAGAGGGAGCTCCACAAATCATGTTAAACCCAGATTCGGCTCAAACAAGGGACTAAACACGTTTAGCAATTATGCCACATCAATGTGGAACGCCCTACCCACAGCTGTAAAGGAATGTGAATCACCACTTTCAAAACCACTCTCAAAGAGCACCTACGGGAGACTGCAATTCGAAACTGGCCCCTGTAAATGTCCTAACCCAACCCCCTCCAATGTACAGTAAATGTCCTAACCCAACCCCCTCCAATGTACAGTTACCCACCCCGCATAACTATATTTCTTTTGAGGGTAGCTTTGTTGTAGTTCAACTCCTTCCAGTGTGAAGTAATTGGTAGCTTGTAAATATTTCAGAGTAGCTTCCCCAACACTGCATTGTTGTATCATGTGGTGATTGGGCTGAGGTCGGTGTACTCTGTGAACAATTTAGACTTGCTCTGTACGCCTGACCTTTAGAGATGAGTAAATTATTTTAAATTGTATTATCTCAATGTTTTTCTGATGCATTTGCACTTCAAAAACATCAAAGCAAACACGTGGCTTTTGAGAGAATTGGGATCACTCAATGATATGAAGATGCAATTGAACATGAGTGGTAGGTGTTCTAGGTAGGATACCAACCAGATGTCAACCCAGACCTTAAAATGCCACTCATCAATTAATCCTATACAGAGGGATCTGACCATCACTGAGTACATCTCTCCCCCTTACTTATCCCTCGTAGCTCTTAGTGCTTTTGAGTAGAGGAGAGGCACAGCGTGGAGACGGACCATGCTGTAGAATGATGACACTGGGGACACTGGGGCAAAACAAGAATACCACAAGACAAATACTAAACAGAAAACATAATACAAGAAGACTAGACCAAGGCAAGAGAAACATAATACATACACATACTAAACTAACAGGGGAACATGAATGGGATGGAGAGTGGTGGGGGGATTGCTTCCAGCTGATGATGTAACAAGTGTGAAAGTGTGCCAGAACATGATAGGTCTGGGGAGGCCTTGGCTTGCATGTTTGTCTAGGGGTGCATTCCATTAGGAACCTTTCTGCCTTTAACTCCTCAGTTTCTCTGTAACCATTTCTACTTGCTGTCCACCATTTAACCTGCCCATCCCCTTATAGTAAGGGGACACACAAGTGTTTTCCAATCCAAATGGATTGAAAAAGATTACTCCAGCTCACATTTATTGGCATGAAGTCAATAAATGTACATGATCTTTGACGCTGGAGTGCATAAGCTGTCCAAATTTGACCCTCCTCTCCTCCCTCTCCTCCCTCCATAATCTCCTTTATTGTACTTAGCAGTAGGAGACATTTGATCGCAAGGAAGGAAAGTATAAGAGAAGTAAGGAAATGCTTTGTGAAGCAGCTAAGAGCTCATCCAAAGGCTCTAAAGCCATAATTATACCACAGTTAGTTCTGACTGGCAGGCATTGCAACTGGCTGAGATACATTCTAACAAGTGCCAAAATGTCATGATAATGCACTCGTAACCTACTGTAGCAATTCCTCTTTCCTAAATCATCACTCTGATGTGTTCATTATCTGGTTAACCTCTTAAGCCCTAGCCATATTTTCAGAAAATGTGCCTAAAAGTAAATGGAAGATTGCTCCACGTCTACAAGGTCAATTTGCATGCTCTTGGTATCTAGGGACATCTATGGACCTCGGGAATGTATTCCCAGTGTCAGAAATATTGTATCCGTTACTATGCTTGAGTAAATTGTAATTAACCAAAGGAGAATATAATTTTTCTTCATCTTTGATGGTGAATAACACCATGCTAACATTGACCAAAAGTGGAAAAATTGCCACTGAGCTCATTCAGCACCTTCTTGAGATCAAGTGTGCAAAAAATCTAAGCAAGTGAACAAATGCAGATGATTTTGAGGTTTGTGTAGATACAGTACTGAATTTTGCCATCCGGACACATGCCATTTAAAATATGAATATAGAATATTATATTATTAGGGCCAAGTCATACATCTATGAATCGGCCCAAATCTCCTCTTTCCAATGACAGAGTTAAATCTGGATTTAGTACCACCAAATCAAATCAAATCAAATTTATTTGTAAGGCCTGACAACACACGTTAATGTCCCCATGGGCCGGACACGTCTTTTTTAAACAAGTCAAGAAGAAACATCACAATAAATCAAGAACAAAACAAAAACACATAAAGTCCAGGGCCCTCATTTATCAATGTTGCGTACGCACAGATATGTGCGTAACCCGTGCGTACGATCATTTCTAAGCAAAGTGTGGGACTTATCAATTTGAACGTGTGCTTGACTTTGTGCGTATATATATACGCACAGCTCCGACCGTGCATACCTGGCGCCCAGCGGTAGAATATGGAGACTGCAGACGCGGAAATAAGCTTTCGTGCATTACTTCCAAAACTGGCGTGTTCTGTATGAACCGTAATTCATTATAGTTAATTGTAAAATAGCGACATTAGTGTAATTATAACGGGCTCACGCTCGAACAAGAGGTTGGCCTGCTTGTTTGGCACGGGGGGGCAGACACAGAACACCCACCTCCAAACGCGATTAAATATTGTTTAAAATAAAAAGCAAAATACTATTATTTTGTGTCATGTTTCCAAATAAGATTGGTCACAACGAAATGCTTTCTACTTCAATTTGTTAGATTAGAATATATATATTATATATATATATATTAGAATAGATGACCTCCGTTGAAACTTCACTGAGACTAAAATACAGTCTATTTGTGAGCTCCCGCACAGACATGATGATAATAATAATAATAATAATAATAATAATAATAATAATAATAATAATAATAATAATAATAATAATAATAATAATAATAATAATAATAATAATAATAATAATAATAATAATAATAATAATAATAATAATAGCTTCATTTTATATATCACCTTTCAAGAGACCCAATGTCGCTTTACATAGGGGAAAAAAATAACAAAGTAACAAACATAGTGGTGAAAGAAATCGGTGTTTTTCAATGTACATTTGGTTTATAACTGATATATAGAGATGAGCTTTAAGAGCGTCTACTGAGACAGATCTATAGATCTTAATAGCGCTGGCAGGCAGAGGGTGTTGCAGCAGCAGACTGAGATAGAGCTCAGGGTAGGGCTGGGCGATATGGCAAAAAATCATATCGCGATAACGATATGATAATGTTATCATATTTCTCGATATCGATAATTATCGAAATTGTTATAAGTATAATTATTTATTTTTTATTTTTAAACAACATATGTATGTTTATTTTGCAGCAATTCTTTGTCGTTGCCGCCATCTTTAGTGTTACATCCCCTCACACTCCAGTTCTCAGGCTGCAGCTGGTTTAAAAGCGAAAGTAAACCGGCTTCTCTGCTGGCTGTGGCTCCAGGGGAGTTGAACAGTTCTGGCTCTGCTAGTTTATTTTCGATCTTTTGGCGTTTTGTTTTTTAGATTTTTCGATAATTATTTTTTTCGATATTCGATATCGATTATTAAAATATATCGCGATATTTATCGTTATCGTTATATCGCCCAGCCCTAGCTCAGGGCATGCCGAGGTCGCCATCGGCACATACACAAACTGATAAGCAGCAAGAGGGGTGGGTCGGAGCGATGGGGAGAGGTTTGACATCATTAGAAACAGCGTTTTATGTGTGTTAAAGGTTGTTACCATGACAGCGCGTCACATAGCGACTGAAGAGAGGCCGGGCCTGTCGTAAGTTTCCTTCCGGGTAAGGGCAGACTGAGATACGAACCACACAGAAGAGAAGAAGCTTGATCAGAGACTTGGAAGCGATTCCCCCTCCCCCTCCCCTTGCGGGGAAAGGACTGACGTGGCAGGACCACAGAGAAGGCTTTGGAATAACAGCCAGGCCGCAACGATCACCGAGCGGGGTAACATGAGATCATTAGAATAATGAACTTTAGTGTTCCATCAGAGACTTTCGCAGGGACAACACAATCTGATAACATCTGATCTGAGGCTTTTGTTTATGTAATAAACCACGTTTTTCAAGAAAAGGACTATGCGGCCTAGTGTCAAATACTTTACGGTATATGGTTACGGAGTGCATTAAAGGGGAATGACAAAGATTGTACCAGCCAGTATGAGAAGACGAAATAAACACAACGCAGGGTCAGTGGATGGAGAGATGATAACACAAGCCAAACAGACGAAGACGTGATACTGGCCGAACCATCAGAATCTAACAGTGGACAGACACAACATATAAATATGATGATGGGATTCAAGTTCGCGTTTTTATTGATCACATAGGCAGGCTATACATGGCAGTGAGATTCATTGTTCTTGTATGCTCTCGTATTATTGTTATAGTATATGCTATTGTCAAGAAGGAAGTACATTATTTTCAATCGTGGCTTTAATTCGTATAGCCGAGAAGCAGTCTCCTATCAGCTTCATTAATCCCGACCCATCTCAGCCACAGCATAACTGCGACCAGCTATGGAAACAAATCATAAATAGACTACTGTAAATAAAATAGCCTATAACATTATAAAGGATAGGCTATAGCAGGGGTTCCCTTTCTCCCCCGAGCCCCACGATTCCCTGGAGACATATATGAATATGATATAGGCTATACATGGGTCCGTCAGCGAGGAGATTTAGCCATTTGAGAATAGGCTATTATGGCCAAACGAGGGCCTATAGCCTATAAATATTATTAAATGTTTTCATAAGCGTAAGATTTACAAGGTAAAGGTAAAGACAACAGTTATATTAACGATCAAGTTAGTTTACTGTATGCAGGCTTCGCGGGGCTCCGTGTGACATGTCTGTGCCATGCTGTGTTATGTGCAAATTACTGTTGCATAATGTAGGCTATGCATATATAATTTATATAGGCTATACCTAATACCGACAACAAAATAGATTGTATGCCTCTACAAATCATATTATAACCGGTAGCCAATCGAACAAAACGAATAAAGGCATTCATATTCCAGCATGGTTATAATGACATTGACACCAACGCCAAACAGTGGTCAACGGTCTTTATTAGTATTTTGAGCTGTCCAGGCAGAATTGCAGCAATGGTCTTTAGGGAGTCATTGATATCTGACATCACCGTGTACAAGTCCGCCAGCCTGTCGCGTATTTCTCCCATAACACGCGTTGTGTCTTATTGGTTCGACATCGCGTTAAATTAGTTGCTTAGACCTCCGTGAACAATCTCGCTCGTGAAGTTTCTCCGAGTTCGCTCGGGTTAGTCCATTATTGCACATCCCATGGGGGTGTTTCATTACCATATATGGATAATCATGCACGAGCATTGACGGTAAGAACAAATGGTATTTATCAATACGGAGTGTGCGTAGGACCCGTGTACACACGTTTGATAAATCCCGATTTTTCTGTGCATACACACATTCTAAATTCCGCGCGTAGGAATGGAAATAGAACACTTTCTACGCATTGTTGATAAATGAGGGCCCAGGGGCCCGTTACAGGGCAGCAAAGACTGTGAATGAAATCTACTCTAAGTACAGTTACTTTTGTATAATGTCCATAGCTCCATAATTTTTTACTGGATTGTGACACATTTCTTTTCTAGATATTCACCGTTAAAGAAGGTAAAGAAACAATATACATTGTATTTTATGGCAATAACGTTGAGATTTGTTCGACCAGTGAGATATAAACACGAAAATCATGTCAATATTTCTAAGAGAAAAATGGTTGGACTTCTGTAATGAGGTAGTGTAATGAAATGTAGACGTCCATTGAAAGCCCTGGGTCTCCTCTTTCTTAGGACTACAACAATTTCATGATGGCTTCCTTTATTTGCATCTAAATCGTCCTTTTTCTTGTGCAATGCACAGCGATTTCTATAAGCTTATATTTGGCTAATAACACTTAAAATCATTGGTAAACAAACATAGTGCTGAAAATATACACTTTGACTGCTGTTTTAATAGGGTTATGGTCTTTCCTCTTGGCTACATTTGAAAAAGAAACACAACATCACTTAATACGGACGTGAAATAAATCTCGGCCCGGTACTGATCAGGCTTAAGAGGTTAAATGCTAACTTAATTTAGTTGTACCCTGTACTTGTACTTGATAATGACAATAACCATAGAGCACTCCGTCTATTGTATTATTACTGCATAGTCACACCACAGGTACTGTAGTTGAGAAACCATGGATGTGATTGGCTGAGATTACATTGTACGAAAATCTCATTAAGATGTAACCTAATAATTCCTGATTCCTAAAGCATCACCGCCTGTACAGTAATTGCAACGTTTGCATCTAGTTGGTTATTAATACATTTGTATTAAATGTTGATTAAACTGTTGTATAATACTATCGTATACCGCGGTCAGTCTGATTTGGCACCGCTGCCCTGCTGGGCTTCGCCTCATGTATTATCACTTAATTCTAAGTGCATCTCGATGAAATTGATTCAGGGTAAATTAGGTTCCCCAGACAATACTATCATTAAATGGCTAAGTGGATTGTTCAGTAGGGGTACCTTTCTAACTTGGGACCCAAGCTGAGTAAATTAGTCTCACCCTAGGACCGCAATCACATTAAGATGCTTATTATGTGGGAGGCCCGACCAGAGACAGGCCTGCGACCCATTTTTGGTCCGGACCTCGTGGTTTAAGAAACCCTGGTGTACAGTACAGTATCCCTTCCCTCAACGGCTGTCTGCATCAGGGGGCACCCTGGGGGGCCTATCAGGCTGAACGTGTGATCGAAGAGCACCAACGCCTGTCTCGCTCCACTGCTCATCGACTCAAGAGGTGGAATGGGACAATCAATGATGAATCAGTAAAAACAATAACACTGAATAGCCCTTTTCTTTGACGAATGCGAACAAATCCATCCCGACTGTCACAAATTCGTACACAGTCTAAGAACGTGTCGTGATAATAATAAAGGAAAGCTTTTAAACTTAATTAGCGTGTATGTGGACACACTATCTCTGTATTTTCTCTCAGGGCAGGGGGTAGGTTTCCATTCCTGTTGGCCTATTTCCACCTGTTGGTATTGTTCTATTTAATGCTCTATAACTCCATATGTAAACATCCCAGAACCATGGCTTAAATTAAAGAAGACCCCTGTACAATTACATGTAATAATAACTTTAAATGATTATAATAATATATTAAATAATAATATTTAAAACAGTGTTGCAAATCTTGTGTTTACAGTGAATGTCTCAGAATCCTATTAGCAAAACAGGTCATACATATTCTGGTTCACACACTTCTTGTCCAAATGTGTACCAAATTTGAAGTTGATATGTAAAACTACTCAGGTTTTATATAGTAATTCAAAATATCAAAATATTTGTACCATATGCTCAACACAAATGTATGTGTATGAAGCAGACAAAGTCATGGTAATAAAATAATGCAATGGACATTTAGTCAAAATCGTTTATATAAGGCTGCTGGCTTTCAATTGCAAGCAAACTTGAAATCGCAAGCATGTCTAGTCAAACATTCATGTATAAATACTCAGAATGAGATAATCAAAGTGACATTAATTGAGTTAAGTCATATGCCCACTGTAACTACAGACGCATGTTGTGGCATTAATTCCAGCAGTCTGATCATTTACACAGGCCAAATGCACCCCTTATCCCACACTTGATTCATGTTCTGTCTCATTAAAGACTTGAAATCTGCCCAGAGGAAAAAGAGCTCAGCAGCACACTCTAAACTCTTTTTATGTATGCTGTAACTGCCATTTCTGAGACAATGGGCCTCATTAACGAAGCGATATAAGAACAGAGTTCCACTTATTTTGTTCTTAACTTTTTTCTTATTTTGTTCTTACCTGGGATTCAGCAATGTTTTCTTATTTTTGCTTTTCTCTTAGGCAAGACCAACTTTTAAGAGTGGTCGAGAGCACTCTTACCCAGATAAGAAACTCTTACCCAGATAAGTAACATTTTAAAAGCCTACCATTGGTCAATTGCCCCCAAATATGACTTTAAAAACGTGTTTTACTAACTAGTATAGTAGTATGTCCTACTGTAGAACATGACATATTAGCATGACATATCTCATTTAGTAATGTCAATACTGAACGACTGCGTGCGCACGCACGCGCACACACACACACACACACACACACACACACACACACACACACACACACACACACAGTGCGCACAGTGCGCACAGTCGTTCAGTATTGACATTACTAATGAGATGTCATGCTAATATGTCATGTTCTACAGTATGACTTACTACTATAACAACCCATTAGAATAATAGAAGCCTACTTTGCTGGAGCTATTTTGCACGTATACACTCATTTTATTTATCCACTCTGATTGGATGGTGTATTGTACTTGTGCTGTGTATAATAGCAATACATTTGAATCTAATCTCATTTTGAGATCAGTCACAAATCGCTTCCGCGATACCTGTTGAATAGATCAGCATGGTGCAGATGCAATGCCAAACCTCGCCTTATAAGGAGCTGGCGGGGCGTGTCTGTATGCAAATCAAATGAACAAGAACGCGCATTTCAGTTTAAAGGAATACTCCAACATTTGGGGAAATTAGCTTATTTGCCATCTACCCTGGAGTTAGAAAAAAATATACATACCCTTTTCTTCTCTGTGCATGCAGTAGGAGTAGAACGATGTTGGGAACTAGGCTAATGGAGGAACCTACTTCCAGTGACAGACGCTAAGCTAGGATAACGGTGCGCATCTTCCTACTCCTACTGCATGCACAGAGAAGAAACAGGTATGTATCTTAACACTGCAACATTTTGGGAACCCTGGAGTTAGACAAGAAGATGCATACATTTTTCTTCTATGTGCATGCAGTAGGAGTAGGAAGACATTGGGAACTAGGCTAATGGAGGAACCTACTTCCAGTGACTGACGCTAAGCTAGGCTAACGGTGCACGTCTTCCTACTCCTACTGCATGCACAGAGAAGAAAAAGGTATGTATCTTCTTGTCTAACTCCAGGGTAGATGGCAAATAAGCTAATTTCCCAAAATGTTGGAGTGTTCCTTTAAGAATGAGTGGGATTCATCATCAAGTCAGTCAAGTCAAGAGTTTTATTTGTCACGGCATACAAGTATACAATGAAATGCGGGTGGTCTTGCCCGCAATGATGTGCAATACAGTAGTAACAACATATAATAGAATCCAATAAAACAACATTGTGCAATAAACAGGTAACATATGGCATATCGGTATTTGTACATACGTTATTTACAGAGCATGGAGGACATGCTAGGTCCTTTGGTAGTGCATATACACTGTTACTGTTACTATACTATTTTTAAAGTGACCTTTCCTTAGTGGCCATAAGTGTGGGCGTGTGCAGCATGAGTGTGTGCTTGCTCATGTTAAAGTGGCTGCTAGTGTGCGAGTATGTACAGCGTGCGTGTCGTGTGTGTGCTCATGTGTGTTTGTGTGTGGAGAGTTCAGTGTTCAGTGTTCAAGGCTCTGATGGCCTGGGGGAAGAAGCTGAGCCGAAGTCTCTCTGTCCTAGTAGCTGGGGTTCGCAGGCGTCTGCCTGACCTCAGCAGCTGGAACAGGCTGTTGTTGGGGTGGTGCGGGTCTTTCATTATTCTGCAGGCTCTGGATTTGCACCTCTTGTTGTATAGAACCTGCAGGGGAGGTAGTGCAATACCTGTGGTACGCTCGGCTGAGCGCACCACTCTCTGTAGGGCCTTCTTGTCCTGTGCCGTGCTGTTTCCATTCCAGGCAGTGATGTTCCCAGTCAAGATGCTCTCTACAGCTCCGGAGTAGAAGGACTGGAGTATCTTCCCAGATACTCTGAACTTCCGTAACTGTCTCAGGTGGTAGAGGCGCTGCTTTGCCTTTTTTACGACTATGTGTGTTGTCCATGTCAGATCCTCTGAGATGTGGACCCCCAGGTACTTAAAGCTGCTCACCCTGTCCACGGTAGCCCCGTTTATCCTCAGTGGTGTGTGTGTCTCCTGCTGTCCTCTCCTATAATCCACGATCAGCTCCTTGGTTTTACCAATGTTCAGGAGCAGGCTGTTGTCCTGGCACCAACGTTCCAGTACCTCAACCTCCTCCCGGTAGGCCTTCTCGTCGTTGTCCGAGATCAGCCCCACCACCACTGTGTCGTCTGCAAACTTCACTATGGAGTTGGAGCTGAACTTGGCCACACAATCGTGTGTGTAGAGTGAGTACAGCAGGGGGCTCAGAACACAGCCCTGGGGGGACCCGATGCTCAGGGTGATGGTGTTGGAGGTCTGACCCCCCACCCTGACCGCCTGGGGTCTTTCACTCAGAAAGTCCAGTACCCAGGCGCTCAGGTGTCCCTCGCGGACTCGTTTTCTGACGCTGGGATCATCACAAAGGCATGTTTTACGATGGGGTTCGGTAAAATAGACATTACCTTTGTCAGCAGGTACACCAAAACCCTGTCCACTCTTGTTCCAAAGTGTCTGAGTCAGAACAGGAACAATTTAAATAAATAACGTTAGTTGGCTCTGGCAGCGCCCAACAGATAACGTTACATCCTCAGCCTGTTTGAAAATACTAGAATCCAACATAGTCTGGTGAAAATGCACCTTATGTTATGGATGGATCGTCACCGTTTGTCCTTTTCTTAATAATATGCAATAGTTTGCTCTAGGCGATCGCCATTGCCGAATGTTAGTTGGCCCTAGTCTGGAGTGCTCTCAACTCTGGTGTCGGCGACTACCGCAGAGCGGTGAACAGATAGTGTTACATGCTCGGCCGGTTTGACTATAGTATTTTTATGATTTACCAGAAGTGCTGAGTCCAATGTAGTCTGGTGAAAATGCACCTTATCATTAGGGATGCACGATAATTATCGGGCCGATAATTATCGGGCCGATATCAGCAATTATGACGTCATCCCGATAAACTCGATAACGTTATTGATAGCTCCGATAACATATAATACATTTTTTGGTTAAAATAAATCCGGTGTGGGTGGATTTGGATGAAGGGCGCTTGTTTTTATTATAGCCTCCTCCCGTTTTGCCAGTACTGTGGTAAAACTGATAGCGTGTGGTTTAGGAACAGGGAGCTTTTCACAAATCCAGCGCTCCCTTTCTTGGCTGTGACGTAGTCACGTTACATTCGGAGACAGACAGTCGATCTGCCAATTACGTCCCACGGCTTGCACCCACCTCTTCTTCTTACCACCAATCAGAAGCTCTCGTTCGTTTATTTACCTCCGGATTGTCAGCCATTACTCCACTCTGAGCTAACGTTATCTCCCCGCCAGCCACATTGACAAGTACCAGCGCTTATACATTACTGGCAAATGTCTTGTTGCACTTGTGGCAACGAGCGTTGTCAGCATCGACTTTAGTAAAATAGACCCAGACTTTTGAACATTTCGTTCTGTCCGCCATTATGAGAGCAGAGCTGTCTGTACTCGGTGTGTGTGTGTGTGTGTGTGTGTGTGTGTGTGTGTGAGTGAGTGTGTGTGTGTGTGTGGGAGGGGAAGAGAGGAGAGAGCAGGCAGCCCGCTCCCCGCGCAGGCAGAGACACACAGAGGCAGGAGAGATATAGACAACGGCCAACAAGATTAGTTTGCGACGTTTAAATTCCTCAAAAAAGAACTCCATAATTTCTCGAGTACCGATAGCAGTACCGATGACGTCGGAGCTTATAAATACTCAAAAAAAAAAAAAAAAAAATGTGATAAAAAAAAATATATATATATATATATACAGTTAAAAAAAAATTATAATACAATAAATATCGGTTATCGGTATCGGTATCGGTTTGAGGAGCATAAAGTTATCGGTATCGGTGTCAAAAAATCAATATCGTGCATCCCTACTTATCATCCATAAGTGTGATCGTTTTGTCCTCTTCATAATAATCTCCAATAGTTTGCTCACCATTGAAAAAATAGTCGGGCTCTGGGCGTACTCGCTTCCGAGAGCTACGGCGCGGTGATACACTCCTAGCGGAGGACAATGTACTGCCCCCATGTACTCAAAAGGTAGGGAGAGACTGCCACCTATCGGAATTCGATCATCATTTCAATTATAATTCACTCAGAGTTACCAGGATCACACAACAAGGTCCGGCTGACTGTTTAGTATAATAATAATAATAATAATAATAATAATAATAATAATAATAATAATAATAATAATAATAATAATAATAATAATAATAATAATAATAATAATAATAAAAACAAATTAAAAGAATAAAACAATTTGGCAGTTAACGCATGGGCGACAGAAACGAGTATACTAGTTTTTGGCGTTCAATGAGTTCATTAACAGACAGTTACGAAGAAAAAATATGAGAGATAGTTAAGAGAGTATTGGTGAATGAGGCCCAATGATCTCTGCTACAGTACCTGCTGCGCTCTGTTGCCCTCTAGTGGCTTGTCTGTTCTATATAGTACAGGGGTCTCAAACTCGCGGCCCGCGGGCCAATTGCGGCCCGCTGGATGATATTTTGCGGCCCCCTACTTGACATCAAAGTAAAAAAATAAATATTACAAAAAGATTTAAAACAATTTTATGTTGTGGGACTTGTACAGCACTTTGTTCAACTTTGTCAGTGGTGTAAAGTTTAAACCTTTTTAAATCTTAGACAAACAAAACACTTTGCTTTCATGAAATATTGTAAGTCGTCATTTGAGGCTTTATAAAAGCAGCACAATGAACACAAATCTGTCAGTGCCGAGTCCGACCTCATCTTAAATAACAAACAGCATTGCTTGTTGTAGTTAACAAAGAGAGGCAGAGTTGATTTTGCAAAAAAAAATAATAATAAAATCATATATAATATTTGATGCAGCCCAGCCTCACCCAGACTCTACCTCCAGCGGCCCCCAGGTAAATTGAGTTTGAGACCCCTGATAGTAGGTGCTGTGAGGCACTGACATGGCATGACATCAAGATGTGCATTTCAATCTTGCGATTACTGTATTCCCCTAATGCATAATTCTTTTGAATAGGTGTTTTGTTTATTTTGTCCAAAACTACATGGGAATAGCACAGAATGGGTACAGTATGTCTGTAAAGGGGAGACTTGTGGGCACCCATATAACCCATGTTCATTCAGATATCTTAAGGTGAGAGGTGAAGGGATCTTTTTAATGGCCATGCCAGTTTTTGTGGAGCATTATTTAGCCCCCTTCCCGATGAGCTAGCATGACATGCTTGGTACCTAATACCTATGGACTCCTTAGGTCGTCAAGTTTCATATCATATTGTGGCAACCCCTGGGCTCACAACACACAACAGAGTGCATAGAGTGAGAGCAGACACTCCCCTTCCAGCTAGGAGAAGTAATTAACCACTGCTACTTCCCTGTTCACTCTCTGTAGCCAATTGGCACATGGATGTGGACACACCTGGGACCAATTCCCTAATCAATGCCAGAGAGCTGTATTTCTCGCCTGACAGCCAGAGGAGAAAGGAGAGAGGACCCCACACTTAAAAGGAGGCAGACAACGGCACTCTAAAACCAAGAGTGACACCAGTGGAGCACAGCCCCCTCTCCAGGCTATAAGACCAAAACCTTTGTATGAAAAATCCCTCTGACCGGAGAAGACCCTTTGTTTTTTAGCTCCACCCAACTCTTCCAGTTAATATCAATAAACCTATTTGTGTTCAAATGCTGACCCTTGTCTGTGGTGTTGTAGCCACAATACCTTCACGCTAGCAAAAAAAATGTGCACGCTAGAACCTGCAAAAGACAATAATGTCAGGTCAATTAATTTGACCAACCACTAGGGGTCCTCCACAAAGAGGTTAATTAGCATTCTCACAGGTGCATCTGGGTCTATTTGGATGCAATACCTCTGTGTTTTATCTTTGGGAAGGAGAGAGGAGCGTGCTCACACTCAGTTATTAGGTTTCCATTCCTGTTGGTCCGGACTTTTAATTCCTAATGAACTCTAAAATGGCCAGCATAGTACTACTGACTTCACTACGTCTAGTCACAAGAAAGACCCACCTCAAACCCTGCCCTCTTTTCGTTATCCTCCAGTCACAACTGTTTCTTCCCTCGGACGAACAGAAAAGAGGGCAGGGTTTGAGACAGGCCAATTCCTCGTGAGTCCTCGGTATTGGAACACAAACATGAGGTTATGTGAGAGTCAAGCTCGATACTTACAGTAGACGTCCACCCTGATGGACTTGATGGCTGGAGAACCCAGGCCGTTCTCAGCCTTGCAGTAGTAGCGACCTCCCTGGGTCCTCTGGATCTTTGCGATGTGCAGCGTCTCATTGAAGACACTGGAGTCCTGGAATCGGTCCGACACGCTGCCCGCAGTCTTGGTCCATCGGATCTGGATGGGAAGAGTATGTGATAAGTATATGGCGAGTACTTGTACTAATACGTTCCTGGCCAAATTCCCAATCAGGTCTCTGACATCAAGGCCACCTAATCATCCCCACCCCTTAATTGGCTGATATCAATCCCTGTCTCCTGAGCCGTTCAGCCATTGTGTAGTGTGATGTGTGCCTGGTGCCAGTGTATGGCAGCCATTGAGGCTGCGTAGCCCAAGGTTGGGTGCTACCAGTGGTGGTGAAGGAGGCAATTTCCACCCTACATTGTGGGGAGCGCTTTGAGAAAAGCGCTATATAAATGTAAATGTAATGAATTATTAAGTACAAGAGGTTGACAGCAGCACAGGCGGAAGATCGGTCATCCCTTAATCAGAAGGTTCCTGGTTCAATTCCTGGCTCCTCCCGGCAGTGTGTCAAAGTGTCCTTGAGCAAGACACTTAACCCCTAACTGCTCTCGATGAGCAGGTTGGCACTAGGGCTACAACGATTCGTCGACAACGGCCCACGTCACCCTAAAAACATTAACTAACATTAGCTGCTAACGCTAATGCTAACTAAGCTAAGCTAACCCTGGAGTTCCAATAGTGAGGAAAGGGAGGGGGGGGGGGGGCTGAGCCAGTCTCTCCCTCCCTCTCTCCCTCTATCCCTCTCTATCTGTACGTTAAATGACTATAAAAACTAACTGGATAGTTGATGATAATAAATATTTCACTTCATTAGCCAAAATATTACATCCATAGATGTGTGAGTTGGCCATAATAAGGTAATTTATAGGCCTGATATTCTATATTCTATATTCATATTTCAAATATCATGTGTCCGGATGGCAAAATTCAGTACTGTATCTACAAAAACCCCTTTAAAGGGGAACTATCTTACTATTTCTTTCACTATTTGGGCAATTTTACACAATTCCTGTGAGTCTATGGAACACATCTGTAAGTTTTTTTTAAATTTTTTGTATTGTTTTGTATTTCTAATCAAGTACTCTAGAGCAGTGGTTCCCAAAGTCGGGGTCGCGACCCAAAGGTGGGCCGCGAGCAGCCACGGGTGGGCCGCGAGATGATTTAAAAAAAATAATTTTTTTTTTTTTTTTTTTTTGTCAGGCCACTGAACTTAGAAGCAGGCCAGGACAGTGTTTCTAGTTGTATTCTAAAATTCTATTCTATTGTATTCTAAAATGTGACTATATGGTTTTATATTAACTTAATAAATAAACTAAAACGAAAAATCTACTTATTTCAACGAACATTTCAAACTAAATAACAGATTATGCACATAAAACGCTGAAAACAACCGAAGCAACAATAGTATTTTAATGAGGCTATTATTATTATCATTATTATTTTGCAACAAGTTAGCCCTCTCATAAATAGCACATATAAATGAATAACTACCTTGAACTAACTTAATAGGATTGAAGTGATATTTGGCTTAAAAAATCGGTCGCCTGGCAAAAAGAAAAAAAAAAAAAACAGACGATGTGCATTGGGCCGCGGCTCTCTGACGCCTTATTTTCTGGGCCCCGGCCTGAAAAGTTTGGGAACCCCTGCTCTAGAGCAGCATTTTCTGCACTTCCAGATTCCAAGCTGTTTTTGGCTGGGCTCTGCCCATACTCACAATGCACTTTGAGTGACAGTCACCCACAGTCTGCACTGGCAGACAGAGAGAGAGAGATAGAGATAGAAAGGGAGACAACTTGTTTCAAATGACGATATATACCCCCATGAATATCGGATCGGAATACGTGTGGGAGTGTGCTCTATGATATTTTGCAACAGGTTGATGTGACACGAGTGCTGATAGAGAGAGAGCGAGAGAGAGAACGATTAATTTGGGCCTCACAGAGTTAACCTCTTAAGCCCGAGATAGTTTCAAGTTTCAAGTTTCTTTAATAGTTGTCATACAGAAGTACAGAATACTTTTATACAAAATGCTTCTTACTGTTACGCTCCAGAGACTGTGCAAGACAAGATAAGTATGAAATAAAATAACATAGTATAGCATGTAAATTAGAAGTAAAAAAAATGAGGTCACAGTGTTCAGTATAGACATATGTACAATGTTCGATGCAGAATAGACGTAACTGAGTTACCATATAATATACAATACTATGCAGTGTACTAATATACAATACTATATAGTGCAAGGCAGAAATGGGATGAGGTGCAATTTAGGTACAATTTACAGTAGGTGTACGAGTTGTAGTGCAAATCCTTTATCAATAAATATAAAGTGTGTTTGTGTGATCTAAAGTGTGGAGAGTGGGTGCTGCAGTGTGTTGTTTGTTTAAGTGAGTGTGTGCGTGTGGGTGTGTGTGCTGTGTGCATTTGATGGTTGTTGCATAGTGTTTATTGTTTGTTTAGCAGCCTGATGGCCTGGGGATAGAAGCTTCTTCTGAGTCTTTCTGTGCTCGCCTTAAGACTCCGGTATCGCTTGCCTGACCGCAGTAGTTCAAAGAGGCAGTTGTTCGGGTGGCTCGAGTCCTTAATAATTCTCTTAGCCTTCCCCCTGCACCGCTTGTTGTAAATGTTCTGGAGGGTGGGAAGCCCCCCTTTAATTGTGCGTTCGGCTGAACGTGTCACTCTTTGTAGTCTGCTACGGTCTTGTGCAGTGCTATTCCCAAACCAGGAGGTGATGTTGCCAGTCAGGATGCTCTCTATTGTACATGAGTAGAAGTTCCTAAGGATCTTCTGACTGACTTGGAACGTCCTTAGGCGCCTGAGGAAGTAGAGGCGTTGTCGTGCCTTCTTCACAACACTGTCAATGTGTGTGGTCCATGTCAAGTCCTCGGATATGTGGGCTCCGAGGTACTTGAAACTTTTCACTCTCTCAACCGGTGCCCCGTCGATGCTGAGGGGGCTGTAGTCCTTGACCCCCGACCTCCTGAAGTCCACAATCATCTCTTTTGTTTTGCTGACGTTCAGGGAGAGGCAGTTCTCCTGACACCACTGTGACAGATTCTCTACCTCTTCCAGGTAGGCCCTCTCGTCGTTGGCAGAGATCAGGCCCACCACTACTGTGTCATCAGCAAATTTGATGATTGTGTTGTTGTTCCGCTGTGCCACGCAGTCATGTGTGTACAGGGAGTAGAGGAGGGGGCTCAGAACACAGCCCTGGGGGGCCCCTATGTTGAGCGTGATGGATGAGGAGGTGCAGTTGCCTGCTCTTACCACCTGGGGTCTGCCCGTCAGGAAGTCCAAGACCCACTGGCAGAGGTCATAGTTCAAGCCCAGGTCCCTGAGCTTGGCTATGAGTTTGGAGGGGACTATGGTATTGAATGCTGAGCTGTAGTCGATGAACAGCATTCTCACATAGTTCCCCTGCCTCTTGTCCAGGTGTGATGCTGCTGTGTGCAGCACATGGGCTATGGCGTCCTCCGTGGACCTGTTGGGGCGATATGCAAATTGCAGGGGGTCCAGGTTGATGGGGAGGGAGGAACAGATGTAGCCCTTCACTAGCTTCTCAAAGCACTTCATGGCTATGGAGGTGAGGGCTACAGGGCGGTAGTCGTTGAGGCAAGCGGGCGTAGATTTTTTGGGTACAGGGATGATGGTGGACTTCTTCAGACAGGTGGGGATGACAGCCTGTTCCAAGGACAGGTTGAAGATGTCAGTGAATACCGGGGCCAGTTGGTCGGCACAGACTTTTAGGACGCGGCCGGGGATGCCGTCCGGTCCTGCTGCCTTCCTGATATTCACTTTTTTAAAGATCCGTCTCACCTCATGCTCTGTTACCCTGAACACTGAGTCTCCATCAGCAGACCCCCCCCCCCCCCTCTCCATTGCCGTGGGTTGTAGGCTGGTGTTGTTATTCACAGCCTCAAACCTTGCATAGAAGGAATTGAGATCATTTGCTAAGGAGATGTCACTGTTCAGTTTGAGGGAGGTGCCTTTGTAATCTGTCATTGTTCTGAGGCCCTGCCACATGCCTCTAGAGTCAGCCTGTTCAAACTGAAGTTCAACTTTATCCCTGTAACGCCGTTTTTCCTCTATTACTGCTCTCCTGACGTTGTATCTTGCCGTCTTGTGTTCTTCCATGTTGCCTGTCACCAGCCCGGTGTTGTAGGCTGATGTGCGCACTTTCAGAGCCTCACGGACAGATTTATCTACCCAGGGCTTTTGATTTGGGTAGATTCTAATTGTGGTAGAGGGGATTGTTTCTTCTACCAGAGTACAGACAAAGTCAAGCACCGTTTCAGTGTATTCGTTAATATTGGCTGTGTTATCACGGAATACCCTCCAGTCTGTGCATTCAAGTGCAGCTTGGAGTGTCTCCTCTGACGTCACGGTCCAACGATTAACCTCTCGCGAGACCACCGGCGTTCGCTTGAGACTTTGTTTATACTTTGGCAAAAGAAAAATGGCGGCGTGATCGGACTTACCGAATGGGCTAAGAGCCTGTGACTTGTACCCATTCTTAAATTGCGAGTATACAGTAAAAGTGTATATTTTCAGCATTACGTTTGTTTACCAATTATTTTAACTGTTATTAGTGAAATATAAGATTATAGAAATCTCAGGGCATTGAGTCGGAAACCGGCGCATATTGACAGGAGGAAGTGGCACAGCCAAAAGTGAGTGTAGTCTTTTGAAGGAAGAGACTCAGGGCTTTCGAATTTCGAAAAACGACCCTACCCAGCTCACACCAGCCCCTGTCAATCATCTGAATTCTGGATTAACTTTTTTATTTCTCTTATTTTTTGGGATTATCTCCCACAAACCTGAATGTTATTGCCATAAAACGGAACGCAGTTAGTTTATCTACCTTTCTGTGAACGTCTTGCAAAAAACGGTGTTGCAATACGATGAAAAATGGTGGAGAAATTTACATTATAAAAAAGTTGGCAGAATTCAGTACTGTATCTACAAAACCTTCTGTTTAATCATCTTCCCTTTATTCATTTGCTTAGATTTTTCAGGTCTGGTCAATTTTAGCATGGTGTTATTCACAGTCAAAGATATAAGATACCAAGAACATGCAAATGGACCACCCCTGGATAAGAGGAATCGGTAGTCACGGAGGCATGCAATTCCGGGAATCGGACAATTAGGAACCGGTTCCCAATCGATTCCGATTCTCGATTCCCATCCCTACATATGTGTATATCCTATATAAAATAAATATTGTAATCATATCTCATGTGCTGGTACAAGCACTATCATAGCGTGGAGTGGAGAGATAACACACAATACATGTAATAAATCATGGACATATACTGTACTAAAAAGCTATTTATAATTGTTGGCCGGTAAACAATCTCTCTGGCTGGTAGTTTTTTTAATCTAAAGCTAAAAAGTTAATTGTGTTCCCTATTTTTCAGCATTTAACTACAGGCATGGATACTGTCATAGTAACAGGGCGGCTGTTATATAATTTCAAGATAATAAAGTAGCTATAATGAGCTATAATGAGTCAATAGATACATTGAAATGTATAATGAGTCAATAGATTTGACTTGTTCACAATCTGTAAGTCGCTTTGGATAAAGGCGTCGGCTAAATGACTAAATTGTAAATTGTAAAAGCAGTAATGGCATGTAGGTTACTCACCCTACTCATGTACAGTAGGCATCCACACTACACAGCATTTATAAACGTCATAAATAAACATCATGGCTCTTCTCCTAGTCTGGGTATTCAGTAGGTGGTGTCACAGAGGCAACTACTCATGGGACCTGAGGATTCTAGTAAAACATTTAGAAATATTCAATAGCAAATAGAATACATTTTTCTGGTAAATTAATAGTTTAGATTAATCGACGAATCGATCAAATAATCAACAGATGAATCAATAACAAAATAATCGTTAGTTACAGCCGTAGTTGGCACCTTGCATGGTTGCCTCCGCCATGTGTGAGTGAATGGGTGAATGTGAGGCATAAGTTATAAAGCGCTTTGGATGAAAGCACTATATAGATGTACTGAAAAGTACTACAAAAGGAAACTGTAAAATTCCACCTATTAATTTACAAATAATGATGTTGTTATTGTGATTGTGCTAGTCCAATCCCTGATTCACATGATATATAATGGGGCTCATATATATTATTGCCAGCATTTAGATATATATCTTGTTGGATTTGGGAGTTTGTGAACATCATTCCATTAGTTGGATGGTTAAATCAAATGTAGCTGATGTATTGTAGCTTAGTCTGTTCAGGAAGTGCCTAGCATAGCCGTGTTGTCTCTGCATAAAATAACACATTTAAAATGAAAAGACAAGAGACTTCATACAAATACAAAATTATTGTATTTAAAGGAGCAATAGGCATAACTTCAAATCCTTAAACCGAATTAAACAATACCCTTCCCAATCAGAACACATCAGGATGCCTCCAAAGCCACGCTCCGCTAAGTAGCTAGCAGGAAGTTATGTGTTAGCAGCAGGTATTTGTGTACGCATGCAACTGTTATGGACATAACAAGCGAGCGTGTCACTAGAGGGTTTGATAGACAGCTCGCTTGTTCCAATCACTTCACTTGGATGTTGTTGTTTTAGATCCTGCCTCTTACTGAAACTATGGATTTATTTCATGTCTGTGTCAAACATCTAGTTTTTTTTAGTACTATCAATTACTGTCAAGATATAATAAGACATGTTGCCAAAAATTGGTGGCAGCCTATTGATCCTTTAAGGTGAAATAAGAAGTAAAACTACTCCCCCTCCTTGGGTAGAAAAACAAGAAATAATCATTAACTGGAGGAGGTATAGTAGCAGAATAATGAAATAGACTATTCAATTCCATTATTTATTTATTCATTGAATTATTGTATCGTTGATTGTAGAGGCTCTGTCTCATGGCCAATTACACTTGACACTTTATGTGTCAATTATTTGTTTTGACTGTCATCCTGCACGGTAATTATGTCTTATTTTCAGACTCCAATGCTCCAATGCGAACAAAACTCTCTTTTTTCCCCCTAAACCACATGGTCATTATCTTTTTTTTTTTTTTTTTTTTTATATTGTGCTTTTGAAAGGCTTCTGTCAATTGATCATTGGCAATCTGTGTAGACGGCCAAAAAAAAGTTGTAGAGTCAAAAAAACAGATCACTATCTATCTTATACCCTCTGGGTGAAGCGGGTATCTGTATGAAACAAGAGGAGAAATGGACTGGGGGGAAAAAGTATATATATAGTTGTATCTGGTCTCACAGCGGCAAAAAATCTGATAGCATCACGATGGTTTCAACCGGAAAAAATGTGCCGGAAGGTATGGGTTCTTACCTATCTCGATGTGATTTATCTAGAAATTTCTACAGCAAGAATTTTAGGTGTCAGTGAAACCAAAATTGCAATCTGGTTAGAAGTGGTGGAGAGAATAAAAGCTAGCATATGAATTGTAGTGCCTGGTTAGAAACGAATGAAAATGGATGGATTATCCAAGTGGGGGTCCGGGGGGGGGGGGGGGGGGGGGGGGGGGGGGTGAATGAGCGAGAGAATAATTGTAGGGTATTAGATAGCAAGTATTAGGTATATATCTCGTATACTACATTTATAATGATTCAAATGGTGATTTCATTGGATGTTTACTGTTAATGCTTGTGTGTCTAATTTGATGTTATGTTTAAAAAAAAATATATATATATAGAGAGAGAGAGAGAGAGAGAGAGAGAGAGAGAGAGAGAGAGAGAGAGAGAGAGAGAGAGAGAGAGAGAGAGAGAGAGAGAGAGAGTATATATATATATAGGCCTAACAGATGAGGCCCGGTTAGCCCATGGCATGCTGGTGTAATGATAGGTGAAATAGTGTTACTGTGCAACATGAGCCTGTAATTGACTCGCTATCATGTCGCTCTCCTGTTCCCATTAAACCATACGACGTGCTGTGATGAAGACCACCTGAAGCGCCTGAAGCCCCCCACTTCCCACCCCCACCCCATTCCCCCTGCACAATCAGAACCGGTACAGCACGGTGCTCCGTTCATAATAAGTTGTCGCGCGTGTATCTCCGTCTAGGCGGGAGCGGCGGGGGCTATGCACCTACCCATTGGCAAAGGTGATAGCATCGCCTAGGATACTGATAGCATCCCATTTTGACAGAGATAGCATCAGACGGAATGGGGGATATCGCTGCATGCATGGGAGGATGGTGATTGGGTCCTTTATCTAGGGAGATCGCAGGTCTTGCCAGCTAAGCTGTGTGTGGGGTTTTAGCCATGTTCTGTTTCTTCCGTGGCGCTGCATCTGTGCAGAGAAGACAGAGTTTGGTCATTTTGGAAGAAAAAAAAGATAGAGATTGAGAAAGGGAATAGGAGAGGGGAGGAGGGCTAAGACCCCCGATACAACCTCATATCCCTGAGGCTTGTTTGGAGCTTGAGGCTGCTGAAAGACAGAGGGGAGACTTCAGATAGAAATTGGAGTTATTCATTACCCTTCCCTGAGTCTCCGTCTGGCCTCGGGTGTTTCTGTTCAGAGTGCTAGAAAAAGAAAACTAACCAGCCTGACACCCAGAGACTGTGTGTATTGTATTAAAAAGCTGACACAGAACAACACACTGTTTCCTTTTCATCAACTTCTGGCTTCTCCCAAAGGGGACGTTCTCTGAAAACCTTGTGGTTGCTCTGTGTCATCCCCCTCTCACGGACGTCAAATGTTATAAATCATAAATGTTTTGGTCATAAATGTTAAAGGAAAATGTATCGCCATGGATACAGAGCCCAGAGATTCCTTCAATAGGTGTGCAGTTTCAAATGCATCAAGGTTTAAAGAAAACATTCCATGACTAGGAATACGCTCAAATTCAAGTGTGCGATTGATCGCTAAAGTCTGAATACATTTGTGGCCCCATTACAGCAGTTAAGGATGGCTCGAATTCAGCAAAACAAGCTCTGAGGTTAAACAAGCTCAATTAGATGGAGCAAAGTTTTTAAATTTCTTGCCTCTCTCCTCCAAGTGCTCCAGACCACTACACCACTCCCTGTGTGAACACAAAGTGAGCTGGCTCATGGCGACCTCAGCAGAATTCATTATTCTCGAAGCCTACTGTATATGCACCATTCATCACCTCAGCCTTTTTGTATCAACGAGCCTCGAGTTTCAAGAAAAGCACACTATCAATTAGGGCTGACCTCAACTAGTCGAATAGTCGACTAATCGATCGAAATGAGCCATAGTCGACTGCCAACCTCTTAGTCGAATGAAAACAATTAATAAATAATAAAAAAAAGAGGAAAGAGGATTTTCACCCATCTAATGAACACACTAGACTAGACAAATATCAAGATGTATCCATCAGTGGACTAATTGCATGCTTTTGCAGAGGACAATAAACCTTCAGTCGACTCTTTCAGACATTAAGCACCCCCCTCAGCCCAAATGGAATGATAAAAAAAAAAGTATAATTATTATTATTTTTTTATTTTTTTTGCATTCACTACCAGTCGACTATTGGCTATACAAATCCTTAGTCTGGTACAGGCCTACTATCAATAGGCACTTTCAGACCAAACATTTCTGGCGAGAGGAACTACCGACTGGGGGAGCCAAGACCTACATACCTTCAGGGCTTTTCTTTTCTATTTGCATTCAATAGGAGAGCTGCAGTGACAGCCGACTGTGCTTTTGCCTTCCTTGGAGACGGACAGTGGCTGGGCGCAGTGTGTGGCCAAATAGCAGATGTTGGAGATAACGTTACTTCACCTATAAACACAGCAACACTGTTTATCTAGTTGTAACTAAAAGATTCGCTAAAAAAAAGTTAATGGTTTTTGTGTGTAGATCACATTGGATTGATCAACTCACAATTAAGCATTTCTTTGTTTGGATAGATTTTATGCAGACACATACTCATAACCCGAAACGGACCATATTGATGCAAATTGCAATGTCTCTTTTCCATGGCTGGGAGACCAATCACTGTTTTTAGACGTCTTTAAAAAATCTGCCATTTTGTCCTTATGTTATAATATAATGTAATGTTGTTGCAATAACAGAAAATAGTCCCGTCCATACCTAATGATTGTGTGTGGTCACTGTGTTCCATATCATTTTAAATTTGCAGTTTTGTTTGTCAGACCCTCCAGTGGAAGCTAGAGGACTTCTTGGACCTGAATGTGACCTCCTACGATGACGCCAGCCGTTACTAAGTACCGTGTGGCAGCACAAAATGAAACTTCTCAGGCCTACAAGTACAAGACTGTCTGAGATGACAAACAAAATTTCATAAAAACGAGACAGACTTTCAGTATGATATAGCATAATGTACCTTATTTTAGGTTAAATTAACATTCCACTATACATGATCAATACACAGATTTATTCATCCGAATTTTCTAAAATGTTGCACGTTATATCATTGCATTAAAAAAAACATGAAACGATTTGGTTCCTTGGGAAAATGGCAACATCATTGCAGTGATAATGGCACTCTCTGTAAAGTAAGAGGCTCCCTGATAGAAATATCAACATTTGCTTGGCATTGGAATGTAGCGCCTCACCCTGGATCCATTTAAAACCGAAATACCGGCTGCGCTTTGACAAACACACATGCAGTAACGTCACCGCGTGTGAGAGAGGTAATTGTTATGCGCACAGCGGCTGTTGTTATGCAGCGATCATATGCTCGAGCACGCGTCTTCAGTGAATCTCCGCAGAACGCCTGCTGTGAAGTTCCCCTCTCCTAAATACAAACTGTTTTCTAATTGCTTGCCAAATTATCTCTCAAACACTGGTGGGGGTCTGTGTAGCTCGGCGGCACAGCCAAGTGTGGCCAGGCATGGCAATCAAGCCATCAGAGAGAATAACGGGGGGTCCAGAAATCACAGAGTGCGTGTGCATAGACTCCACACTAAGGTCTGTGTCTTGCAGAAGTGGTCCTAACAAAACCGCCAATTGGCCCATTTTGCATGATGTAAAACTCAAAACATCCAGGTCAAAATGAATACATTTCAAATAGCATAAAAGGATAACGACGGACAAACAGAACAGCTTTTCACAGTTTGCACCAGTATTAGTATCTGTCCAGCCCTGTACATACACAGGGTGCTAGAGACATGTACAAACGATGGCGCTAATGGAATCTGTGTATATCTAAATAGGATGATCTAAAAATGATGAATCTGCAGGAATCTCCTGGCTATAAAGATGACTCACGCTCACTGGGGACCCCTGTTATCCTATGCTTGTATAAAAAAAAAAAAGCCAGCCTCCCCCGCAGCTCTGGGGCTCTACTGTACAGCAACTGCTCGGGCATCCCTCTTGTGAAAGGAACTCCGTTTGTAACACCCCCCCCCCCCCCCCCCCTGGGCCCTGTGACGTGGGGCAGAGAGCCATTGATTGTGACTAGCATATGGGGAGGCCAGACCGCGTTGGGACGCATCCCCGGCGCTGACAGTGTGGGGCTTGAGACACACCACAGAGCCCCGCCAACGCACCCCCATCAGAGGACTCACTGCTGGGGCAGACTGGTTCTTGCTGTGAGAGGTTGGCTGAGGAGAAGTGAGAGGGAACAGGGTTGAATTGCCCCGCCTGAAGGGGCCTCTATCTCACTGCAAAGGCAAATACACAAGTGAAAAAGAACCATCCACAGAATGGGAATGAATAGAACACCTACATTCTCCAATTGACCATATGAATATGATCAATGATGGTTGTTTGACGGCTAGTTTCAGTAGATGCACTCATGGCTCATGTAAAGTGTTGTGGATAAACATTCCAGGGGACAGTTTTCACTGTCTTTGTCCACACATGAAACTTAAGGGGCCAGCACGCCGCATGCAGAAGCACCGTGAACGGCCCCAAAGCACCGCCAAATGGGATCGGCAGCCAGTTTCCTTCCGGTGCCTTTGTTAACAGATTAGACTGTTTACACCTGTCGCGCCGCGGCCGGCTCGAGACCTGCAGCGATACATTTCGGTGTTTGGTCTATTTTCAGCGCAAGCCACAAGCGGATTGGACATATACCAAATTAAAAATAATTTGGTACAGGTATAGATGACAGGTAGGATGTGCTTTGTCAATTAAATCTGTTTGGTTTGTCAAATACATTTTACACACGCACACACACACACGCATACACACACGACACACACACACACACACACACACACACACACACACACACACACACACGCACACACGCACGCATGCACGCACGCACACACACACGGGAGGGGTTGTGGGAAGCGATATAGGAACAGCACAAGGTGATAGAGAAATACAACAGAGAGGGACATTTTCTCTCTCAGATCCGAGGCAGGTACAAACAGAGACAGAATGGTAGACTGGCGCATGGAAGAATTGCAGATGAAGGGTAGGATGTGCTTTGTCAATTATATATAAATGCGGTCAATTTGCGGTGAGGAGAGGAGATGGGAAAGCAGAGAAAGACACAGACATACACACAGAGGGGATGGGTTGTGGTACAGCGAGTGGAGAGACAGAGAGAACATCACAAGGTCATAGAGAGATGGGTAGTGTAGAGGTCTAAGCACTGGTGTGGCTGGAGATCTAAACACTAGAGTGGCTGGGTAGTGTAGAGGTCTAAACACTAGGGGTGGGGGAAAAAATACGTAGTAGATACGTAGTAGTATCGCGATACTTTGCGTGGCGATACTGTATCGATACAGGGATATTTAATTATTCATTAAAAAAATAGAAACAAATAATTTTGTATAAGGAAGTTGCATTGTTTATTTCAATACCTGTGTACAGTAGTACACACACACACACACATGTGCATTCAGTTAAGTTGGAATATGACTGTAATACAAACAGTTCAGTTTGTCAGGTACATGCAACACAGATTACAGTGTTTACATGTCTGCTTGAGAAAATACCATGTTCTGCAATACAAATTATTGAAGTGAGATGAACAGACTGAACTTTATTTTATTAGATAAAACATGTTGACAAAGTTTTACTTAGCAGTTGAAAAAAGGTAATACATTAAATTTGATTTTTTTTTTAAAGAAAATTAAAAGATATCGCAATGTTAATATCGTAATACTCAGTGTATCGTGTATTTAATATCGCAATACTATCGTATCGTGACGCAAGTACCGCGATAGTACCGTATCGTGAGGTATCTGGCGATTCCCACCCCTATTAAACACTAGAGTGGCTGGATAGTGTAGAGGTCTAAGCACTGGAGCGGCTGGGTAGTGTAGAGGTCTAAGCACTGGAGCGGCTGGGTAGTGTAGAGATCTAAGCACTGGAGTGGCTGGGTAGTGTAGAGATCTAAGCACTGGAGCGGCTGGGTAGTGTAGAGGTCTAAGCACTGGAGCGGCTGGGTAGTGTAGAGGTCTAAGCACTGGTGTGGCTGGGTAGTAGTGGTGGGGGAAAATATCGATATGTAGTAGTATCGCGATACTTTGCGTGGCGATACTGTATCGATACAGGGACGCCAAGTATCGATATATTTTTTTTATCCACTTTTTCTCCTCTTTTTTCTATTTTTCTCCCATCCCAATTCCACAGTGCCAATTATCCCCTCCCATGTCTTGAACGTTGCTCGCATATGCCCCCCACTGACCGGTTGTAGGGAGGATAGAAGCCTTGCATCACGTGTCCCCTCTGATACACAAGGAGGCAGCCTGTCACATCTTTTCACCTGCCAGTGCGGACTCTCATTGGCGAGGTGTAACGTGTGGGAGGCTCACACTACCCCCGCCATTTCCTGTCTCTGCTGTGCAGGCGTCCCCAACCGACCTGTAGGAGTCACTGTCCACAACGTCCAGATTACCACCCATCGACTTCCACCCGCTAACTCTGCCAATTGAGTTAGTATGGCGACTGGCCCAAGCCGGAGGCAACACCGACAGCCGGAGTCGAACCCGGTGTCTCTTGTGTTGGTGATGAGTGCAATGTCCGCTGCGCCACCCAGCCGCCCAAGCATCGATATTTAATTATATATTTATTTATCAAAAAAAAGATACTTTAAAATGTTTTTTAAGGAAGTTGCATTGTTCATTGCAATACCTGTAATAGTACAATAATCCACACACACGCACACGTGTGCATTCAGTTAAGTTGGAATATGACTGTAATACAAACAGTTCAGTTTGTCAGGTACATGCAACACAGATTTCAATGTTTACATCCGTCTGCTTGAGAAAATACCATGTTCTACAATACAAATTATTGAAGTGAGATGAACAGACTGAACTTTCTTTTATTAGATAAAACATGTTGACAAAGTTTTACTTTGCAGTTGAGTGGTGCAGTGGGAAAGGCGCTCGCCACTAACGCAGGAGATACTGGTATCGAGCCCAGCTCTCGGCATTGCTACCGGCTTGGCCGGTCATCATACTAACACAATTGGGGATTGGACGTTGTGGACAGCGACTCCTACAGGTCGGTTGGGTGACGCCTGTACAGCAGAAACAGGAAGTATCGGGGGCAGAGTGAGCATCCCACGCGTTACTCCTCGCCACTGAGAGTTCGAGCTGTCTGGTGAAAAGATGCGACAGGCTGCCTCCTCATGTACCGGAGGGGACACGTGATGCAATGCTTCTATCCTCACTACAGCTGACCAGTGGGAGGCATAGTCTAGCAACGTTCAAGACAGGGGAGGGAAGAATTGGAATTTCGAAATTGGGATGGGAGAAAAATAGAAAAATAAGGAGAAAAAGTGGATAAAAAGAAAAAAGGTAATAAATCGCAATATATCGCAATATTAATATCGCAATACTCAGCATGTCGCAATATATTTAGTATCGCAATACTATTGTATCGTGACTCAAGTATCGTGATAGTATCGTATCGTGAGGCCTCTGGTGATTCCCACCCCTACTGGGTAGTGTAGAGGTCTCTAAGCACTCGCCTGCCACCACAGAGACCTGGGCCCTCATTTATCAACGTGGCGTACGCACAGATATGTGCGTAACCCGTGCGTACGATCATTTCTAAGCATTATTAAGGCATTATCTGCCTCTCGCTGCATGAAGTATCATCCCCCCCCCCCCCCCCCCCTCCCCCTTCCCACACCCCCCTTATCCCTTTCTGCTGTGGAACAGACCAAGGCCAAGGTCAACGCGGAGGAGTTGACTCTCCGGCGATGTGATTTCTGGGAAAGAGGAGACGAACTGTACTGTCTGGAAGCGATAAGATTGATGAGGCCCCCCTACCCCTGCAGCATGGTTTATATAGCGTTATTGGAATATACAGGGTGTACTGACTGACTGCACTCCGCTTACTGTAACTCAACTCGTTATTATTTTGCGCACAGACCGCAGAAACACGGGAACGTTTTGATTATATTTAAAAGGCTTTACGTTAAAACGAAACAAGTGGAATTTCGAAGCTGTAAGCAGAATACAAGTCATATGAACACCCACAATATAGTGTCCTTCCCCCTTCCTACTGTATAAGAAAGAATAAAAAACGCATCACAATGAGACCAGGGTGTATGTGTACAAAACCCTTGCAATAATGTGTCTTAAATGAATGAAAAGCATACATGCTCTGGACACAGAGCATATATCGTGTGGGTGATATGACTTGTATTATGCTTACAGAATTCCACGTATTTAGTTTTACAATGTCAAAGCCTTTTAATATAAATCAAAACGTTCCCATATTTATGCAATCTATGCGCAAAATAATAAGGAGTTGAGGTAGATACACACTCAGAACGTATTACATGCTGGTATGCTGATAGAGTAAACTATTATATGAATATGATATGATATAAGGTATACACTGGTCCGTCGCATACACTGGTATGTGCAAGTTACTGTTGCATAATGTAGGCTATGGCTGCTATTATATGTAATTCATATAGGCTACCTAATAGTATATGATTTTTAGAAGCATCTATTTTGTTGTCGGTATTAGGCTAATACCGACAACAACATGGGGGGGACCCTGATGTAAACAAGACAAACGTCTTTCTCTGGTCTGCATCCCCTTAACAATTGTGTGTATTGAGCCGTACTGTATTGTACCCATTCTGCAATATGTTAAATAAAGTTTTCATTCATTCATTCATTCAAAATAGATGCCTCTAAAAATCATATTATAGCCAATCGAACACAACTAATAAAGGCATTCATATTACAGCACGGTTATAATGACACACACATGATGAATTGAAAATGGGGGACCCTGATATAAACAAGACGAAAGTCTTTCTCTGGTCTGCATCCCCTTAACAATTGTATGTATTGAGCTGTACTGTACCCATTCTGCAATCTGTTAATAAACTTTTCAATCAATCAATCAAACCACCAACGCCAAACAGTGGTCAACGAACGGTCTTTATTAGTATTTTGAGCTGTCCAGGCAGAATTGCAGCAATGGTCTTAGGGAGCCGTTGATATCTGACATCACCGTTTACAAGTCAGCCTTTTATTTATCCCATAACACGCGTTGTGTCTTCTTGGTTCGGCAGCGCCTCAGTGAACAATCTCCCGTGAAGTTTCTCAGAGTTCCGCTCGGGTCAGTCCATTATTTCACATCCCATGGGGGGTGTTTCATCACTTTCATGACCATATATGGATAATCATGCACGAGCATTGACGGTAGAACAAAGAGGTATTTATCAACACGGAGGAGCGTAGGACCTGTGTACGCACGGTTGATAAATCCAGTTTTTTTTGTGCGTGCACACATTCTAAATTCTGTGCTTAAGTATGAAAATAGAATACTTTCAAGGGCGGCTAGGTGGTGTAGTGGGCAAGGCACTCGCCACCAGTGTGGAGACGCTAGGATTCGCGTGTTCGAATCCAGCTCTCCACATTGTTTTCAGTTTAGCTGGTCGTCCGCAGTAATACACATTGGCCGTATTACGGGGAGGGAAAACTGAAGGGTGGGGATCGAACGTTGTGAACAAGCGACTCCTACAAGTCGGTTGGTGCGCCTGCGCAGTAGAATCAGGAAGTGTCGGGGGCAGCGTGAGCCTCCAACGCGTTACTCCTCGCCACTGAGAGATCGAGCTGCGCAGGTGAAAAGATGCGACTGCTGTTACCTCAAGTACCGGAGGGGACTTGTGCTATGTATGACTTAGTCCACATTGCAGCCGGCTTGTGGGAGGCAAGAAACAGCGTTCGTGACAGGGGAGGGTTGAATTGGATGATACGAAATTGGGATGGGAGAAAATATAGAAAAACATTCTAAATTCTGTGCTTAAGTATGAAAATAGAATACTTTCTAAGAAAAATTGATAAATGAGGGCCCTGGGGTTCGATTCACAGCAGCAGTACCTCCAGCTTGGTCAGTCATCCCTACGAACACAATTCTCAGTGTTCGCAGGTGGGACGCCGCTGGGGTATGAGTCCTGCTCAGCAGGGAGGGGATCTGGGGGAGATAACATGAACCTCTGCACATGTTATGCTCTCCCAGTGAAACTCCTCGCTCTCGGGTGAAAAGAAGCGACTGGTGACTACACACGTATCGGAGGAGGCATGTGGTAGTCTACACACCCTCCCCAGACCAATAGTAGGCTTAACGATGTTAAAGTACATCATCTTCATCAACCTATGCTGTGTTTTGGATACAACATCCTTTTTTCAAAGTAACTAGCAACTGGTGGGTTGAGATAAATGTAGTGGAATAAATGTTTCCTTTTAAATGTAGTGGAGTAAAAGTATGTGGTAAAAGTAGTAAGATGAAAATACTTAGTAAAGTATAAGTACCTACACATTTTACTTGAGTACAGTTAAGTACAGAGTAAAAACACTTTGTTAATTCCCACCACTGGAAATGATCATGATATCCTTTCAATCCATTCACTCAAGTTCTGTTGAACCCTCCGCCCAAACACTAACCCTAGGCTAGTGGGCCCTGCCAAGGCAGACCATATTATGCTAATAAATCAGTTTGTGTACAACAAAAATAGTATTTGCTCTCACTGGCCCTATGGCTCCTCGGTTTGAACCTGACCCATGGACCAGAACAGAACTAAAGGGATGGGTGTTTGCTGTGTTCTGTCAGCTGTGGCTGTTGGAGCTTTGTAATCAAACAGGAGGAGTGTGGACAGAGTGGACAAAAGGCCAGGGTGGGGGGGGGGGGTACAGATAGAGAGCAGTGAGGCTGCTGCTGATGTGAACGTGTGTAGTGCTACAAGCGCCACAGAACAGACCTTCAGAGTGACACGTGCCCCGAGATGGCATCCAATTAAGATGCTTCATGACAAAAGAAGAAACAGATACTGTTCTGTTATGTTCCATTCTATTAGTGAGATACTGTAGTGTAGACAGACAAGATTGCAATCATGTGGTCCTGTGTGTGTGTGTGTGTGTGTGTGTGTGTGTGTGCGCGTGTGTGTGTGTGTGTGTGTGTGTGTGTGTGTGTGTGTGTGTGTGTGTGTGTGTGTGTGTGTGTGTGTGTGTGTGTGTGTGTGTGCGTGTGCGTGTGCGTGTAGACATGTGTATTGGTGTGTTTGAGTGAAAGAATGAGATCAAGAGAGAGAGAGAGGGAGAGAGAGAGAGATGGAGTGGGAGAAAGAGAGACAGAGTGAAAATGAGAGAGTGAAATGCAGAGTGTCGGATGTGAGTATGAAAACAGGCAGAGCGAGAGAGGCAAGAGGAAGAAAATATAACACTCAAAGGAATGAGTCATTCAGATATGTTGTGGCCACTAGTCTGCCACATCAGCCTCATGGAAGGCTATATGCAAGCTATGCCTTCCACTGGATTTCAAACTGGCCCTTTGAGAATAGCGTTATTACTTGTTGTCGTCATGCTAATGCTAGACGGTAATAGGAAGCATATTACGGGTGATAGGAAGCATACAAAATATGTTAGGAAGCATAAGAAGGATGTAAGGAAGCATATGGAGGGTTATAGGAAGCATGTTAGGAAGCATAGGAAGGATGATAGGAAGCATAGGAAGGATGTTAGGAAGCATAGGAAGGATGTTAGGAAGCATAGGAAGGATGTTAGGAATCATAGGAGAATGATAGGACGCATAGGAAGGATGTTAGGAAGCTTAGGAAGGATGTTAGTGTAACAAGTGCCTTGTTGCCTTGTATTGATAATTACACCACATCACACAATACACTTACATACATTTCACTATGTTCAGGAATCAGGATGCTACTTGTTGGGCGTGGGAAGAGGGTCATAGTGTAGGGGAGTGGACATTTAATTATGAATTAATGTAATTCCCTATTATTCTTTCTTCTTTGATATAGCTGCATTGTTGTTTTAGTTTATGCAGTGTTTTATAATTTATCCTGAAATTCTAATGATTGTACATCAGCTATCTGTATATTGGTATCATCCACGTCCCCCAAAGCCTTTGCTCTATTAACCGTCCTGCCTCTCTTGTCATGTTGATGAGTCTCCCCTATCATTGCCAATATATATATATATATTATTTTATTTAAAGAAAAATTAGCTTTAATCACAATAACGTTGGCGAGCTAGCTAAATTATATAAAAACGAACTGGATAGTTGATATAAGCCATTCTCCCTTTCTGTGTGTCTGTGCCCGTGCCCGTCCCAACTCTGGTCTCTGGTCTTACTGAGGATGGCCAGATAATGTTGATATTTAAACTTTGAAAATTATTATACAGAGAGAAGCTTCAGCAAGTACAAAACGCTGCTGACCGACATAAGAGAATCCCTCACTGAGGAAAACACAAAGGCCTAACCATCATGTATCACAATGGTGATGTCAGCCAGAGATGGGGAGAAGCATGAACCTTTAAAGGACATCTCTTTGAAATAAATGCCATTTTACAGTTTTTTTCTGATTTCTTTTAAACAAATGATTATTTTGTATTATTTAACTATTTAATTATTATTTAGTTATTGCGCTGCACTGGCAGTTGAACTGCATTGAACTGAACTGAATTGAAAAAAAGAAACATCATAACTGAACTGGCACTGAACATTGAACTACACTGGCACTGTTTGCAGATGTACTGTTATTAAAGTTAGTTAAAAACATAATTTTGTAGGGCGGCTAGGTGGTGCAGTGGGCAAGGCGCTCACCACCAATGCTTTGCTATCAGCTTGGCTGGTCGTTCATACTAATACAATTGGCAGTATTAGGGGGTGGGAAGCTGATGGGTGGGGATCGGACGTTGTGGACAGCGACTCCTACAGGTCGGTTGGTGCGCCTGCGCAGCAGAATCCGGAAGCGACGGGGGCGGCGTGCCCTCCAAACGCAGACCCCCGACGCTGAGAAATCGCGCTGTGCAGGTGAAAAGATGCGACTGCTGCTTCCTCGAGTACCGGAGGGGACACGTGATGTAAGGCTTAGTCCCAGGGCCGCCTCAGGGGGTGTGCGAGCAGTGCAGTCGCACAGGGCCTCGCGGGAAGGGGGGCCTCGCAAAAAAAAAAAAAAAAAAAAAAATTATTTATAATTTTTTTTATTTATTTTTTTTTATTATTATAATTTTTTTTTGCGAGGCCCCCCTTCCCGCGAGGCCCTTTTTCATCACATACCTAAAATCTAGTTTTGCTTATATGCTTATATATTTCACATTAGACACGTTTGTAGAATGTGTCTGACTTGTTCCTGGGTCTGCACCTGGGTCACTATTGGAGCTCTGGGTCTCTGCAGCAGACATACTATTGGTTTCAACGAAGGGAGTGGTTACTTACATCATGTGTAGTACGCTGCCGGAAACTTAAACGAAGAAGAAGAAGAAGAGTCAGCTGCGTTTGACTATTTCGCGCGTGCAGCTTTTGACTATTATGCTTAGTTATGCCAGCCAAGGTCGGTCATTATCAGTCGGTCAGTCACCAAGGAACGTTGACGAAAGGCCTCTCGCTGGCGGGACAAATGGCCGGAGCCTTGTCATGATGCAGTCGGGATATAGCCATGATGATGTCGGCTAGTAGCTAGCTTAGCTAAAGGCTAACTAGCGTTAGCTAACCTAGAGATGCAGCCAAGATGAAGAGGATGGTCGTTTGGCAGATGAACTTCGTCAACTCCACGCGGTTGTCTCCATCCTCTTGGACGTTTGGTGAGTTTTTAACCTATTCTATTAACTCTATTATATTCCCGCCGTGGACATCTCTCTCTCTCTCTCTCTCTCTCTCTCTCTCTCTCTCTCTCTCTCTCTCTCTCTCTCTCTCTCTCTCTCTCTCTCTCTGGAGCTAAACTGGCCGACTAGCTGTTGTAGTACTTGTATGTAGCCGCATAGCTTGCTTCTGCGTTAGCTAATGGTTAGCGATAGCCTGGTTGAGCTAACTGCTGGGAACGTTCGTTTGATGCTATCAGTTAGCCTTGAGTTAGCTGTTAGCTTGTGCTACGACCATTGACATTAGCCGTGAGAATAGCAGGGGGTTCTGGCACTCTGACTACGACATCATCTTTGACAGAAGATGTAGTCGGGCCTGCACCATGACAAGGCTCTGGCCATAGCTTATTTTTGTCCCGACAGCGAGAGGCCTTTCGTCAACGTGGAGACCTGTGTTGCGGCCTTTCGCCCTGCGTTCCTTGGTGCAGGTAAGATTAATGAAAATGTCATGACATTACCCCACTCTTCCTTCCTTCCCCTCCCGAATGTTTTGTTAATAACGATGTTTTTTTCCAGGCAAAACATATGTTACTTCACAACATTTGGAGATACGACATGTGCTGTGTGTGAATTCATTGTCTTGGTCGTTTGTGTAGCTTGGGTAGCATTGGGCCGTTGGCCAAAGCTGTGTGTGGCCTGGTGTCAGTAGCCTACCTGGCTAGCCTTTAGCTGTCGGCCATTGGCTCCTTGCTGCTTTGATTTCTCTGGTATAGACCCTCTTCTCTTTGGATTTAAGTGTTGATCTTTGTCCTTTTGGATCTATGTATATTCATGTTGCCTTTGTGAAGTTATCTTTTCCTTCTGTTTTGTTCTTTCATTAAAAGTTGAATATCCTTTAGGGGGTCATCTTTGCTTATCTCTCTCGTACATGCTCTCTCTCTAACACACATGCTCTCTCTCTCTCTCTCTTTCTAACACACACAGTCTGCCTATGGCGGCCTTTCTCGATGGCTAGGCTGTGCTCGCTGAGTCTGTACCTAGTCAAGGATCTTCAGTCATAGTGCTCAGGTATTCTGCCACTGTGTACTCTCTGTTTAGGGCCAAATAGCATTTCAATTTCTTTCCAATGTGTCTCTCTCTCTGTACACTGTATATTGACTGTAGAACGGGAGCTCTCTCTCGCTCTCTCTCTTGCTATATGTTGACTGTATCATGCCCAGCCTCGGGCAGCGCTATTATTTACGAATATGTTGACTGTAAAAAAAATCTCGCACAGGGCCTCGCATTTCTCCCAGGCGACCCTGCTTAGTCCACATTGCAGCCGGCTTGTGGGAGGCATGGCCTAACAACGTTCGAGACAGGGGAGGGTAGAATTGGACGATACGAAATTGGGATGGGAGAAAAATAGAAAATGGGAGAAAAAGTAGACAAAAAAAAAAGTACAGTTACTGTATTAATCGCCTGTTTTACCGTGTATTGGATTCATACATTGTTTGCCAAATATGTTTTATGCATTACTGGTCGATTAATTATAATCGTACCATCGATATGTTTTGAGATAGCAATCATAGGCTAGCTAGCTATGTCGCTAGCTAACGTAGCTGCTAGTTAGCGCCCCATCTGAGTGTATGCTTTACGTTACAGGCAACAGTATGCACTTGCTGACTCAACCTGTGTTTGTTTGCTTGATTGTACAGGTACAATAAATGTTATATATTTATACTGGCCAATCGCGTCTCTCTCTGCCATTACGAGATGTATCTCCTTACCTACTGTGCGCGTGAAAAAATTGCATATGCAAGTCACTTGCACATGACCACGCCTACTCCTGTGCGTGCCTATAAGACACAGGAAGTGGTCACGTCCACGCCCTTCCTTGTTTTTTTTCATCCGTGGATCTGTTGATATGCACTTCAACCAGGTGGAACGTTATTATGAAGCAAAGAGAGAAATTACGCAATGTTGGACTTTCGCCAAAGGTTCGCCAGCCCACGGACCCTCTTCGGCACGTCCAGACGGAACGTCGGCCCTATTCTGGTCTGTCCTCGACAGTGGACCGACGGACTGCGCGTGACGGTCGGCGGTCGAGCCACGTCGCGCTCAGGTAGGGGGACCGACACCGGCAGGCTTTGGTACTAGTATGTTCACTACTGTTGGTTGTCTGTGTGACACTGGTCGGTGTGATGCCGCGGGGGGCTGTGTATTTGGATGAATGTGACACGTTGTTAAATGTTTTCCATTTATCATGGCACTCGCAGCTACTACTAATTATGTTGCTTTTCGGGACGCTGCTCCCACGTGGTCCCGCCGGGGCTGTGTTCAGTTCCCACCATTTAACCACTACATTGCTGTAGGTCAAACGGTATCTGAGGCTTGTCTACCCTATGCATTTATCAATCTATCTTGCTCCGTTCACGCAGGGAAGTGGCGTATGGTTCGAGAGTAGTGTTGTCAAAAATATCGAAGTATCGATACATACCGATACTGAATATTTCAAACGGTTTCGATACTCATTTCCCGAAATACCGATACTTTCTGCAGTATCGATACCAGCTGGCTTGCTCCCGCAAGTTGTTTACAGACAGACACGCTGCTGTCCTCCTCCTCCTCAGAGACCAACAGACACAAGCTGCTGCAGCCTCCTCCCCCTCACAGACGCGTCAGACCTGTATTCAGTTTGTAAACAAAGCTATTAGCTAACGTTAGCTAGTCCGTTAGCTCCGTCCGTTAGCTCCGTTAGCTTATTCTAGCTAGCTGGCCACCTTTATAATTACTTCATGGAAACGGAGTAACGTCAAGCCGAGCCCACCCACACTACACCAGTACACGCATGAACTCGACACAACGCTACCCCGTTTCCAACGTTAGGTAGAGCCCATCCATACTACACTAGTACACGCATGAACTCGACACAACGCTACCCCATTTCCAACGTTAGGTAGAGCCCATCCATACTACACTAGTACACGCAAGAACTCGACACAACGCTACCCCGTTTCCAACGTTAGGTAGAGCCCATCCATACTACACCAGTACACGCATGAACTCGACACAACGCTACCCCGTTTCCAACGTTAGGTAGAGCCCATCCATACTACACTAGTACACGCATGAACCAGGGTTTCCGTTAGAAAAAATTGTTGCCGGTCTCCGTGACCTGCAAGATTTCAATCTACCGGACAAATGAGATTAATTCCGGTCATAGTTTATTGAGTTTTAAAACAATTGATAGGCAGGCTATATAAAGAATGTCATCCTCAAGGCATGTAGATTTATAATATTATTACTTAAAACTAGGCTACTTTTGCGTATACAGTCATTAATTAATATATTCCAAATAAAATAAGTCCCTCGATACTCCGTGCTGCTGCTGACTTGAAATAAAATAGACCGCGTATCTGTGGGCAGTCGGTCCGACACTAAACAGCAGTCTGTTATAATCACATTTTTATGAGCTAACGAATTCCGTTATATTGGACATTTGTATTAATTATATCAAGCGAAGAACTGAGAAAGCAGAGAGACGGCAACATTATCGTGGTTTGCGTGACGACTCTCTCCACCTCGCAACGACTTATTTGCAAAGAGTATGGCGCTGCAGAGAAGCTGATTTAGCTGTTATTGGCTCTTTTCTGGGAACCGCACAGCAGCGCCCCCCACCCAACATTGGCTGAAAATGGCTGAATTGGAGTACTGCTGGAATACTGCATTGTGCTGTTGCCTCTCTGGCTCTGCAGCTTCACATGCACTCGCACACCCAGCACTAAGCTCTCGCTGACGACGTCGTTGTCATTATTAGAAGCAACGAGGAAACAAATGTAATGATCGTTTCGTTCATCGCATAGGCTATTTAATTTTAGCCTATTTTAATACAATTCAAATAATCAAATTGTGCTTAGACTCAGGGAATTATTTTCACCGGACATTAAGACCGGAGATATTAAATATGTCGGACTTAAACAGATTTTGGCGGTCAAATACCGGTAATTACCGGCTAACGGAAACGCTGGCATGAACTCGACACAACGCTACCCCGTTTCCAACGTCAGGTCGAGCCCATCCATACTACACTAGTACAAAACTAGAAAGGTGCGCTCAGTAGGTGGCAGTCACACATTTCTTCTCTCTCACTTTTTAAACAAAGGGTTTTAAAAGTGTATTTATCTTCTCGTATAGTACCAGAGAGAGGCTGAGGAGAATCAACCAGCAAAAAAGCTAAAATTGTTAAAAAAATAAAAAATAAATAAAATAAAATATTATTATTTTTTTTAATAATTTTTTGGTATCGAAATGGTATCAAAGTATCGATACTTTTCAAGGTATCGTATCGAAGTCGAAATTCCAGTATCGTGACAACACTATTCGAGAGTGGTGTGAGGTTGGGGGCCTGGACCCGGTGTCATGCCCCCTGGACTCGGTTCTGTCCTTTCTCCAGTCTATCCTGGATAGGTGGTCGGCCTCGACAGTGAAGGTATACGCCGCAGCTATATCTTCTTGTCATGTGGGCTTTGAGGGCAGAACACTGTTCTGCCACCCTCTTGTGGGACGTTTCCTGCTTGGCGCACGGCGTCTCAAGCCTGTGGAAGGTGCTCTGTCTCCGAGTCGGGACCTCCAACTGTTCCTGGAAAGGCTGTTGGGGGCCCCGTTTGAGCCTCTTGAGCAGGCGCCATTGGATCATCTATCTTTAAGACTGCGTTCCTTTTGGCCATCACCTCCGCTAAACGCGTGGGTGAGCTGCGTGCTCTCTCGGTGCGTCAGAGTGCCTGTCTATTCGAGCCGATAGCAGGCGACTCTGTGGCCTAATCCGGCCTTCGTGCCAAATAATATCCGGAGCTCTTATCGCTCCAGGGATATTGTGCTTCAGGCGTTTCACCCTGCTCCTCACACTAGTGAGTTGGAGGGTAGCCTTCACCTGTTGTGTCCTGTCCGTGCGTTGAAGGTTTACCTTAGTCGCACGCAGGATCTCAGGCTTACGATCAACTGTTGTTTGTCACAGTGGCTCTCACGCGGGTAAGGCGCTGTCCAAGCAACGCCTGTCACATTGGTTGTGCGAGGGCATTGCCCTCTGCTACACTTTGGCTGGACAGGTTCCCCCCACAGGTGTCAGGGCACAATCCACTCGTGGAGTTGCGACTTCCGCTGCCCTGTTGGGGGGGCCTCGGTGGAGGACATCTGCGCTGCGGCCTCCTGGTCCTCCCCGGGTCCTTTTGTTAGGTTTTACCTCATGGACATAACTGGGGGCTCTGTCTCTCAGTCAGTCCTGAGGTCCGGGACCTCTCCTGCATCCCGCCATCAGGTGGGCTAGCAGGAGTGTGTGGGTGTGGACCGCGGAGTGCTGTGTCACACGTGGTCCCGCTTGCACTGTGCATTCTAGGGTGACTGGTTCCCTTTTTCGCACATTGGTTGTAGTTGACTGCCTCCCCCCCCTTCGTTAGGACGGGCGGGTGGACGGGACTCCCCTCCTCCCTGGCAGGGGCTTATGGGCCCTCAGGGGGTGCATTTGACGTGGCCACGCGTCCGCTCTGCCCCTTTTGATCTCATAATGGCAGAGCGAGACATGATTGGCCAGTATGAATATATAACAAAGGTTAGTAGTGACAAACAATATTACAACGGCGAAATTACAAATGGTGTAAAATGGGGATGCAAATGGGGTGGCCTACCTGGGTAGATTCATCTGGACCCACAGAATCTAAGAAAACAAATAATGGTTTCTGACCGTTACAGTTCAAAAGTTACAGGCCAAAATTGGCCACAGACAGACACGCATGCAGACAGATATTCTGTCATTTATAGTTAGATTATATGGCCAGGAATGCATTGCAGGATGAGAAACAAGACTCCAACACACCATACTGTATCAAAGAGAAATGCTCACAAGTCTTCCTTCCAATCTGTGACCTCACGATGCTCCCTTCCCTGCCTGCCTAAAAGAACAATCTCCCTAGGCTGCCTTACCGTCACACCTTCAAATGCCAGGGCCACAGGGCAGCGGTGAAAAGTAACGTATTGTGTATAGTGTTTGGTTGACGGACAGGGCCACATGTACTGGAGAGAGAGTGTGACCGGTGCGTGCGTATGTTTGTGTGTAGGAGTTTATTGTTAGACCTCTGTGTTTCTTCAGAGGCGATCCGCATGGGCTGCCAGAGAGGGCCACACAGTGAGAATGCTGCAGCCTGATTGGACCGACTCCAGACTCTCCATCAATGGTAGAGGCCCCGAGGGGAGTCTGGCTCATTTAAAGTGTGCATATTGATAGACAAGAAAATAATTAAATGTTAGTGAAATTGCCAACCATGGCTCATTAAGGTTACGGACCTGCCCTCGCGCTCTGCAAGGTGCTGATGTTATACATGGCCATCTCAGATGGTGCATTATCACAGGAGCTACAGAATGAGTTTGAGGTTCTGCATGGTAATGGAGAAAATAGCACCATACACAATTACCGTATTGGTAATTGCGTGAAAAGTTTCCCAAGCGAGTCAACTCCTTTCTCTCTGCATCTCCCTCTCTCACACACACGAATGCACCGTGACCGGCACCTGGAGAGATGGAGAGACACAGCGGCCAGCTCAACCAAAGTGGCTCAAAAGTCGGGCAAGTTAACAAACATCTGAGGGAATGGTTGCAAACCGTTATAACAAGCTTCTTATGTTGGAAATTAACACGTGTGGTTTTTAAAGGCTAAAACACTTGCCACTTGTATTGGAGCCTGGTGAGAGGACGCAGAAAGTTTCTCAATACTAAAGTGATCAGTTAAATTGTGCAAAAAATGCAAAAGTGAACCTGTCCTTTAAGAATGCAGCAAGTGTCATGAAGAAGAGGAAGAATAAAGGCTATACTAAAAAATATTAATAAAAAACTGTGGCTAGCTTAAGACTATGAACTTGCTCTGAGGATTAATATGTAATTCTAATGAAAATATGAATCGTTATTATTCACTTGCAAAGTATTTCCCCTTTATATGTTATTTTTTTCTTCTTCTGCAAACATCCCAAATAGAGCCTCTGGGTCTATCGCCGTGCACCCCAGATTAAGCTCCCTCTGCTCCCCACACTGCTCAGTCCTCCAGGCACATGCTCCTACCACGGGGGACAGCGCTGACACGTCCCAGAGTCCAAGAGTGATGGAGCTAAACCCGTCTCCACCGGGGGGAGCGGAGCGCCGCTCATAATGACTCTGTTTCAAAGAAGATCCTGCCTCTCCTGCCTTGATCTCCCACCACCCCCCCACCCCCTCCCCCCACCTCTTCGCTTCTCTCCTTTCCTTTCAATTCTAATGAAGAGGAAGGACAGAGAGGATGAGCGTGGAGTTGTCGCCGTGGAGGACAGCGGGAGATGAATGGTGTCCTCTGAGCCTCTTGCTAATTTAAAAGGCCTCACCTTTTCAATTGAAATATAAAAATCAATAGGCCTCTTTGCTTCGGCATCCAGAGGGGGAAGTTTACAAACTAATGGGGCTGTGTATTGATGAAAAGGGGAATTAAATATTAATTAACAGGGCACTGCCCTGTCTCCATACACTGCCATGTTCCTTTTAATGTGTCTAATCAAGCAAACTGGATACAAACGTTGGGACAATTCCCCCCCCCCAAAGATTAGAGCACGAGCTTCCTGGACATATTCACGCGCAAACACAATCTGATTGTGAATTGAATCGTGACAGAGGTGATACAGTTACATACAGTATCCGTGTGCAGTGCTGGGGGAGCTACTCTGAAATCACAGCTTTACAACCTACCGATGAACTACAGTACAGCAAAGCTACCCTCAAGAGAAGTATAGTTCGGTTAACTAAAGTTACTTCAAACTACTTTTCAAACTATTTTGTAAAAAAAGTAAAAAAATATCTACATTTTATTAAATTAGAATGGTCACATGACTGTATATTATATCACTCAATCAAGTTTATTTCAAAGTGCACACTTATCTGGGTTCTTCACAGAAAAAAGGACAAGGAACGTTAACTTTCTGTTTGCCTTGTTCAATCTTAGTTAGCAATTAGAACAGTCAACACAAATTTTGAATTTATACCTTTCAAACCATTTACCAACTAACATGCCTGCCAGCTAAGTTGTCAGAGCAGGATCTCATATAACTATCTAACAGAGCAGCCTCTCAAAGTTCTTGACCCTTCCTTATAAACATAACATAGTTTGTAGTTCCAGTAGTTAAGTACACCTCAAAATAGGGAAAAAGTAACTAACAACTAGAATCACTATGCAAACTTGAATGTAGTTGAACTACCTGTAAGCTACTGCAAAATTGTGTTTAACACGTTGGGTGTCGTTAACGTAGAACTACGTTTCTGTCGCCCAACCGTTGAGTGCCGGCTACGTCACAGAAACGTAGATCTACGTTTTTCTCACGGTATTTATTTTAATCGCTATTGCCATTCATAATTCAGCGGGGCACCTTGTGCATACTGTTCTGGGTGTGTCTGAGCTGGCAGACGGTCTTATACCGCCCTCTAATGCCCCCGTTGCACCCCGTTAGAAACGGGTTCGTTTCTTTTCTCTACCGAGCTCCGGTGTGGGGGGCGGGTCCTAAACACTCCGGCAAAACACATGCTTGTAGGGATGGAGTTGAAGTGCAATGCCCAACAACGTCAGAGACAGGATCGCTGTGGATAACTGGCACGCTCCAGGGCACATTTCATGTATTCACGAGGAAGGATAATAATGATAATCTAGTGTTGATTTCAGGAAGATCCGATAATCAGGCGAAAAATTACAACGTGTTTATTACATAATTCGCTTCTTTTCCCTGGAATTACTCAGAAGCAACCAAACTATATTCATATTCAAAAAAACTGTATCAAACGGAAATGTACAGATGAAAAATCTGTTTTTTGCACCTTGACCAGAAGCAACTCACTGAGACTCAACAGCGTTATTAGACCCATAGCTATTAGGGATGGGTACCTTTCACATTTGAACCGATACCGGTACCCAACGGTACCTTTTTTCGGTACTTTAGTCTCAAGAAATTTTATTTACCTACCTCAGTCATAAAAAAAAAATCCAAACTTCAAAATGTCGACAGTTTTCGGCTTGTCATTGCTCCGACTGCTTTGTTGTTGAATCAAGTCAAATCCTAGGTAAGCATATATTGTGCGTGTGAAGGTTGACATGAAAAGAAATAAGTAAAAAAAAAAAAAAAAAAAAAAAAAAAAAAAATTTTGTTTCTCACTTGATTCGATACTCAGTACCGACGTGTTTCGGTTCGGTGCCTCAAAAGTACCGAATTCGGTACCCATCCCTAATAGCTATACTATAAGATATAGGGTTAGCTCTACAAACTACAACTACGTTTACATGGGGTTAATGGACGGCAAGGCCAGGTCACTTCCCGGAAGGGGTGTGGCACTGTCTCAATATGTTAACTACCAATGTAATTGCATGTGTCTCTCCAACACACATTGTGGGTTTGTTGAAAACCAATATTTTTTTAGATGCAAAGCACCTCGTGGACCAACAGTCCCTTATCTCAGCCCATTATTCTGTCCCACAACAGAATAAGAATGTCCCAAACTTCTACACACCAGCACACACATACTGGCGGCTATAGCTGTGTGGCCACGGCCCTGTATCTTCCCTTGTGTTTCCCTCCCCCTGTGTGTGTGTGTGTGTGTGTGTGTGTGTGTGTGTGTGTGTGTGTGTGTGTGTGTGTGTGTGTGTGTGTGTGTGTGTGTGTGTGTGTGTGTGTAACTGTGTGACTGTGTGTGCGTGTGTGTGCGTGTGTGTGCGTGCATGCGTGTGTGCGTGTGTGTGTGGGTGTGTGTGTCCTGCCACTCACTCACCTGGATCCTGCACAGCTGCCTCCCACCATGTCACTGAGCCAACAACACACCTGCCTCCCATCAGCTCATCACCTCTCCTGTATATCAAGCTCTTTACCCGCTCTTTGTCAAGAGAGTTGTTTCAGTCTCAGTGGTAGTCACACACTTCAGGCCCTCTGAGTTAGTAATTAGCTATGCGTGTTTAGCCTTCAAGCTTTAACCACACTCGTCTTCTCTTGTGCCAAGGCTCCTCTGCCTGCTACCTGCCTGCTTGTTGCCTGCTGCTACCTACTGCCTGCTCACTGCCTTCTTGCAGCCTGCTACCTGCTGCCTGCTAGGATCCCTCCTCCTCTGCCTGCTCACTACCTGCTGCCTGCTAGGATCCCTCCTCCTCTGCCTGCTCACTACCTGCTACCTGCTGCCTGCTATGATCCCTCCTCCTCTGCCTGCTCACTGCATGCTACCTGCTAGGATCCCTCCTCCTCTGCCTGCTCACTGCATGCTACCTGCTAGGATCCCTCCTCCTCTGCCTGCTCACTGCCTGCTACCTGCTGCCTGCTAGGATCCCTCCTCATATACCTGCTACCTGCCTTCTCACTGCCTGCTAGGATCCCTCTTCCTCTTCCTTCTCACTGCCTGCTACCTGCTGCTTGCTGCCTGATACCTGCTCCCTGCTTGCTGCATGCTGCCTGCTTGCTACCTGCTGACTGCTTGCTGCCTGCTTGCTGCCTGCCTGCTACATGATGCCTGCTTGCTGCCTGCTACCTGATGCCTTATTGGTGCCTGTTGCCTGTTCACTGCCTGCTTTCTGCCTGTTTGCTGTCTGCTACCTCTTCACTGCCTGCTGTCTGCATGTTTGCTGTCTGCTACCTGTTCACTGCCTGCTTTCTGCCTGTTTGCTGTCTGCTACCTGTTCACTGCCTGCTTTCTGCCTGTTTGCTGTCTGCTACCTGTTCACTGCCTGCTTTCTGCCTGTTTGCTGTCTGCTACCTGTTCACTGCCTGCTTTCTGCCTGTTTGCTGTCTGCTACCTGTTCACTGCCTGTTTTCTGCCTGTTTTCTGTCTGCTACCTGTTCACTGCCTGCTTTCTGCCTGTTTTCTGTCTGCTACCTGTTCACTGCCTGCTTTCTGCCTGTTTTCTGTCTGCTACCTGTTCACTGCCTGCTTTCTGCCTGTTTTCTGTCTGCTACCTGTTCACTGCCTGCTTTCTGCCTGTTTGCTGTCTGCTACCTGTTCACTGCCTGTGTTCTGCCTGTTTGCTGTCTGCTACCTGTTCACTGCCTGCTTTCTGCCTGTTTTCTGTCTGCTACCTGTTCACTGCCTGATGTCTGCCTGTTTGCTGTCTGCTACCTGTTCACTGCCTGATTTCTGCATGTTTGCTGTCTGCTACCTGTTCACTGCCTGATTTCTGCATGTTTGATGTCTGCTACCTGTTCACTGCATGATTTCTGCCTGTTTGCTGTCTGCTACCTGCTCACTGCCTGCCTGCTGTCTGCTACCTGTTCACTGATTGCTGCCTGCTACCTGTTGCCTGCCTGCTTGCTGCCTGCTACCTGCTGCCTGCTACCTGTTGCCTGCCTGCTCGCTGCCTGCTACCTGTTGCCTGCCTGCTTGCTGCATGCTACCTGCCCGTCTGCCCCTGCGTCGTTCATCATCGCCCCTCAACTCCCAGCCCCCCCCCCCGCCTACAAATAAAGCACCCTCACCATATCTTCTGTGTCTGTGTTCTGTGTTCCTGTTTGCTCTGAGCACCATGACCGTTTCTTTTTATCTCCCCTTTTCCCATTCATGTTATTGCGGTTTGGCAGACACCTAGGCTCAGGCTGTTTTGTCTCCACGTTCTCATTAGACCTGGCAGCCTCCGTTATCAATATGCAGGTGCACAATACAACATGAACCGTCAATAATTGAGGGATTAAACTTTTAAGCTGATTTAGTGAGGCGTGTCACTCAATTGCACTGATGATACAGAATCTACACAGGGAGCGGTAGAGGGAAGAGAGAGGGTGCTGGAAGAAGAGAGGGACAGCTGGATGAAGAGAACGTTTGAAATATAAGAGGGATGGAGAAAGAGTTTAAAGAACCAGGCGATTTTCTTTTTCTTGTCAACATAACATACGAAAAGACCAGGGCCCTCATTCACCAACGTGACTTACGCACAGATATGTGCTTAAGCTGTGCGTACGACCATTTCTAAGCAAAGAGTGGGATTCATCAATTTCAACTTGAACTTGACTTCGTGCTTATGTGTACGCACAGCTCTGAGCATGCTTAGCTGACGCCCAGTGGTATAATATCGTTACTACGGCACAAGCGCTCCTCAGTACATGCATTCGTTTCAACGCGGAAATAAAGACACTGGCGCGTGTTCTGTATGACCCCCGTAATTCATTATAGTTCATTGTGAAATAGCGATATTAGTGTAATTATTGTCAAACCCTAAATAGCATGTGGAATAGGTCTTTCTCTCCGAATGAATGCAGGTTTATATATATAGCGTTATCGGGTGCACTGACTGCGCTCGCAGGAACTGTTTTCAGAGATAGCATCAGATAGGGATGAATGAATGAATGAGGGGCAGTCTAATTGCAGAGAGAACATAATATTAACTAGAGTCCACTACCCGAGACACCTCCTTCATTTGTACCGCAATTTGGGACCCAAATTGGAGCTATGAGCTTAAAAGCTTTTCCGTGCTTATTTGAGAAGGTCCAGCTGCAGAGCCGGAGAGACAGACAGCAGAGAGACAGACAGTGTGTGTGTGTGACCACTAGTCTCCTAGTAGAGACCCCCCCCCCCCTCTGGACCACCTCCCAGTAGAGACCCCCCCCCCCCCCCCCCCCCCCCATCTGGACCACCTCCTAGTAGAGACAAGTTTTCTGAAATTTATGTTTATATATGCAAATGAGGCACTTCCCCATTAAATATGTGGACATTTATGGATGCAATAAGGCAAAATGAAGTAAAATGAACAACTAAATGTGTGTTATTGACGTTTTATTGTCACTAGTTTCATAGAAGACATGTTTAGGAAGCAAAATATAACAAAATATCAAAATCAACAAAAAAAGTATATTTGCCTATTCACCTGCAGTGTCTCGCCTTAATCCTCATCTTCGTCTTCTACCTAGAGAAGTCTCTACTAGGAGGTGGTCCAGAGGGGGGGGGGGGGGGGGGGGGGGGGGGGGCTGAGTCTCTACTATTAGACTAGTAGTCACACACACACACACGCACACACACACACAACACACACACACACACACACACACACACACACACACACACACACACACACACACACACACACACACACACACACACACACACACACACACACACACACACACACACACACACACTGTGGAACAGTGTCTGTCTGTCTGTCTGTCTCTCTGCTGTCTGTCTCTCTGCTGTCTCTCTCAAAATAGTATAAGTGCTATCTTGGCCCTGAGAGTTGCTCTCCGGCTCTGCAGCTGGACCCTTCTCCAATCAGCACGAAAAAAGCTATAAGCTTATAAAAGCTTCACTTTTGTTTATTTCATAAAGATTTTCCCAACATAATGCTACCTGCCCCGACCAGATTCGTGACTCTGTTGCGATACAGATGAATTATCTACTCAGAAAGCTTATAAAACGATTTAATATACTAAACTTAGTTTTTAAATTCTTTAATTCACTTTTGTTTATTTCATAAGGATTTTCCAGACATAATGCTACCTGCCCCGACCAGATCCGTGACTCTGTTGCGATACAGATGAATTATCTACTCAGAAAGCTTATAAAACGATTTAATATGCTAAACTTTGTTTTTAAATTCTTTAATTCACTTTTGTTTATTTCATAAGGATTTTCCCGACATAATGCTACCTGCCCTGACCAGATCCGTGACTCTGTTGCGATACAGATTAATTATCTACTCAGAATAGTATTATAAAGTGGCTATCTTTTATGCTGTAGATCACTGCTGGTATGTGCGTGCAGAACCTTTATTTCAGCGGGGACTGTAGTATTTATTTGACTTTACTGTACAATATATGTGTATTAAAAGACGGAGCTGTCTTTTATTGTATTATAATAATTATTAATATTAAAAATAAATTAAGAAAGGCATTCTTATTCCAGCATGCATTAATGACACTAACGGGCAACGGCAAAACAGTGGTTAATGGTCTTTATTAGTGTTTGCGGTGTCCAGGCAGCAATGGTCTTTTAGGAAGTTAATAGATATAATATCCGACAGTGTACAACACCCTCGGCTTAGTCCACTTTTCCACATTTCATGGGGGTGGTCCATTACCATATATGGTTAATCGGGGCGGTTCTGGTATGCAAATACGTGAAAGTGTGCACGAGCCTCGGCGCAGGGCCAAGGTGATATTTATCATGACAGGTGTGCGTAGAACCTGCGTACGCACGTGTGGTAAATCCCGTTTATTTTGTGCGTGCACTCATTCTAAATTCTGTGCTTACGTGTGGAAATAGAACATTTTCCACGTCACGTTGATGAATGAGGGCCCAGGGCCCTCATTTATCAACAATTCTTAGAAAGCGTTCTATTTAGAATGTGTGTACGTACAGAAAAATCGGGATTTATCACACGTGCGTACACGGGTCGTACGCACACTCTGTGTTGATAAATACCATTTGTTCTTACCGTCAATGCTCGTGCATGATTATCCATATATGGTAATGAAACACCCCCATGGGATGTGAAATAATGGACTAACCCGAGCGAACTCTGAGAAACTTCACGAGCGAGATTGTTCACAGAGGTCTAAGCAACTAATTTAACGCGCTGTCGAACCAAGAAGACACAACGTGTTTTATGGGATAAATACGCGACATGCTGACGGACTTGTACACAGTGATGTCAGATATCAACGACTCCCTAAGACCATTGCTGCAATTCTGCCTGGACAGCTCAAAATACTAATAAAAACTGTTAACCACTGTTTGGCGTTGGTGTGTCATTATAACCAATGCTGGAATATGAATGCCTTTATTTGTTTCGTTCGATTGGCTACCGGGTATAATATGATTTGTAGAGTAATACAATCTATTTTGTTGTCGGTATTAGGTAGCCTATATAAATTAGATATAATAGCAGCCATAGCCTACATTATGCAACAGTAACTTGCGCATATATAATAGCACATGGCACAGCCCTGCGAAGCCTGCATACAGTAAACTAACTTGATCGTTAATCTAGCTGTTGTATATTTACGCTTATGAAAACATTAAATAATATGTATAGGCGATAAACCGATAATTTTGCCTTAATAGCGTATATTCTCAAATGGCATTTAATCGCTATCCGCTGTGGGCTATCTCCTTGCGGACGGACCAGTATACCTTATATCAGACCTGGGCATTGTACGGCCCGCGGGCCGGATATGGCCCGCGGGATGATTCTGACCGGCCTGCGAAAGATTACATGATAATATAAAAAAAAATAAAAAATAATACATTCTTTTTTTTTTTATATTTATTATATATATATTTTTTTTTCCTTTAATTTTTTCATGTCAACGTTCACACGCACAATATACGCTTACCTAGGATTTTACTTGATTCAACAACAAAGCAGTCGGGGCAAGCCGAAAACGGTCGAAAGTGTGGTTATTTGAAGTTTGGATTTTTTTTTTCACAACTGAAGTAGGTAGATTACATTTTTAGAGACTAAAGTACAGAAAAAAGGTACCGTTGGGTACCAGTATCGATTCACAGGTACCGGTACCGTATCGGTTCAAATGTGAACGGTACCCATCCCTACTGAACACACAACTGCAGGGCAAGGGCATTTTTTCTCATGAAATGCATAGCCATGTGAAAGCCTTCATGAGAAAGTTGCAATTAATTTCAAGGCAACTAGGCAGCAACAATCTCAAACACATAAAAACCCTGAAAGAAGTCAAACCATCAGCTGATCACCGGCACAGGTACTCATCCATGTTGGGAGCACTGCATGATGAATTTTCAAGGCGTTTTCAAGATTCCAAAAAGGTTGAGGATGAAATGCAGCTGGTTTCCTCTCCCTTTACCTGCAGTGTTGATAGTTGTTCAGCTTGAACTCATTGACCTGCAGTCTGATTCACTACTGAAAGAGCACTTTAAGTCAGCATCACTGCTAGAGTTCTACTCTGCTCTCAAGGAGGAGAACTTTCCAAACATGAGGAGACATGCTCAGAAGATGTTGGTTCTCTTTGGATCCACCTACATATGTGAACAGACATTCTCAGTCATGCCGTTTACCAAGTCCAGGTACAGATCCTCTCTCACTGATGAACATCTGGCAGCTGTGCTTCGCATCTCCACCTCAGACATGCAACCTGACTTTGATGGACTTGTTAAAGCTCAACAGAGACTGGATTTCTCACACTGAATGAAAAAAAAGAACTGAAGAACACTAAAATGTGGAAATATAACAAGTGAAATGGGACACTTGATATTTTTTTTTCTTTTTTTTGCACAGTTCTGAAAACATTAAATGTTTAATATAGGTGTTGTGAAGGGCCAGATTAAACCGAATATATATATTTATTTATATATATATATTTAATTGTATTTGTATATTCTCTAATATTCCCTGATATCCCTTGTATATTCCTTGTACAATATGCATTGAATATCCATTCTAGCCTACTGAACATCCCATAATAGTCTCCATTCTACTATTGGTCGAGACCTTGGTGCCAGGCTGCCATACCCCCCAGACCCAGTTCAAACGTACCGCTCAACATGTACGAACAAGTCCTAGTTCCGCGTAGGAATCTGGCTACCGCACCACTAATGGGACTATTTGTTCATAGTGCGTATATATACTGCGCTACTAAAATAGGACTTCCTTTTCAGTCCAGTTTCTTACCCTCCAATAGAGTCACAGACGTAAAGCCTCCCCGCGACGCCACGTGTGGGAGTAAGGCCAAGTTCGCCTACCATCGGTATTGAGACATCGTGTATATTAATATTTGAATAGTCATATTTGGCACTATATCGTCGAGTTGGACGTAGTCTATTAAGCTAATAATAGTCTGTTAATATATAGTGCTTCGTGCGGTGAGAATACTACCGTAGTCAGTACCCCATCGTTTCGGGCAGAGAACTGGCTGCTTATCCAGGGTGGTTGACCCCACGTGAAGCTGCACCCGAGGAGCCCCAGAGCCGACGAGCGAGTGGACCTGTATACCGGATTATTCTACCGACGACAGCCCGCCTTCACCGGCACGGATTATGATTTGTATACGTTGATTATTCCATGGATAAAGACCCCCGACACTGCCGTGTGTTGGAACCCCCCCCCCTGGAGAGGACGCAAGGTGAGGAGACGCTCTGCAAGACGAGGTCGCTTCACGTCTCTCCTCCGTGGACCGGAGGACGCCGGCCCACAAAGAGTCCACCTGCTTTCATCTGTGGTCCAAGGATCGCCGGCGCATTGAACGGCACTACAGTGGGTTCACCTGGGATACCCTTGGCCGGATGAGGCAGCCGGATTCTACCCCCCCCCCCCCTTCCTACTCCTGTCGGCTTACAAGCGACCGGATTAACCCCCCCTAGTGTATCCAGTATATAATCATTCAAGTATCATTGCTGTTATTCCTTAAACTATTCCAGGTCGTATATGTACCGCCTGCGCCTTCAGAGATTGGACATTCTCTATTGATATACCGACGAATACTCTTGCCATAAAAGTGCATACTAATTCCCATTCATAAATGTGATTGATTTGATTAAGTGCTTGCTCTACACACCATCGCTGTGTAGAAATAAAGACCTATTTCTAATTCGTACATTTGTGTTGGATCCGTTTCATCTACGTGACAGTGTTCATCATAATATATTTATGCCGTGTACTGGGTGGCCGAATATTAAGTACAAAGGTAGTGGTAGTAAGTATCATATCTAGTAATACAGTCAGGGAATTGTACCCCTCAGTTACAATTGGTCCTTCGAGCCGGAGGGTAATTAGTGTAATATTAATATAGTGTTATTAATATTGAAATGGCCTATGATGAACACTCCACGAAACGATCCTCCTAACCAACGCCCGCAGCGCGAACGACGGCTCCCTCAGTACTTAGAGGCTTACGCTGTCAGTCAACAACCTAGTCTTCTACTAACAGTAAACGCGGTAAAACTAGAAAGTAAAAGTATGTCTAACCCCAACGCCCAGACTACCCCGACCATAGAGGCCCCTACGGGTTCTAATGTAACTGACCAAGTTCACGGTGGGGACCAGTGGGAACCAGACATGACTTCACACCCCGCCAGTACTGAAGAAGTAGTCCCCGATGAGTCCCGGGAGGAATACAACGCTACCGAGAGAGAACTCGGCACGGAAGAAGACGGGGAGAGCACCGTGGAGATAGAGCTCCAAGGCTCCGCAAGGAGTACCCCGAGGGAAGGCTCCCCTATACAACCGCCTTCTCCCAGCGAGGCAGAGAGGACCCTACAGCAGGCCTTCCTCATCAGCCTGAACGCCGCTGCTGAACGCGACCGACTGCAGATCCAGCAGCGGAGCGAAGAAGAGCATATACGTCTAGAAATAAGACGCATTCAGAGGGAAGAGAATGTGGCCCGAGACCGAGCAGACAGCCAGCGAGCAGCTGCTGGTGCTCTACGGGACGCAGAGCGCGACAGACAGCAAGCGCAACTAATAGAACAGCTGATCAGACGGACAACACCCTCTCCCTCCGCCAGAGGCTCCAGGAACTCGTCTAGACACACCTCCAGGGCGGCATCCCCTAGCCGAGTAAACAACCCTGAACTTGACCAACAGACGAGGTCTATACCCCCCACAGACCACCTCCCCCCACCGGTCCAAGCGAGACCTAGCAACCGGGAAGGAGCAGCATATCCTGTGGAGAGGCTAAACCAGAGACTACAAGCACTGGATGACCTAACTGAAGACGAAGAGGAAGAGGAGGAGAACCACGCCCGACGACAGCACAGTACTCTACCGGACCAGGAGGTCCGGTACAGCCCAGGCTATACTCCCGCGGAGCTGCGCTACAGACCCCCGACTCTATACCCGGGTGAGCACGACGCACGACCCGCACCGAGGAACAGCACCTGGACAAGCGGGCCATGGTACACTGCCGGTACCAGCCCATACCAAGGAGCGGGAGGAGACTCGCCTAGGAGGCCTCTCCCCCAACGCTCGCCGATGTATCCACAGTCAGCGTCATACATTGGCACGCCTATGGTACCCGACTTCACCCAAGAGAACCGGGCCCAGTATACAGAACTCTGCATGTGTCTGGAGACCATGTTGGTGGATGTATTGGATGAACGCCATAAATACGCCATCCTACTGAAGCACTTAAAGGTACCCCGCGCACATAATATAGCGCTCGCCTACGCGACTTCCACCACCCCATACACAGCAGCGCTGGTAGCATTGGACCAGAGGTATGGGCGCATATGGGATTACGTGATCCAGGAGATCCGACACATCGACCGCTTACCCCCAGCAATAGACAATCGAGCACTGGACGACCTGTCCATCAGAGTGCAGTCCCTGGTAGGGATGTTGGGAGCGCAGAGAGAGAAGGGGAGGCATGAACTTTACGCCAACTCAAATGTGGAAAGGATCTTGGAGAAGCTGCCGCCCGCTCGACAGGAGCGTTTTAGGCGACAGAGAGACCACCGAGACCCGAATGGCCCCGAACCGAACCTCCTCGATCTAGCAGACTTCCTGGCGAGAGAAGTCAGCAGCCTACAGCTAGATACATTCGGACGGAGCACCCCTGGCTCCAGAGAAGGAACCAGACGACTAAATGATGGAAGAAGATCGGTGACTGTGATGCACCAATCGGAGTCAGTACCGAGCAGCAGGAGCCACAGTACCCCCTCCAGAACGGAGAAGTGGAAGATAGTGTGCCCCTACTGTGAGAAAGAACACTGGCTAGCGCAATGTGACTCCTTCCCCAAGCTGAACGCGGAGGAAGCAAGTCAATGGATAAAGTCCAACAAGCGCTGTTTTCGCTGTGCGCGCTCACACATGGCAGCCGAATGCCGCTTAAAGAAAAGGTGCACCAAGTGCGATGGAGCCCATCTGGACATACTTCACGACAGTAACAGACGGCGCCCTTCACCCGCACCATCCAGCAGCAAAGCGAGCGTCATGTACATCGATCCCGCCAGCAGCAGTGGAGCCCGAGTACTCCTAAAAGTAGTGCGTGTGACACTAAGCTACCAGAATAAAGTCCTGGACACTTACGCCGTCCTCGATGACGGGTCAGAGAAGACCCTTCTGCTCGCCTCCGCTGCGGCCCAGCTAGGGCTGCGGGGAAGCGAAACCCAAATGACAATTCGGACAATAAGACGAGATTTGAAGACGATAAAGGGCGAGAATGTCTCATTCTCTATCGCAGCAAGCGGCCAGCCTGAGCGACGGTACCAGATTACAGACGCTTTCACCAGCCAAGAAATAGGACTGTCGCGGTACACATACCCCGTCGCCAAGCTGATGGAGAAATATGCACATCTGCGCAAGTTACCGATCCCGCTCATAGACAATGCTATGCCGACCCTGTTGATAGGCTCCGACCATGCAGACCTCATTGTGCCGATAGACCGGGTTCATACCGGACCCCGAGGCTGTCCTGCAGCAGTCGAGACCCGTTTGGGATGGACTCTCCAAGGCCCGCTCGCCAAATCTCTCAACCGAAGTACAGCCACTAGATGTCTCCACTCCCAAGTCACAGAGGGAGAAACCACACTCCTGCAACACGTAGAGCGGCTATGGACCTTGGAACAAATGCCCTTTAAGAACGGAAAGAAAGACATTCGCTCTAAAGATGACATTTACGCCATTCACCTCCTCGAGACAGGGACCAAGAGAGTCCCGGTCAACGGCGTGTTGAGATACGCCACGCCACTCCTGCGGCGAGAAGGAATGCCTACTTTCCACGCCAAGACAGACGCCACAGAACGGTACCTGCTGAACACGGAGCGGCGCTTAGCCAAGAACCCCGCCCAAGAGAGTGTATACCGCGCTGAGATTGAGAAGCTCATCACAGCGGGACACGTCACAAAGATGGACATTAAAGAGGCTGACCAGACCACTGAATCGTGGTACGTGCCTCACCACAAGGTCCATCACAACGGTAAAGACCGCATAGTATTTAACTGCAGCTACCAGATCGGATCCCAAAATCTGAATAAAGAGTTACTGCCCGGTCCCACACTCGGCCCCTCCCTACTCGGCGTTCTACTCCGCTTCCGCCAGGAAAAGGTGGCCATCAGCGGGGACATTAAAGGAATGTTCCTGCAGGTGAGATTAGTAGAGGAGGACAAGCCCCTGTTACGGTTCCTATGGAGAGAGAAGCCAGGAGATGAGCACCCAGCCATCTACCAATGGGAAGTCCTCCCCTTCGGAACGACGTGCAGCCCCTGCTGTGCTACATTTGCACTACAGAAACATGTAGCAGAGGACCCAGCAGCGGACGAAGAGGTCCGACACAGCGTAAAGAACAGCTTCTACGTAGACAACTGTCTACAAAGCCTTTCAACCCAGGAAGAAGCCGAGGCTCTCCTGATTAAACTCTGCGCCTCATTGATCAAAGGCGGCTTTGATCTCAGGCAGTGGGCCAGCAGCGATCCGCAAGTACTGCGCAGCCTCTCCTCCGAGGACAAGGCAGCCAGCAGCGAGACCTGGATGGCTACAATCCCGGGAGAAGCCCAGGAGATGACCCTGGGATTGGTGTGGCGATTCAAAACAGATTCGCTTCACTACAGACACAAGCCCCTGACTACGGAGCAGGGAAGGCCGGCGGCGGCGCCGACCACCAGACGGAGTGTGTACACAACACTCGCCCGACAATATGACCCGCTAGGATGTATTCTACCGTACACCACCAGGGCAAAAATGATTGTACGAGCATTGTGGGACAAGGACCAGGGCTGGGACGACCCCATTCCCGCACATCTTGCATCCACCTGGAGAGAGTGGGAGATGGAGCTCCACTCACTCCCAGGCGTTAATATGCGCCGAAGCTACTTCCCACCCACGGTGAGGCCAGAGACATGTAAAATGGACTTACACGTCTTCAGTGACGCCTCAGAGGTCGCATACGGATCAGTAGCCTACTTGCGGGCCCAAGAAAGGGGGGGAGAGATCTACACAGCATTTGTCCTCGCCCGCTCGAGAATAGCCCCACGCAAGCAACAATCTATCCCACGCCTAGAGCTCTGCGCAGCCCTAGCCGGAGCGCACCTAGCCACGCTCATCCAACGTGAGCTCACCATACCGGTGTCTAGAACAATCCTGTGGTCAGATTCCACGACAGTACTCGCCTGGATCAAATCGGACTCATGCAAGTACAAAGTCTTCGTGGGAGTCAGAGTCACCGAGATTCAAGACTTAACCGAAGAGTTAACCGGAGAAACAGAGTGGCGCTACGTTGATACAAAACAGAACCCAGCTGACGTCATCACCCGGGGGATGCCCCTGGATGACCTCACCCGTCGCAATGTCTACAGTGACGGCCCAGCATTCCTAAAGCTCCCGGAAGGAGAGTGGCCCACGCCTATCCCGAGGGAAGCCAGTCAGGAGGAGGCTGAGAATAAGAAGCCTGTGTTCTGTGGATTGAGCACTGTTATCTCCGCAGACCCCAACACACTCCTGATGGGGCGGCTAGATCCCGCGTTACCCCAGACAATGTACCGGCCTGAAGAAGCGAACGGCCGACGAATGTGGAGGTACAGCCAAGTATTAGCCGACAAGTTTTGGAACAGTTTCCTACTGCACTACCTACCATCTCTACAGACCCGCCAGAAGTGGGTAAAGGAGAGAGACAATTTGACAGAAGGAACAGTCGTCATGATTATTGATCAATCACTGCCCAGAGCTATGTGGCCGGCCGGCCGCGTAAGCAAAGTGATCACCGGTGCCGACGGCAAGGTCCGAGCAGCTGAAGTGCTCGTCCAGGGTCGCACTTACACCCGTCCCGTGGCGAGGCTCATAGAACTGCCCCGACTCCCAGACACAATCGATGATGACCATGACCCTATAACCCTATGACTTTGTGAAGTTGACTGACCCCTACAGCAAACCCTTATGTGTAAATAGACAACGCGATTAATCTGTCTCTGTTTAACTGATTAGGTCTGGGACCAATCAGGGGGTGGCTGTTGTGAAGGGCCAGATTAAACCGAATATATATATTTATTTATATATATATATTTAATTGTATTTGTATATTCTCTAATATTCCCTGATATCCCTTGTATATTCCTTGTACAATATGCATTGAATATCCATTCTAGCCTACTGAACATCCCATAATAGTCTCCATTCTACTATTGGTCGAGACCTTGGTGCCAGGCTGCCATACCCCCCAGACCCAGTTCAAACGTACCGCTCAACATGTACGAACAAGTCCTAGTTCCGCGTAGGAATCTGGCTACCGCACCACTAATGGGACTATTTGTTCATAGTGCGTATATATACTGCGCTACTAAAATAGGACTTCCTTTTCAGTCCAGTTTCTTACCCTCCAATAGAGTCACAGACGTAAAGCCTCCCCGCGACGCCACGTGTGGGAGTAAGGCCAAGTTCGCCTACCATCGGTATTGAGACATCGTGTATATTAATATTTGAATAGTCATATTTGGCACTATATCGTCGAGTTGGACGTAGTCTATTAAGCTAATAATAGTCTGTTAATATATAGTGCTTCGTGCGGTGAGAATACTACCGTAGTCAGTACCCCATCGTTTCGGGCAGAGAACTGGCTGCTTATCCAGGGTGGTTGACCCCACGTGAAGCTGCATCCGAGGAGCCCCAGAGCCGACGAGCGAGTGGACCTGTATACCGGATTATTCTACCGACGACAGCCCGCCTTCCCCGGCACGGATTATGCTTTGTATACGTTGATTATTCCATGGATAAAGACCCCCGACACTGCCGTGTGTTGGAACCCCCCCCCCTGGAGAGGACGCAAGGTGAGGAGACGCTCTGCAAGACGAGGTCGCTTCACGTCTCTCCTCCGTGGACCGGAGGACGCCGGCCCACAAAGAGTCCACCTGCTTTCATCTGTGGTCCAAGGATCGCCGGCGCATTGAACGGCACTACAGTGGGTTCACCTGGGATACCCTTGGCCGGATGAGGCAGCCGGATTCTACCCCCCCCCCCTTCCTACTCCTGTCGGCTTACAAGCGACCGGATTAACCCCCCCTAGTGTATCCAGTATATAATCATTCAAGTATCATTGCTGTTATTCCTTAAACTATTCCAGGTCGTATATGTACCGCCTGCGCCTTCAGAGATTGGACATTCTCTATTGATATACCGACGAATACTCTTGCCATAAAAGTGCATACTAATTCCCATTCATAAATGTGATTGATTTGATTAAGTGCTTGCTCTACACACCATCGCTGTGTAGAAATAAAGACCTATTTCTAATTCGTACATTTGTGTTGGATCCGTTTCATCTACGTGACAGTGTTCATCATAATATATTTATGCCGTGTACTGGGTGGCCGAATATTAAGTACAAAGGTAGTGGTAGTAAGTATCATATCTAGTAATACAGTCAGGGAATTGTACCCCTCAGTTACAATAGGCATGTAAAGTAAAAAAGGCTACAAAACTGGGACACTTTTCTTTACACAGTTCAGTGACATATCTTGTCTATTTTGGCTATAAGATGATGTGATGTCTTTAGAAAGCTAAGAAAATCCTTGTTTCAATAGTATATGAAACTCAAAATGCCCTTTGTCATTAATGTTTCACATTTTGTTTATCATTTTGGAAATAAATTCTATTTGAATAAATGATATTTTTTAAAGCTAACCTCACCTTTTAATTGCCAAATAATAACATACACTCTTACCAGGGGTCAAAACAATGCCATTTACTGCTTTTTATATAGAAATAAAATGTATATTATGCATAATTGAGTTTGGAATTTTGGCCCGGCCCTCCAACATATTTTCAGTTGCTCATTCGGCCCCCTGGGAAAAATAATTGCCCACCCCTGCCTTATATCATATCATATTCCTATATGACTCCAAGGAATTGTGGGGCTCTGGGGAATAAAGGTTGGGAACCCCTGCTATAGCCCATATAATGTTATAGGCTATTTTATTTACAGTTTACTCTATCAGCCTACCCAGCATGTAATATGTTCTTTGTTAGAACTCAACTCGTTATTATTTTGTGCATATATTGCAGAAATACGGGAACGTTTTGATTATATTTAAAATGCTTTGACATTGTAAAATGAAATAAGTGGAATTTCGATGTTGTAAGTTGCAAAGCCTTTTAAATATAATCAAAACGTTGCCGTATTTCTTCAATCAATGCGCAAAATAATAACGAGTTGAGTTACGCGGAGCGCAGTCAGTACACCCCGTAGTATTCCGATAACGCTATATATAAACCATGCTGCATTTATTCGGAAAGAAAGACCTATTCCAAATGCTATTTATAGGGTTTTGACAATAATTACACTACTGTCGCTATTTTACAATTAACTATAATGAATTACGGGGGGTCATACCGAACACGTCGGTCAAACTAATGCACGAAAGCTTATTTCCACGTCTGCAGTCTCCATATTCTACCGCCGGGCGTCAGGTACGCATGGTCCGAGCTGTGTGTATATATACGCACAAAGTCAAGCACACGTTCAAATTGATAAGTCCCACACTTTGCTTAGAAATGATCATAGGCACGGGTTACGCACATATCTGTGCGTACGCACCATTGATAAATGAGGGCGCAGAACCTTTTACTTACTGTACTACAAGTATGGTCAATCCAGCCAACACCAGATTATAGCTCATATCCAGAAGTCATAGAACTCTATTGAACATTGTCCAAAAACTGTTCAAACAAGTCACAGAGCTGTACTGTTTGCTTTAGTTAGGTATAATCCATCATTGCGACAAACACTGGCATTGTAGACTACCTTTTCCTGGAACTACTTCAAGAAGTGGCAGCGACTGAGTCTGAGCCTGAACCCTAACTTCTTGCAAGGCAATCACTGTCATATCGTAAAGTAGTTTCAGGGAAAAGTAGTACAACACCAGTGTCTGTCGTAATGATCAATTATATTAACCAAAGCAAACAGTACAGCTCCGTGACTTGTTTTGACAACACTGGACTGGAGTTCTAGGACTTCTGGATATGAGCTATAATTTGGCATTGGCCAGATTTCTTATAAATTGAAGAAATGCATTGGATTTGGTGTTTTTGACAAGAAGAGAAAAATCTAATTACACTACCTTATCCTTTAAGAGAGAGAGACGGAGTGGGGGGGAGAGAGAGAGTGAGAGGGAGAGAGAGCTAGTGGAAGAGAGAGAGAGGGAAAGTATCCATCTTGCCCGATGGTTTTCAACAAGCGGACTACCTAGAGATATAGGATTAGTGTGGGCCAGGCTTCCAATAGTCTCACCTGAGGCCTGGGGTGTCCTGAAACCAGGCAGGTGAGTTCCAAAGTCTCTCCCTCGCGGATGATGTAGACCCTCTCTGTGTGTCGCTCCTCCTCCACGTTACAGGCATGGCCTGAGTGCACGATGCGGACAGTAGGGGGAGCTGTGGAGAAGAAAGACCAGAGCATGTTACATTATGGCATGGTTGTGGAGTAAGGGATTACATGTGATGGGATGATTACAGTCACCTGACTACAAAAGAATGGCAACTGCACCAAAAATACTGTGATCAGGTTACAGCTACCTACTTCTCTCTCTCGCTCATACTTTCCCTTTTTGTTGAACTCTTTGACAAAAAAGATTTTTTGGATTGCTCAATCACATGTTTGAAGGGAGAATTTATTTGTGATTGTGAAATTAGAGAGACGCAATTATCACTTTACACAATTTAAAATGATGGTTGATGCGGGTTCCAGGAGATGACAAAACTGTGCAAGTGTAGGTAAGCTGGACCTGGCCAGGTCAACAACGGAGAGTCAGTCAGCCCTCTGGCTCCAGCAATAATAGCACCATTCACATTCTAGAATAAATCGAGGGCTTGGAGCAAAAGGGGCGTAAGTGACACCTCAGGCGAAGATTTGTTTTATATATATTTTAAAGCTCTTGATGAGCTCTATCAAATGGTAAAAAGATAAGTTCACTATAATTAAACTTTTTCAAATAAAGGCCGAAAACATAAAGGCGTAAGTGGGAACCTTCAATTGAGTTTGGCGCTTGTCTTTGCTCTCCTGTACAATTATTTTGTGCCAAGCCCTCAAAATTATGAATTGGAACTGCATGAGTTTTGGTGGTGAAGTAATGTGAAAGTAATCAATATGCATGTTTAAGTATTTCCTGCGGATTAGGATACCGATCACTATAATCGTATAATGTAATTGTTTATCTGCAACAGATTCCAGTTTTAAAGTAACCTTCCCACATTATGGTCCTGTCTCTAGAAACAAAATGAGCAGTTTGGCAGAACAGATGTGTAGTGATTGAGACGTCGTCTTACTAAAACAAGGACACATGGTGTAGTGATTGAGACGTTGTCTTACTAAAACAAGGACACATGGTGTAGTGATTGAGACTTTGTCTTACTAAAACAAGGACACATGGTGTAGTGATTGAGACGTTGTCTTACTAAAACAAGGACACATGGTGTAGTGATTGAGACGTTGTCTTACTAAAACAAGGACACATGGTGTCATTAATGAGAAGCGTTGCAGGCATTTTCCTTCCACTCAAAATGTGTTTTTCCTACAGTTAACTCCTCTAGGAGGTGCAGAAGGAAAACCCGTCACAGTCACCCCAGTCACAAACGTTTCACTTTGGCAAACCGTCTGGCAAATGGTACCGGAGCGTCCGCACAAGAAGCAGCAGGTTCAGGGTAGCACCATATGAAATCCGTTTTATTATTTTCCAAATGCCATAAAAAATTTTCACATATTCCGTTTTTTCCGTTTTAATATTTCAGAATTCTGTATTTAGCTTTTTATGCTCATTTTACCATCAGAAATAGTGTCTAATAAGTGGGAATGAATAAATGCCCACAATTGAATAATATATAACAGTCCATTTAATGTTTTTAAGTGCTGCAACTCAGAAATACAGTTCAATTTTACACAATATTTTTCAAATATTGTGACAAAATAAAAATACACATTTCAAGTGTAAACAATAGATACAGCTAGCTACTACTGACATTATCACAATGACAATGTCAGTAGCCTAGCTATATCTATTATATTGTGATGAAATATAGTAATGCATAATTTAGACACCTTTAGTTTAGTTTATTTTGTTTATAAAGGCCAGTGTATAATGACAATGGTTTGCATTAAACAAATGGATGGGTGCACTAGATTTAGCTAGAAGCTATCATTTCCATCTATAGTCCTATGTACTGTAACGTTACATAGCTATTTAAGTTTATTTAGTTTATAAAGGACAGTGTGTAATGACAATCGTTTGCATTAAACAAATGGATGGGTGCACCAGATTTAGCTAGAAGCTATCATTTCCATCTATAGTCCTATGTCCTAACGTTACATAGCTATTTAATCACAATAGTGTTGCACATGTTTTTGCGGGTCCAGTCCACGGAGCGTTGACAGAACTTGCAAAACACCTTATCGCCGGAGGCATAAAAGTCATTAGGATACTGCTCTGCTCTGAATTTAGGGCTTATTGCGGATTTTCTTAGCTTATTGACGATGTTATCAAAGCAGCCAGACGCTTGAGCACTGCTGCGTGTTGTGTGTACTGTAACCCGCTCTAGCGTCTTTGCCTCCCCGGTCATGTTTGCTTTGCACCAAACGTTCCACCCAAAAATGGAATTTCAGTCCAGATTAGGCAAAATTCTGCTATATTCCACGTTTTGCAGTTGATTCCATTTTTATTGGTCAATTCCACGATTCCGTCCGCGATTCCGTGAACGCGGATTTCATATGGCTCTAGTTCAGGGACAGCTTTTTCCCACAAGCCACAAGACTCCTGAACAAGGATAAGAACAGGAGATAGCCCTAACAAAAAAACGTATGAACACACACACCTCTTGAAAAACTCTTGAACACACACACACTTTCTGTAAAAATTTACTATTTTATTTTATAATATAAAAGGAATTATCTTACCTCATTTTGATATATTATTAGATTATATCGTGCTACTATTACTTATTGTTATTGGACACACACACACACCCTGCACTGCTGGCTCTCACAAAGTTAGCGGAAAAGTTTACAATGCAGCTTTTGTTTTTGTTTGTACAAAAAAACAAACCTAATACTGGAGGTATTAGGGAAAATATATATTAAATATTAAAATATCAAACACCTGTTTTCCAACTCTATTACATTCCACATTGTCAGGGTTTTCACCATTCTCACTTGTCACATTGATTTCCCCCAGATCCAAACGGACAAACGGATCTTGGCACGGTATAGGAGGAATAATGACCAGAGGTTTGGAGGGCCTGGCTGTTGTGTGTTACTCTTTTTTATTGTTCAGCTTGATGTAATAGTCACCTGTCATGATCCTAGGCCCGGTCCTGGCTGGACTGGGCAGGATGGTAACATTGGGCAGTACCCTCCACCTAACTTTGGGCAATGCCCTCCATCTGACATTGGCCCTCGGCCTGACATTGGTCTACCACCCTCTAGTGGTCACAAACAATTGGTGCACGCTGCAATGACAGGTATCTTGACCACTGTATTAACAGTAATTAATTGTGTAATCAATGTGGTGTCCTGGTGTGTGCTGTCATTGTCTTTCCCTTCCCTGGTGTGATGTCATGCACTGTTTTGGGTTGTTAGGAGTTGCTTTTGTGTTTAGTTGTGTTTAGTTGTTCTTTGCTTATTGTCTAGGTGTTGTTTGTGATTCTGTGTTGGCCAGGTGTTCTTAATTGTTAATTAGTTGGGGTATATAGGGTTCTGTCTGTCCTCCCTTCGGTGTGGCGACATACCTCCAGTTACCCCCTGTTCCTATCCACGTCGTGTCGCACCGTTCTCCCTCTAGTAAGTCTTAGTGTTTGTTGCTTTGTATTGTGAAGTTTGTTATGTAGTTTCTGTATGTTCCTTGTATTGCACTGGATTCTACAGTAAACACCCTTCTCCAAGCTTCACTCCTCGCCTCTGCCTCCTCCATTCCTTCCCTTTCTGTATTATTGTATTCTACCTACCCCATCGTGACAGTCACCCAGCTTTACCCAGTGACCCTCAGTTGAACCAGGTACCAGGAAGCAACGTCTTAATACGCCTGGAGCTTGGAGAGAATTTCCCAGAATCCTTTATCAGCAGAACAGTTGATGTTTTAGGGAAAGGCGCTGTGTTACGTTAAAGGCAGCAAATGATTGACATGAACATTATTTTCTCTCTCTCTCTCTCTCTCTCTCTCTCTCTCTCTCTCTCTCTCTCTCTCTCTCTATCTCTCTCTCTCTCTCTCTATCTCTCTATCTATCTCTCTCTCTCTATCTCTCTCTCTCTCTCTCTCTCTCTCTCTCTCTCTCTCTCTCTCTCTCCCTCTCTGCTGGCTCATCCCTGACCCAACTGCCCACAGCTGTCTGTCCACTGCCATAATTACCGCACAGGTGTGTGGTGTTTTTATCTTCCACTTGGTCGACCATGGTGATGGCTACATGGACTGAAGCCACCTAACCCAGCCCAGCCCATCCCACCCCCACCCCACCCTGTGCAGAGAGACACACAGGCCCGTTGGGGGGGATCAGAGGGAGGGGGGAGGGTTGGTTGGGGGGAGTCAACTCAGGTGAACAGCCCACATCCCCTCTGCTTCAGTCTGGGGAGAAACGGTGTAGGGGAGCCTGGGGCTGCATCAGGACCCAGTGAGGCGTGAAAACAAGGTTGCATGTAACTGACTCCTGACACAGATAGTGCCTGTTTAGCATTCCTCCCTCCTCCTCTAGTCATTCCATTAGTAACAAGGGTTTGCATACGAGCTGATTTGGGAGGGGATAACCGATACCTGAAAACGGGCAGGAAGATAATGCACGGCACGGTAGCGTGCCCCTCTGACGGCCTCCTGTGTGGGTGTCTCTCTCGGTAGACTGGGCCCTCGGCAGCCCCGCAGCTTCACAGTGACATGCCTCTGCCCTACATCTCCCTAGTCTAGCATGCTAATGAGCGTAGCGACACTCCTCCCTAAAGCTGCAGTGGGAGTCTCAGCCACGATGCATCCTTAGCCATTTGCTAACCTCAGCTCCCTCCCTCCCTCCCTACCTCCCCGAAGTCCCACCGACCCCACACCACCCCACCCCACACCATGCCACCCAACACCGTTTGTCTCATTCAGTCTCCCCTCCTCAGCTTGTTAGCTTAATGCCCCCTGGCGCACACTGCACACATGGCCCGGGCTAAATGCCACGCAGATTGATGAAGACCGAGATACTAACTGAGAAAGGGTAAGCGGATGTCGCCGTGGACTGAGCCCTCTCTCTGTCTCTCTCTCATTCCCTCTCGCTCGCTCTCTCTCTCTCTCCACCATTTCCCTCGTTCTCCCTTTTCTCCATTAGGAGATGAATCCACTTGGTGCTGTTATTCCATAGGGGTTGATAAAGGATTGAGAGAGCCGGTGCCGGATGCATGGGAGCTTCACGCAACGCTGCCACTTAAAACAAAGGAGGCTCAGAAACAGGACCCCAGGGCACCAGGCCAGCCATGGCGCTAATGCAATTTACTCCAATAAGCCAGTATCTCTACAGCATACCATCAGTCCTGGGCCAGAGAAAGAGAGCAGCCGGCGGAACTTGGAGAAACACTAGTAATTAATGATCTTCTGCTTCTATTGCTTTGGCTATACCACTACACACAGCTACCACTACACACAATCTCTCTCTAAATACCCCTCTCTCTGTCACACACATGTATTGTGCACACATATCTACACACGCACGCACGCGCACCGTCACGCACGCATGCAGCACACACACACACACACACACACACACACACACACACACACACACACACACACACACACACACACACACACACACACACACACACACACACACACACACACACACACACACACACACACACACACACACACACACACACACACACACACACACACACACACACACACACACACACACACACACACACACACACACACACACACACACACACACACACACACACACACACACACACACACACACACACACACACACACACACACACACACTCACACACAGACTCACCACACATCATCCAGGAGAGCAAATGGCACTTCCACATGCACATATATAACGAGTAGACTAATGGCATTGCAATCAGAACGAGCCAGCAATTTTCTAATACAACCGAGCGGACGAGCGGCGTCTGAAATCACACCCCCCAGAATGCAAACCACAATAATCACAGTAATTTCATTACATTTGATAAAAGCCCTGCATTGTCCTGGTCTGTTGTCAATAATAACCTGTGCAGTATGAAACAGTGACACTTAACAGCAGGTGATGCGTTTATGCAAAGGAAGCTGAGTGGTATGAATCGTAGTGAGTGTGTTGCCATGGCAATGACAGGTGTGAAATACAAGATGTCCTGGTACAGGGGATAATGGTGACAGATAGTGGGTCTGAATACATCTAAAACAGCAAGACATGCCCAGCAAGACATGCCCAGCAAGACACATGCATTACCATCTTAACTACATCCTACGGCAATCTATTATCTGAGCCTGACTGGTAGCATATAACCTCTATTTGCTGGCATTGATTTGACCGAATCAAGGGTATGCTAAATCTGTGGATATAGTTGCCTGGAATTTAATACAATTGGCATGAATCCTAGAACTAGATATCTGCCGTTGCCCGCAGAAGCTTGACTTCAGTTACATTCTGGGCAGTGCCATTAGTTTAGGGAAATGTGCAGGCAAGGCAGGGCATGTGGAGGTCAGGCCAGGCCTTGACCTCAATGGCAGTTGCTACTGGCTACTGTCATATTAAACCTGCACATATCAAACCTTTTCAAGGAAAAATCTTCTTCTTCTTTAGCAAACTAAACCTCATAGGGCCGAGTTGGGCTGAAAAAGAGAAAATATTCTCAATGAAACACAGTTAAGTTGCCCATATTAGCTCTTCTGGTCGGGGTACGACCAGTGCCACGAAATCAGCAAAAGGCTACGGTCTAATTTCTCGACATGAATGCACAAGTGAGTTTCCTCTTGTCTGCCATGTTTAAACAATATGTAGTTATCTATCACAGGGTGCCAATGTAGTACAGTGCAGCTTTAAGTTGAATGTGTGGTTATTTATGTGTGCCATATAACAATATGGCAAAATGATGACTTTCATATTCTTAGGTGTATGGATGGTAAGCTGTCTTTAAAGGTGATACAGGGCTCGGGAGGGAGCCGTCTCTCTCTCCCTCCCTCTATCTACTGGTTCAATTAACGTAGCAAAACTTTGCACAAGGAGCCCTTTGTAAACACGTAATATTACGTTTTTGGATCGTTTTTCCTGATTTTAATATTCTATTCAGTGTCACGGACCTCTATGTTATAGTTAAAAGGCATACTGGGACCCCGAGAGTGGAGTACCAGGCAAGCCTAGCGGTTCACCCGATCACATTGGAACGCGTCCAGGAAGCCTATTGCTTATTAACAGCGGAGGAGTGCTGCCGAGTGCTTCCGCGTTTTCCCTGATTGGCTGCGACACGCCCCGCGGCAGGCGCGGCAGCCGCAGAGCGGAGCGGCAGAGCTTGCGGCATTATGTAGCCGTAATCCGCCATGTTTTTCATTTAAGCTTAGCTCACCTGGCAGCACTGCGGTCCTGCGATCCTGCGGTCCATTGGTGACAAGTTCAAATCCCATCAATTTTTTTTTTTTTTTTTTTAACGTGTATTCTTTCGCCGGTTAAGGTTAGGCATGGTTAAGGTTAAGGTTAAGGTTAAGGTTAGGCATTGTTTCGGAGTTGGTTAAGGTTAGAAGGGTTAAGTTTAGGCGCTGTTAAGGAGCTGGTTAAGGTTAGAGTTTGTCCTAGAGAATGGCAATATTCTTTCTATGGTTAAGGTTAAGGTTAGGCATGGTTAAGGTTAAGGTTAAGGTTAGGCATTGTTTCGGAGTTGGTTAAGGTTAGAAGGGTTAAGTTTAGGCGCTGTTAAGGAGCTGGTTAAGGTTAGCGTTTGTCTTAGAGAATGGCAATAGACAGCCTATTTCCGCACTGCCGCTCTCTCGCGCTGCCGCGGTCACATGGTCACATTGTCACATTCTTGCACTCCTCCGCTGTTAAAAAGCAACACGCGTCCAGGAAACACGATGCATGTGTTGTGCCGGATTATGTCAGTGACCCTGTTGGACACCAATACTGGAAATCGCGATCAGACAATTGGAATATTATTTTTGAAATAACCCCGATCAAAGGTAAGGACTATCTGACGACTGACGTCAATTCCACCTTGATCCTACAATGATTTCATATTGATCCAGTCGATCAACGTATGTAGTATTCAAAACGAATGCCGTTGATGACGATCAGAGCATAAAAAAACGACCCCCCCCCCCCCCTTTGATGCATTCAAGATGAAACATAATACCTATTATATACCTTTGATTTGGAAATAGTAGCGTGTCGAGGCGAGAAACGCCAACGACTTCAGTAAAATTCACATAGCGCCCTATAACTCAGCTTTTCAGGAATTAGCCCAGATCACTCCTAAACTACAATATTCACCACGGGATAACGTGCGAACATATACATGAAAAAGTTATCTCTTTTTTTGCATGTTCGACGGGAGAAAGTGACTGTCAAATGACCATAGTATTGTCTCCTTAGCTATAATATAGAATAATATAGATATAGCTCTCCAAACATAGTGATGCACAGTGAACAAAGCTGGCGCATTAGCTACAGGGATAAGGGTAATGGTTGCCGCTGAAAGTGTTCATATGCCCCGTCTTGATATGGTAAAACACAATAATGGTTAATAATAAATATACTGTACTCATGTACAGTACAAGTAGATGGTTCATACAAATTATCTCAGAAATTCACGATGGGTTACTGGCATTATGTAGTAGCATCAAGGATAATATGGCAAAATTATGACTTTCATATTCTTAGGTGTATGGATGGTAAGCTGTCTTTAAAGGTGATACAGGGCTCGGGAGGGAGCCGTCTCTCTCTCCCTCCCTCTATCTACTGGTTCAATTAACGTAGCAAAACTTTGCACAAGGAGCCCTTTGTAAACACGTAATATTACGTTTTTGGATCGTTTTTCCTGATTTTAATATTCTATTCAGTGTCACGGACCTCTATGTTATAGTTAAAAGGCATACTGGGACCCCGAGAGTGGAGTACCTCCGGGCGCAGAATTTTGATCCAGGCAAGCCTAGCGGTTCACCCGATCACATTGGAACGCGTCCAGGAAGCCTATTGCTTATTAACAGCGGAGGAGTGCTGCCGAGTGCTTCCGCGTTTTCCCTGATTGGCTGCGACACGCCCCGCGGCAGGCGCGGCAGCCGCAGAGCGGAGCGGCAGAGCTTGCGGCATTATGTAGCCGTAATCCGCCATCATTTTCATTAGAAGCTTAGCTCACCTGGCAGCACTGCGGTCCTACGATCCTGCGGTCCGTTGGTGACAAGTTCGAATCCCATCAATTTTTTTTTTTTTTTTTTTTACCGTGTATTCTTTCGCCGGTTAAGGTTAGGCATGGTTAAGGTTAAGGTTAAGGTTAGGCATTGTTTCGGAGTTGGTTAAGGTTAGAAGGGTTACGTTTAGGCGCTGTTAAGGAGCTGGTTAAGGTTAGAGTTTGTCTTAGAGAATGGCAATATTCTTTCTATGGTTAAGGTTAAGGTTAGGCATGGTTAAGGTTAAGGTTAAGGTTAGGCATTGTTTTTCGGAGTTGGTTAAGGTTAGAAGGGTTAAGTTTAGGCGCTGTTAAGGAGCTGGTTAAGGTTAGCGTTTGTCTTAGAGAATGGCAATAGACAGCCTATTTCCGCACTGCCGCTCTCTCGCGCTGCCGCGGTCACATGGTCACATTGTCACATTCTTGCACTCCTCCGCTGTTAAAAAGCAACACGCGTCCAGGAAACACGATGCATGTGTTGTGCCGGATTATGTCAGTGACCCGTTGGACACCAATACTGGAAATCGTGATCAGACAATTGGAATATTATTTTTGGAATAACCCCGATCAAAGGTAAGGACTATCTGACGACTGACGTCAATTCCACCTTGATCCTACAATGATTTCATATTGATCCAGTCGATCAACGTATGTAGTATTCAAAACGAATGCCGTTGATGACGATCAGAGCATAAAAAAACGACCCCCCCCCCCCCCCTTTGATGCATTCATGATGAAACATAATACCTATTATATACCTTTGATTTGGAAATAGTAGCGTGTCGAGGCGAGAAACGCCAACGACTTCAGTAAAATTCACATAGCGCCCTATAACTCAGCTTTTCAGGAATTAGCCCAGATCACTCCTAAACTACAATATTCACCACGGGATAACGTGCGAACATATACATGAAAAAGTTATCTCTTTTTTTGCATGTTCGACGGGAGAAAGTGACTGTCAAATGACCATAGTATTGTCTCCTTAGCTATAATATAGAATAATATAGATATAGCTCTCCAAACATAGTGATGCACAGTGAACAAAGCTGGCGCATTAGCTACAGGGATAAGGGTAATGGTTGCCGCTGAAAGTGTTCATATGCCCCGTCTTGATATGGTAAAACACAATAATGGTTAATAATAAATATACTGTACTCATGTACAGTACAAGTAGATGGTTCATACAAATTATCTCAGAAATTCACGATGGGTTACTGGCATTATGTAGTAGCATCAAGGATAATAATATTATACAGTGTGTGTGTGTGTATATATATATATATATATATATATATATATATATATATATATATATATATATATATATATATATACAGTAGGAATTCATAATAGGTTAATGGCATTATTATGTAGTAGCATCAAAGATAATAAATACAGTGTGTGTGTGTGTGTGTGGTATGTGTGTGTTGTGTGTGTGTGTATGTGTGTGTGTGTGTGTGTGTGTGTGTGTGTGTGTGTGTGTGTGTGTGTGTGTGTGTGTGTGTGTGTGTGTGTGTGTGTGTGTGTGTGTGTGTGTGTGTGTGTGTATGTATATATATATATTCCATAGAGAACAGAATGTGGCAGCGGTATAGCCTACAGTTGTTATGAAAGAGTGATAATTTAAGGCTGTTACACTCCCCCCGCCCAGTATTCCCAATCTCATCGTAGGGTTATACCTCTCCTGAGCCATTTAATGAAATTACAAGATGTTTAATAACTGCCTGGTCATGTATGTTGAACATGAGTTCACATGGGGGCAATGAGCTGGAGGATGTAATCCTGCCGGTGACACATTTGGATATTAATTAGCCTTCAACAATAAGTGTGTGTTTTTTTCCCCCCTGCAGGGGCACTGAAATTATTTCAGAAAAACTGAAATGGCACAACAGCAGAAGAATGGAGAGAACAGCCATTGTTGAGACATAACCTGTGAAGTGAAACAATATGCAAATGTGTATTACAATTTACGGTCACACGCAAAGCATGGGGGGGAATTATAATCACTCTGTTGCCTGTGCGTCTGTGTCTGTAACCGTAATAAGTCACACAGTTGCAATCAAACTTGGTGGACAGGTGGACAATCTACCACTTATTATTATTATTATTATTATTATTATTATTATTATTATTATTATTATTATTATTATTATTATTATTATTATTATTATTATTATTATTATTATATATATATATATATATATAGGGCTGACCACTATTAGTCAAATAGTCGACTAATCGGTCGAAAGGAGCCGTAGTCGACTGCCAACCTCTTAGTCGAATATAAAAAAAATTAAATAATAATTATAATTTTTTTCTTTTCTTTTTCATTCTTTCCAAAAGAAAAGAGGCCTAGAAGCGTGGCTAACGCTAATGGCACGCATTATACCAGAGGATTTCACCCATCTAATGAACACACTAGACTAGACAAATATCAAGATGTATCCATCAGTGGACCAATTGCATGCTTTTGCAGAGGACAAGAAGCCTTCACTAATAGTCGACTAACGGCAAATTTTGGCCAATCATAGTCGACTATCCAAATCCTTAGTCGGGGACAGCCCTAATATATATATATATATATATTTTTTTTTTTTTTATTGGTCAAATATTGAGGTCAATCAATTGGTGCAGTCAGGACCAAGATGGTGACTGACTAGGGACGTCAGGCAGGTCTACTCATTCTGCTGCTCAGTCTACTTGGTATTCTCATAGACTTATTGGGTATCCATGTCTGGGAATAAGTCTGAAATATTCATGGCTGGAGGGTGGGTTCACATGTGCTGTAGTGCAGAGTATAGAATGTCTACTGGTATGGGAAACGTTTTGATGCTGACATCAGTTACTATTAATTGACAGGCACCTGATCAATTTGACTTTGAAATGTGTAACGAGTCTGTTATGTTGACCATTCATTCTCGTACATATTATTACAAAGAAAGGAATACTGATGTGCTTTTGGTTATGTGTCGAACCCCCAACGCTCCTAACCCAAACACACATACATACACACACACAGCGTCCTGTCAGATAAGACTTGGAAGCGGATAGGCCAGAGACTGGAAGCAGGCGTCCCAGATGTGCATCTCTTGCTTCCTCCACCATGGTGAGGTGGGGTAGGAATCGGTGGGGGGGGCGGTACGTGCGTATGCATGTTGCACAGAGAGTGACAGAGTTACAGATTGTCACTGTTCATTTTCATGCATGCATGCGTGCGTTTGTGTGTGTGTGTATGCGTGTGTGTGTGTGTGTGTGTGTGCACTGTGCACATTTCTTCCATTTATGTTGAACAGACAGCTCCCGCTGGAGCGCTCGGCCCTCCCTGGGCTCGGTGTGGGGAAGACAGAAGACAGCTTTATCCACTGCCGCCGACGGAGATTGAATTGGATTTGGCTAAAAGCGGCACTGTCACCAGAGTCCTGGACCGCCAGCGTGGCAGAGGGGGTTTCTTGGCACTGGTAGAGACTCTACATTTGACAAACAAATGAATATGAAAAAGCCCCCAACAGCTGGGGCTCGTTGACACTGCAGGCTTAATGTCCTCAGACCAACCCCGGAGGACCATCAGCCATGTTCGGCTAGTTTCCTGGCTCGCCCCACCGCCTCGCAGCATGTGAGCACGAGATAGAGAGACAGAGAGGGGGGAGGAAGAGGACAATATGCAATATGCAATACCGTAACAATAAGGGAAAAATGAATGATTCGTTTTTGTTTCTATTATCCTACTGAAGCCATTATCGCGTGCATGCCAGGACCACTAGTGTGGAGACTAAGCCTCTGCTTACGTCAAAAGGGGGATTGTGAAAAGAGCAAGGCTCATTTCTAACTACGATAAGAACTCACAATACCCACCATAAAAGAACATGATAATAACACCAGGGTTTACCCCGGTGTGTTACAAGTCCGACACACTGCCGGACCTGACTAGCCCCCCCTGCCAGGACTAAGCATTGGGGGGGAAATACTATATTATATACACACATTTTGTTTGACTAAAGGTAGTTACTGAAGCAGAGCAGCTTAGCTGGACAGTTAACCAGCAACAGCTATCGGTTACAACATGAATGCACTACAGGAGACAGCGGGTCTGAGATTGATTTTATGTACCTCTCATTTGATATCCGTCTTGTCTGACCCGAGGATGAACGTACCTAGCCAGCTAATATTGCCATGCGTGGAATAATGTGAACATGTGACATACAGCCATCACAACTGTGAGTTCGATGACCTAGCTAATTGTTACAACCCCAGTATGTGAAGGGGTAAATAGCATAAAGGATGATTGTGTTGTAATTTGTGATAAATGAACCAAAGGAAAAATAAACCAATGCCCACATCAAATGTAGGTGAAAGTAATATATTATGCATTTTATATATACTACAGCTTTTATAATTGTATTATTATTATTATTATAATTGTGTCAGCTGTTTTTTTAATAGGCTACATAACCTCTACATAAACACTAACCTAGCTAACGTTAGTCAGGTGTTTTATTTAGCAGACTATAATCTCTACATAAACACTACCCTAACGTTAGTCAACTATTTTATTTAGTAGGCTACATAACCTCTCCATAAACACTAACCTAGCTAACGTTAGTCAGCTGCAGTGGTGCAGTCGTAATATGGGAACTGGTTACACGCCACGTGCACGCGCGCTCCCGCTCCCGCGCATACATGTTCCCTCAGTTGCGCACAGAACAGATGATTATTATGCATAACAATGGAGATCAAGCAGCCCTCCACCTTCTCGTAGGTTCCTATTATTATGTAAAGTCTAGGTGAGAAGTGCCGGCCGCCGGCCGGGTAGCTTTCTACAACGGCCGGGTACTTATCATTGCGCGCACTTCTGCCCTGAGTGACCTACTAATAACACGCCGTGTAACCGCGTGTGTGCACGACTGCACCCCTGGTCAGCTGTTTTATTTAGTATGAGATATAACCTCTACATTAACACTAACCTAACTAACGTTAGTCAGCTGGTTTATTTAGTAGGCTACTAACCAGCATTTCACTTCAACTCATCCTTTCCAGTAAGTGCCTTAATTGCATGAGACAGAATAGAAACTAAATGCTGGAGATTAGCTGTTGTTTAGAAGAAATTGGGTAATGTTTTGAGTTATTTTTCATGTTTGTCTTCTTTATTAACACAGTGTGGTAGTTAAACTATGCTGCAGTTGCTATGTTTTTCTGTCTCTTTCTGTCTCACCCTGCTCCTGTCACACACACAGGCTACACACATTCATCCTCTCCCCCTATCAGCTGTACTGTGGACAAAAAGGTTTGACGTTAAATGTCCCTCTCTCCTCACCTGCTCTAGGTCACGCTTATGATGGATACATTTTTACAACTCACATATTAGCCTTTTGACAGCTACTAGACACACAATCTCTCTCTCTCTCTCACACACACATATTGTGTCACTATCTCACACACACACACACGCACACACACTGTCTCTATTTCTATCTCTCTCACACACACATATACACCTCTTGTGGTTACGATTGTTAGGTTGAATAAGGCCTATACTTGTTCTGTATTCCCCATCTCCCACAACCACACATTCAAACATGCAATTTCAAAATGTTGGTAAGACTTTGTAATAACACTCAGTTATAAGACCTTTATAAGGTATTTGTAGATAATGAACTAATCATGAACAAACCATTTATATACATTTGTAAATTATTATTAAATCATTTATAACTATATTTGTATAACATTTACAAATTAGTTCTACATTATTTATAACTCATTATCAACATTGTTTGTACTTGATTTGTTCATCATTAAATAATGTTGTTTAATGTGTAGTAACACATTGGTAGATGCTTTGAAAAATCGATATGAAAAAACGACTATACTGTACCTCCATTTATTTGTTCATGTTCAACAAATGATTTGTTAAGACATTCATAAAACATCTATAAATTATTTGCAGATGCTATTGTGTGCCCTAATCTGAAGTGAAGCCTATTCATTATTAACAAATGTCTAATACAGTTAATTATTTGGAATGGAAGCACGATACATTAGCAGAGCCAAGTTATTCGCGCTGCCCCACGCTTTTAAGGTATGAGCAGGCTAAACTAATTTGTTGTTGGTAAATCTATTCCATCATTTCCGACCTACAACTCTTATATGTTGTGTAGACATACTTTATGTGGTGGGTGCTAATGTTACATTTGAATTATGTGTTTGTTCCTAATGTGTGTCCAGTATATGTGATGTATGTGATGATGACACAAGGGTAATAATTATTTGTATTTTCAGGCTGTATAGGCGCCGATACAGCCTGAAAAACTGTTATTATAAAGTGTTACCAAAATGTTTTGTGACAAGCTATTTGAATGAAATTGATCTTCCACAACACAGAAAAACAGTTTCACCTACTCTCGCTTATGCTTAGACATGTTGAATAGTACTGTGGTTTAAAGATTATCCTTAAATTCACCAGAATGTCAAACAGGCCAAAGTATCACATGACATTCACTGGTAATTTCAAGACTCAATGAAAGGCCCTATGGAATCTGTGTTTATCATTGATCTTTTTTTTCAATGCTCAATTCCATGATTTCATCATCACAGAAAGTACTAGAGGGTCCTAGATCAGTCTGCCGCGGACCCGCACAAGCCCCTGCACCGAGCCCTCTCACCGAGACCCTGCACCGAGCCCTCTCACCGAGACCATGCACCGAGCCCCTGCACTGAGCCCCTGCACCGAGCCCTCTCACCAAGACCCTGCACGAGCCCTCTCACCGATCCCTCTAGAGCCATATGAAATCCATTTTCATTATTTTCCAAATTCCATTGTATTTTTTCCCAAATTCCATTTTTTCCGTTTTAATATTTCAGAATTCTGTATTTAGCTTTTTATGCTCATTTTACCATCAGAAATAGTGTCTAATACGTGGGAATGAATAAATGTCCACAATTGAATAAGATATAACAGTCCATTTAATGTTTTTAAGTGCTGCAACTCAGAAATACAGTTAAATTTTACACAATATTTTTCAATTAATATTGTGACAAAATAAAAATACATATTTCAAGTGTAAACAATAGATACAGCTAGCTACTACTGACATTATCACAATGACAATGTCAGTAACCTAGCTATATCTATTATATTGTGATGAAAATAGTAATGCATAATTTAGGCACCTTTAGTTTAGTTTATTTCGTTTATAAAGGACAGTGTATAATGACAATCGTTTGCATTAAACAAATGGATGAGTGCACCAGATTTAGCCAGAAGCTATCATTTCCATCTATAGTCCTATGTACTGTAACGTTTCATAGCTATTTACGTTTATTTAGATTATAAAGGACAGTGTGTAATGACAATCGTTTGCATTAAACAAATGGATGGGTGCACTAGATTTAGCTAGAAGCTATCATGTCCTAACGTTATAGCTATTCAATCACAATAGTGTCGCAAGTGTTTTTGCGGGTCCAGTCCACGGAACGTTGACACTTGACAGAATTAGCAAAACACCTTATCACAGAGGCATAAAAGTCATTAGGATACTGTTCTGCTCTGAATTGAGGGCTTATTGTGGAATTGTTTAGCTTCTTGACGATGTTAACACTGAAGCAGCCAGACGCTTGAGCACCGCTGTGTTGTGTGTAACACGCTGTAGCTAGAGCCATATGAAATCCGTTTTATTATTTTCCAAATTCCATTTTATTTTTTTCCAAATTCCTTTTTTTCCGTTTTAATATTTCAGAATTCTGTATTTTGCTTTGCACGCTCATTTTACCATCAGAAATAGTGTCTAATAAGTGGGAATGAATAAATGTCCACAATTTAATAAGATATAACAGTCCATTTAATAGGGCTGTCTTAAATACTTCAAAGCTTCGTTCGATGGGCATGGGATTCGAATATGAAAATAAAATTTGATTATTAAAAAAAGAAAAAAAAAAGTATATATATTTTTGCAAAATCAACTCTGCCTCTCTTTGTTAACTACAACAAGCAATGCTGTTTGTTATTTAAGATGAGGTCGGACTCGGCACTGACAGATTTGTGTTCATTGTGCTGCTTTTATAAAGCCTCAAATGACGGCTTACAATATTTCATGAAAGCAAAGTGTTTTGTTTGTCTAAGATTTAAAAAGGTTTAAACTTTACAGCACTGACAAAGTTGAACAAAGTGCTGTACAAGTCCCACAACATAAATAAAAAAAAAAGTAAAAAAAAAAAAAAAACGTTTTAATATTTATTTTTTTTATAGTTGATTCCATTTTTATTGCTCAATTCCGCGATTCCGTCCGCGATTCCGTGATCGCGGATTCCATATGGCTCTATCCCTCTCACCGAGCCCTCTCACCGAGACCCTGCACCGAGCCCTCACCGAGACCCCGCACCGAGCCCTCTCACCAAGACCCTGCACCGAGCCCCCGCACCAAGCCCCCGCACCGAGCCCCTGCACCGAGCCCTCTCACCGAGACCCCGCACCGAGCCCCTGCACCGAGCCCTCTCACCAAGACCCTGCACCGAGCTCCTGCACCAAGCCCTCTCACCGAGCCCCTGCACCGAGCTCCTGCACCAAGCCATCTCACCAAGACCCTGCACCGAGCCCTCTCACCGAGACCCTGCACTGAGCCCTCTCACCGAGACCCTGCACCGAGCCCTCTCACCGAGACCCCGCACTGAGCCCCTGCACCGAGCCCTCTCACCAAGACCCTGCACCGAGCCCTCTCACCGAGACCCTGCACCAAGCCCTCTCACCGAGCCCTCTCACCGAGACCCTGCACCGAGCTCCTGCACAAAGCCCTCTCACCGAGCCATCTCACCGAGCTCCTGCACAAAGCCCTCTCACCGAGCCATCTCACCGAGCCCCTGCACCGAGCCCCTGCACCGAGCCCCTGCACCGAGCCCTCTCACCGAGCCCCTGCACCGAGCCCTCTCACCGAGCCCTCTCACTGAGCCCCCGCACCGAGCCCTCTCACCGAGCCCCTGCACCGAGCCCCTGCACCAAGCCCTCTCACCGAGCCCTCTCACTGAGCCCCCGCACCGAGCCCTCTCACCGAGCCCTCTCACTGAGCCCCCGCACCGAGCCCTCTCACCGAGCCCCTGCACCGAGCCCTCTCACTGAGCCCCTGCACCAAGCCCTCTCACCGAGCCCCTGCACCAAGCCCTCTCACCGAGCCCCTGCACCAAGCCCTCTCACCGAGCCCTCTCACTGAGCCCCATGCACCAAGCCCTCTCACTGAGCCCTCTCACTGAGCCCCTGCACCGAGCCCTCTCACCGAGCCCTCTCACCGAGCCCTCGCACAGAGCCCTCTCACCGAGCCCTCTCACCGAGCCCCTGCACCGAGCCCTCTCACCGAGCCCCCACACCGAGCCCCTGCACCGAGCCCTCTCACCGAGCCCCTGCACCGAGCCGCCACACCGAGCCCTCTCACCGAGCCCTCTCACCGAGCCCCTGCATCGAGCGCACCAAGCCCTCTCACCGAGCCCCCGCCGAGCCTCCTGTCAAAAGACACTTGCCACCGGGCCTAACGAGACCCTGAACATGGTAATAAGTTCGGCATAATTAAGCTGTTTGAACAAGACAGTGTAGTGAAATTGCAGGGTAATGAGCCAGGAAGAAATATTGGTCAAACCACATTGGTCAAGCCTCAGTTAATCCCACAACCCATAGATCATGATTACTGGCAAATGTATCATTTTGTACACTGCCATAATCCTTGCACCTGAAGGAAAGCCCATTAGTTTTAGGGTGCTTTCACATCTGAGCTGTTTGGTCCAATTGATCTGAAACCCTGGATCATTTTCTCAGATAGTCCTGTTAGTTTGGGGTGGAATGAAAGCTCATTGGAACTCTGGTGCAGACCCAGCAACCCAACTCTGGTGCGCCCCAAAACGTGGATCTCGGTTCGCTTCCAAGTGCACTAGAGTTTGGTTTACTTTAGGTGAGAACACGATTTGACCCAAATATAGGAAGTAAATCAAAGAAATTAGGGTTGAAAACAAGTGGACACTTTTATCGCGTACTGATAATCAACAATGCTGTCAACAACAATCAACAACGACAATGCTGCAACTTCACAACCCGGATTGCACAGAGTCTACCGAACTATAGGTGTGAAAGTATCCCTTACACCATCTATACCAGGGGTCAGCAACCTTTTTGACATGGAGTGCCTGTTTGAAATATAGTTGTAACTAGTGTGCCTCAACAATATTCCATGCATCGTAATTTTTTTTTCTCATAATCAGGTCTTTTTAATGATAATTTGTACATTATTACATCATTATTGTTATTGTTATTATTAACAATATTATTATGATGGTTGTATCAACCCTAAATCTGAGTTGGGGGGGGGGGGGGGGAATGCAATGCAGACAAACAGCTGCATACAGTGCGACCATTTCACTCACATTTGCCCATTCATTTTTGGACACATCACACACCATCGGTGTGTGTACTGTACGTGTGCTGTCATAGCTCCACCTACAGGCCTAATGGAGAACACCAGGAGAACACCAGGATGTGAATGGAGGGTGAATGTGAGGTATATCGTGTAAATAAGTTTTGATTGATCGCAAGACTACACTGTAAAAAAGAATTATTAGTTACCAGAACTTAAAAATATTGAGTTCAGTTACTGTGCATTAAGGTTTTCAGTTTTCAATCCATAATAAGTTAACAGAAAAATAAGTACACAACCACATTATTTCAACCTAATAAAACTATGTTTATTGTCATTGTTTTAAGAACACAAGTTGACTTGGTAATACTCACATTTTGAGTAAAAAAAAAGGCTTTTAACATGTGCAATGTTCAATGAAATAGAAAAATAAATAATAAAATGTGTTGATTAATCCCACTGGTCACAATGGTGACCGTAATAATGTTTTTGTTATAAGGCTCTGCAAATGTTACTGAATGATGTAGCAATGTATTTCCAGCTAAATTGAAATAATAAACAAATAAAGGGTCTCAATTAAATATGTGGAAGTAAAAAGAACCTGTGGGAGGATTTCAACAAGATAAATGCGACAACAGTGCAAAATAGTTCACTATAATATTTCAAAGCAAAAAAAAAAAATTAAATAATTTTTTTTTTTTAATTATTTTTTTTATTTTTTTAATTATTTTTTTAGTGCTGCCCCCTGTGCCTATGCAAATGCCCCCGCGTGCCTATGCAGGCACGCGTGCCTAGGGTTGCCTACCCCTGATCTATACTATAGCTCTCTACCAGCAAGCGAGGAACACCTCAGCCTTACACAGGCAAAGGGCCCTGAATTGGCTTGCTAGTTCAGCACATGCATATTATTACATCACAGGTTGTCAGAGCGTATCGATTACACACAGTAATGCACTGGCATGCACTCCTCTGCCTACACTGTTATTGTAAATGAGACCCTGTATGGATCCAGCTTCGCACTATCAGCACAGATCATCTATCACACACTCTGGGCCGCAAGACGCAGACAATTCATGCAGCGCAGACACCTCAGCAATGCAGCAAAACAAAACAAAAAACAACAACCAAGCAAAAGCAATATATTTTTGGGATATGTTTTGAGGCGCAAGATGGAAAGAAAGTTATTTAAATTAAATCATTCGAGAGCTATCTTTTTCTGACGGGATAGGACTAATTGCTGAGTAATGTCTCAGATGGCAGACGTGGGTCAGCATTAGCCCATTAACACAGTGAAGGGATTTATTTGTCAGCCCATTCAAATCAACACACTACTCCACAAGGCCATGACAACAACCACACGCAGCTGTGCCTCAAATAGATGTTATTTATAGACACACACATGCATGCTCTCTCTCTCTCTATCTCTCTCTCTGTCTCTCTCTCGCTCACTCACACACACACTCACTCACTCAAAATGGGCCACAGGACAAATCTCATTAAATTATATCTGGGCTGCAGGACTGTTTCTGGTGGGTCGTGTTTGAATGACCCTGGGTCTCTAGACAAGGCTGAATGTGTTTACATTAATATTCCAAATAGCTATATGTGTAGGTCTAAGATGGAATAAGGTAATTGCTTTGTTTATATGCATTGTCATATCCTGATTACAAATGTGACCATATACTTAAGTATAATGGAACATTGCAAGTATTACCATGGAAAGGTAACTCCAGCTCAGACAGACAGTACATGGGATAAGGTGTTTTACATGCCCTAATAATATCCTTGCTAATATCAGCATAACCCAAAGAGCATATTTGGGTTCGATGGACAAGCTTATCATGGCTATTGTCAATGGGATAAGGTGTAGTATGCACTACCTCATAGACGTGATATTCAACTATTCAATCCAACTGGGGAGTGACATTGATTGGATTGAGAAAGCAATACCGGGGAGCGCAAACAATGGATAAATTTTGAACGGGCACTGCACTAGTTCTGAATAATACAGTATCAGAATACAAATACACATGTACATTCACACATTGATCCCATGTTGAAAAAAAAGGAATTCAACAGCTCCTGATTTACAGTAAGCACCAGTAATTCATATAACATGCTGGATTTGTTTTATTCTAAGAATATGTGAGCTTTGTATCAGGCAAAATGCTTAATACAGGAACATAATCCCTAACAGCTGTAATGCTTTTCCAACCTAAGAGGCATTTTTGTGTATTGGATCTAGACTAGAGGTTATGGGAGCAGCAGGGAGAGTACTGTCTCTGTCCATGGTGCTGAAACACACTGATGCAAAAAGCAGTGTACAGCTGTGCACAAATGCCCCCATGCAGTGGAGTCAGTAAGATGAGCACCCCTTCAAGCATGCCAAGCATGTGACCACAATAGTCCAATAACATGAACACAGAATAGCGTCTGATCGTGCATAATACTGCCAAGTTGGTCATGAATGTACTTCCATCTCGGATCTACAGAAATATCATTTGAACATTTAGAACTTCGGTTCAATATCAAACTTCACATTACAGTGTAGTTGAATGCAATGGACATGAGTTGAGTTATTTAACATGCGATTTCAATGCAATATCATTATCTTCATTCATTGGCTTCATTCATAATCTGTTCACAATCCTGTATGAATAAAGTTTCATAGAAATCTTAGTCAAACCTTTAGTATTATGGATATTAAACATGCTGGCAGAGTACATGCATCCATGTTGTTGTGAACATTTTAATTAAATAAAGAAATTCCCTATCCATAGTCGCCGTGGGAAAGAATAAAATAAAAAAATAAAATAAAATAGATTCCCTACCTACCCATGGCCTTAACTGACAACCAACAGGAAACAAACAATATTTTTTGTTATGCCTTGCTCTCTCTCTCTCTCTCTCGCTCTCTGGCTGCCTCTCGCTCTATATATTTATATATACACCCAGCAGCGGGCCACTTCCCAGTCAATCAGTTTAATGTTTTTCTTTATAGTACCTGTATATTTAATACCAGTAGATTGTGTGGAAGACAGCTGGATATAGAACACTAAAGCACTACTCTGGTTATGAAGGGTCAGAACATTGGTGTAGAGAGAAAGGCAAAGTCAATTCTGAAAGTCTGAAAGTCTTACTTTAGGCTGGGTGACAGATGTGTTATGACTGGTAGAATCACACACACACAGACAGACACACACACACACACACACACACACACACACACACACACACACACACACACACACACACACACACACACACACACACACACACACACACACACACACACACACACACACACACACACACACACACACACACACACACACACACACACACACACACACACACACACACACACACACACACACACACACACACACACACACACACACACACACACACACACACACACACACACACACACACACACATTTATATATCCGGTGGTCACTGCCTGCTGGCTGGCAATTCACACACGACACTTGTCCTCTGTCTGACTAGCCTCAAACCACACACTCTCTGCTCACCAGCCCCAGGTGACAGTAAATGTTTAATATCGTGGTCTTATCCTGTCTGCCACCTGAATCCTGAATCCAATTCAGGTGGCAAAGCATAGTTCAAGTTTCAAGTTTCTTTAATAGTTGTCATACAGAAGTACAGAATACTTTTATACAAAATGCTTCTTACTGTTACGCTCCAGAGACTGTGCTAGACAAGATAAGTATCAAATAACATAGTATAGCATGTAAATTAGAAGTAGAAAATGAGGTCACAATGTTCAGTATAGACATATGTACAATGTTCGATGCAGAATAGACGTAACTGAGTTACCATATAATATACAATATACTATGCAGTGTACTAATACACAATACTATATAGTGCAAAGCAGTAATGGGATGAGATACAATTTAGGTACAATTTACAGTAAGGTGTACGAGTTGTAGTGCAAATCCTTTATCAATAAATATAAAGTGTGGGGAGTGGGTGCTACAGTGTGTTTGTTTAAAGTGAGTGTGTGCTATAAAGTGTGTGGAGTGGGTGCTATGTGTGTTTGATGGTTGTTGTGTAGTGTTCATTTTTCGTTGAGCAGCCTGATGGCCTGGGGATAGAAGCTTCTTCTGAGTCTTTCTGTGCTCGCCTTGAGACTCCGGTATCGCTTGCCTGACCGCAGCAGTTCAAAGAGGCAGTTGTTCGGCAGGTGTTTCAACTTAGGAATGAGGTTACATCAAGAGCTATTACTGGTGTCAACACTAACCGTAACCTAACCCAGGGCTCCAGACTAACGTGTCCACCCTTTTTTTTGGTACAGCATGGTATTAATTAGGGATGCCACGGTGAGCACATTCCCCCCTGGTCAGAACAATGGGGCAGACTACAATATATTTGCATTTGTTAGCCATGCTAGTGATCTAAACAATCAATCCATTCCAAAGCTAGATATGTAAAAGGTGAAAGACTCATACTCAAAATGACATCCAGCCATTTTTGTTTTGAAACAACTTTTAGTCAGGGGAGTGCCATGGTTTCTCCATAGAGCCCCGTCATATTCTTTTACCGCAGCAGTTCGCGCAGGTCCGAGGCTACTTAGTCACGTGACTCAGTTGGTATTGCTGATTAGCTCGAACGCGGTATGTTTGTAAACAGCGAACAGGTCTATCAACAATGTTACTGGTTACACCTGACATTTTACAAGGGTTGCGTTAAAAAAAGGTGGTTAAACGAAAACGAAAGATGCCAGGCTTAACATGCTTAGCAAAGACATTGTTTGGAGTAAAAAACACTGGACCCCATGATCGAAAGTGTATGTAACTATCTCCGTAAGTAGCTTGTTCGAAAGAATTTATGAAAGTCCTCCTCCAGATGCAGGAACGCTTGAAATGGTGTTCGTAAATTACCAAAGTGTTCTCAGCTGAATGAAGAACGTCACTCATTCTTAAAGTGAAAGTGTGTTCTTGTACACCTGAATTTGCATACAGAAACGCCCCGCCAGCTCCTTATAAGGAGGCTAATCATTGCACGTCCGGTTGTGCTGACCCTTGTGAGGACTGTGTGCACAGGACCGAGTCTATAGGCAACGCAAAAGCAATTTGCGACCGATCAAAATTAGATATGATTAGATTAAAATGTATAGTCATTATACAGCACAAGTACAATACAATTTGTTTGGCATCTAATCAGAGTACAAATGTAACAGTAAAGTGCAATAGTAACATACAATGCACAGGTGATTAAAATGGGTATAAAATATATCAATACTACTGAGTAATAGTGTTCATCAAATGCATGTATAGAGTTGTAGTATTCATATTCATACAGGTATAAAGTCGTGGCAGTCTCCACATATGATTTTCATATCAGAGTCGAAAAATAATATATATAATTTTATTTTCTTATTTTAAATTGTTTTAAGTGAAGCAAACCATTCTTATTTAATAAATGTTTATATTTAGAGGCAGCCTAATGGTCATAGCCTAATTGATCTAAAAGATGCACATGCTACTGTTTCTGTTTGTTTATTAAAACCGGTTGATAGGCCAATGCAATGCTGTTATTAGTCAAGTCAAGTCAAGAGTTTTATTTGTCACGGCATACAAGTATACAATGAAATGTGGGTGGTCTTGCCCGCAAGGATGTGCAATACAGTAGTAACAACATATAATAGAATCCAATAAAACAACATTGTGCAATAAGGCTGTCCCCGAACCCTGTTTTTAGGGTTTGAACGTTCGCCAGGGTTTATCGATTTTTTTAAATAATATTTTTTTTTTTTTATTGTATTATTATAGATCCTACGGAGGGCGGCATTGCATAGTCTATTGGTGAAAAACATGTTCTTTACAGTGGTGGCTGTTCATGTAAACATGTAATTAAACAAAGCACTCAAAAGAAAATAAACAAGCTACTGCATCAAAAGTTACTACTTATGATAAACAATAGCCCTTGCAGTCACGTAAGGGGCTAGATAAACAAAGGCATTCGTTTTGTGGCATTAACGTTATATAGTTAGTGTTACACGTTCAATAACAGACTTCACTCTTGGTCGATGGGGAGCCGGGAGGAGAGGCGCAAACCTCGGCTCCTCAACAGACCCGTCGGACGGGCTCCCAACACGCCTGCCGCCCGTCCGCCCTACCACCGTTCCGAGGTAGACGGTGGACGGGTCTGTTGAGGAGCCGAGGCGTGTGCCTGCTGTTGTTTCCAACGCAACCACCTCCCGCCATGAAGCTTGCGCTCTGTGGCCGAAAAAGGCTGGTATTCATTAATGATCCTTCTGCAGGTTCACCTACGGAAACCTTGTTACCGATTACTTCCTCGGCGGGGAGCTAACTACGGCTCCCCGGTAGCTACGGTAAGTCTGTTGAGGCTTCTCGCAAGCAGATCAATGGCGGCATTGCCTGAAGTAAAAAACGAATAAACGCTTGCCGATTGGTGGTAACAGCAGAGGCGGGTGCAAGCGGTGTGTGACGTAATTGGCAGAATCGCCTGTCAATGAAAATAGAGCTCTGGTTGAGAAATAGTATCCCGCTGCAGCCCGGCAGACCATACTGTTTGAGCCGAGCGCCTCGCATTCACATCACCTCAACCCTGTGCGCATCCTTTATTTTTTTTCACCGAACGTTCGAACCTATTAATTAAAGTCCGAATGTCAGCGTAACGAACGAACGTTCGAACGTTCGAACGTTCGGGCTCAGCCTTATTGTGCAATAAACAAGTAACATAGTAGGGCATATCGGTATTTGTACATAGTTATTTACATATTTTATACAATCTCAGGTTATGCTATACTATTTTTAAAGTGACCTTTCCTTAATGGCCATAAGTGTGGGCGTGTGCAGCATGAGTGTGTGCTTGCTCATGTTAAAGTGGCTGCTAGTGTGTGAGCGTGTACAGTGTGTGTGTCGTGTGTGTGCTCATGTGTGCTTGTGTGTGTAGAGTTCAGTGTTCAAGGCTCTGATAGCCTGGGGGAAGAAGCTGAGCCGAAGCCTCTCTGTCCTAGTAGCTGGGGTTCGCAGGCGTCTGCCTGACCTCAGCAGCCTGAACAGGCTGTTGTTGGGATGGTGTGGGTCTTTCAGAATTCTGCAGGCTCTGGATTTGCACCTCTTGTTGTATAGAACCTGCAGGGGTGGTAGTGCAATACCCGTGGTACGCTCGGCTGAGCGCACCACTCTCTGTAGGGCCTTCTTGTCCTGTGCCGTGCTGTTTCCATACCAGGCAGTGATGTTTCCAGTCAAGATGCTCTCTACAGCTCCGGAGTAGAAGGACTGGAGTATCTTCCCAGATACTCTGAACTTCCTTAACTGTCTCAGGTGGTAGAGGCGCTGCTTCGCCTTTTTTACGACTGAGTCTATGTGCGTTGACCATGTCAGATCCTCTGAGATGTGGACCCCCAGGTACTTAAAGCTGCTCACCCTGTCCACGGTAGCCCCGTTTATCCTCAGTGGTGTGTGTGTCTCCTGCTGTCCCCTCCTATAATCCACAATCAGCTCCTTGGTTTTACCAATGTTCAGGAGCAGGCTGTTGTCCTGGCACCAGCGTTCCAGTACCTCAACCTCCTCCCGGTAGGCCTTCTCGTCGTTGTCCGAGATCAGCCCCACCACCACTGTGTCGTCCGCAAACTTCACTATGGAGTTGGAGCTGAACTTGGCCACACAGTCGTGTGTGTATAGTGAGTACAGCAGGGGGCTCAGAACACAGCCCTGGGGGGACCCGATGCTCAGGGTGATGGTGTTGGAGGTCTGACCCCCCACCCTGACCGCCTGGGGCCTTTCGCTCAGAAAGTCCAGTATCCAGGCGCTCAGAGCGGAGCTCAGACCCAGCTCGATCAGCTTGTCCACCAGTCTGGTGGGGACTATGGTGTTGAACGCTGAGCTGTAGTCAATGAACAACAGTCTCACATAGCCCCCCTTCTGGCGGTCAAGGTGAGAGAGGGTGCTGTGCAGTACTTGGGAGACTGCATCGTCAGTGGACCTGTTTGGCCTGTATGCAAATTGCATGGGGTCCATATCACTGGGGAGGGAGGCACAAATGTGATCCTTGACCAGCCTCTCGAAACATTTCATGGCCACAGTGCCACCGGTCTGTAGTCATTGAGACATGTTGGGGAGGGTTTCTTTGGTACAGGGATGATGGTAGACATCTTGAAGCAGGCGGGGACCACTGACTCCGCCAGGGATTGATTAAATATGGCGGTGAACACTGGGGCTAGCTGGTTGGCACAGGACTTAAGTATGTGTCCTGTTATACCATCTGGGCCAGCAGCTTTTCTGGTGTTCACCTGCATAAATGCTCTTCTCACACTGTGTTCCGACACCGAGAGAGCGTTCCCGCCCCACCGCAGTTGCCCCCCCCCCCCCCCCCCCCCCTCCACAACAGCCGGCGTGCCAGTGACGTCACTAGCCGTTAAGCTAGCGGCGCCACTGTCTACACCAAACCGGCGAACTCGCTGACGTCATTGGCGCTTCCTTGAAACATATTCCAGTCAACATCCTCGAGCGCATCCTGAAGCGTGGCCTCTGATTGGTCGGTCCATTTTTTTGTCTCACGTGACACGACGGCGTCACGTGATCTTTGTTTGTAAGCCGGAATGAGGATAATGGAGTCGTGATCAAATGAGCTTGTAGCCCCCGTCAATGGTGGAGCCACTACAGCCTTGTAGCCGGCTCTGAACGGGGTGTAGCAGTGGTCGAGTGTGTTACCTCCTCTTATGGAGCAGGCGATGTGTTGAAAAAAGGACGGCGATGTGTTGAAAAAAGGACGGCATCACTTTTTTCAAATTCGCCTGATTGAAATCGCCAGCTACGATCATCGCTGCGTCCGGATGTTTAATCTGATGTTTGTTGAGATGATCTTGTAGCTCTGCCAGGGCCCTGGCGGTGTTTGCTTGTGGAGGGATATATACAGCAGTCATGATGACCGCAGTAAACTCTCGGGGAAGGTGGAACGGGCGGCATAGAATGGAGAGATGTTCCATGTCCGGTAATGAGGCAGACACCCCCGCCGACGCTCTTGCCGGATTTATATAGGCTACTGTTACGTTCTGGTTGCTGACTGCTGTCTGGAACCACCCACCATTCTGTCATCTGTCACTTGGCTACTGTCACCTGTCTCTCCTGTCACTTAGTGCTGTCACTTAGGGTATGGTTCCTGATTGGCTGTCACGGGGGTGTGTGTGGAATGTTGGAATGTGGTGTCTATTTAACCTTCCTATCTTCTGCTTGATATCCGTCAGGTCTTCATTATAGCGTTCGGAGATAATGCAGGCAGTTCCGGCGGGTTGGTTCGGCTGGGCGGGCTCGTCAGCTCGTCGCAGGAGACGGCGCATTCGGCGCTGCTCACGGCCCAGCAGGCGCAAGTCGAGGTGGCCGGGGTAAGAACGACGGTGGGAGAGACGGCGTCGGGAGAAGCAGCGTTCAACGTCGAGGAGAGTCGGGGAGCTATTGGGCACCAGGAGCGGACCCAGGAGCCACGGCTATCCCCACCGGGCTGAGTTCATCACCCAGTGTTCACTCGTGTTCCAGCTGCAGCCACATTCATTCCCCTCTTCCAGATCCCAGGTCGCATACATCATCACCCTCCTCACCGGTCGAGCACTCTCCTGGGCTACGGCCAAATGGGAGAGCGGGGCGTCAATCTGCAACAGTGTGGACGCCTTTACCGGGGAGTTGAGAAGAGTCTTCGATACTTCCCGAGTAATCTCGATCTTCGAGGCCGGTGGGCGGCTTCTCGCCTGCCGGCAGGGCCTCCGCACTGTCTCAGATTACGCCATTGATTTCCGGGACGCATTTTGGCCGGAAATTCCCTGTGTTGTCTTGTTTGTCCAGGGGCTCTCCGCACGGATGAGGGACGAGCTCGCCGTGCGTGAGATCCCGGAGCAGCTGGAAGTGCTCATCAACACGGCCATTTGGATGGACAACCGACATCGGGAGAGAGAGAGGGAGCGTGAAGCTACTACCCGGGTACGTGTCCCTTCTCTTCCCGGTGTTGATAACTTCCTGCATTACACGAGTGGTCCACTGGGTGATGAATCCATGCAGCTTGGGGCGCTGTCGTTCTCGGACGATGAGCAGCGGCGCTTCATTGAGGAGCGACGATGTTTCCGGTGCGGCCGCTCCGGTCATCGATTCGGCAGCTGTCGGGACCAGGCCGTCTCGACTCTGCGCCAGTCGGGAAGGGGAGGTGCTCCGCCGGGTCCCGAGAAAGCGCCAGCAGGTGGGCTCACCTCAGCACTACCCACGGACACACGTACATTTTTGGAGGTGGCAGTTAACTGTGGGGGTGACGTTAGGGGAACTAAGGCTCTCATTGACTCAGGGGCGGCGGGCAATTTTATACACTTGGGGTTGGTGAGGGAATGGGGAATCCCGGTCGAGGAGTTGGGGGGTCCTATCCCCATCTACGCCCTGGACGGTCAGCCCCTGGGCAGTGGGAGCGTCACTCAACGCACTGTTCCTGTACACATCCGGGTGGCGGGTGGGGGGTGGGAGTGGGTTCAATTATTTGTTATTGTCTCCCCCTATTCTGTTGTGGTGTTGGGTCATCCCTGGTTGGCTTCTTGCAGACGTCATATTAATTGGGGCACGGGCGAACTTTCAACGGAGGTCGACGTGAAGTCGGTTTTTGGCGAGAGTTTGTCCATTCCCTTTCCTCCCCCCTATTCTCTTTTGTCTCCTTCTTCTCTCTCCAGGATGGTGGGGAGCGTCGCAGATTCTGTTCTACCCTCTAATCCCGATTTGATAGGGGTTCCTGAGATCTATTGGGACCTTGCGGAAGTTTTTAGCAAAACGCGTGCTAAAGCACTACCGCCTCATATATCATACGACAGTCCCATTAATCTCCTACCCGGTACCTCCCCGCCCCCCGCGGGCGTATGCTCTCTCTCTCACGCCCCGAGACCTTGGCCATGAAAACCTACATTGAGGAGGCATTGCTTGCGGGGCACATATGTCCTTCCACATCCCCTGCCGGTGCTGGCTTCTTTTTTGTTGGTAAAAAGGATGGGGGTCAGCGTCCGTGCATTGATTATAGGGGATTGAATGACGTTTCCATCAAGAACCGATATCCTTTACCTCTCATGGACACTGCCTTTGAGTGCTTACAGGGGGCGCAGGTCTTTTCTAAACTTGATTTACGTAATGCATACAATCTGGTCAGGATTAGAGAAGGAGACGAGTAGAAGACTGCATTTAATACGCCTAATGGTCACTATGAGTATTTGGTCATGCCCTTTGGTTTGGCTAATGCTCCGGCAGTCTTCCAAGCCCTGGTTAACGACGTGCTGCGAGATTTGATTGGGGTGTCGGTGTTTGTTTACCTAGATGATGGGGTGCTCTCTCAGAGATGCTTAAAGGATGGGAAAGTGCACCAGTGTGCTTTTTTTTCTCGCCGTCTGTCGCCAGCCGAGCGTAACTACGACGTGGGTAATCGGGAGTTGTTGGCTATCAAGTTGGCACTGGAGGAATGGAGACATTGGTTAGAGGGGGCGGCACATCCTTTCATTGTTTGGACTGATCATAAGAACTTGGCTTACATCCAAGGGGCTAAACGCCTTAACGCTCGCCAGGCCAGGTGGGCGTTATTCTTCACACGATTTCGATTTACCATCTCCTATAGGCCCGGTTCCAAGAACATCAAACTTGACGCGTTATCGTGCCAGTTTGATCTTCCTGGTCGGAAGGAGCAGCCCCATCCCATTATTCCACCGGCCTTGATTTTGGCACCCGTGTCTTGGGGCATAGGTAAGGTGGTAAGGTCGGCGCTGACACGGGAGCCCGATCCTGGTGGGGGCCCTCCGGGGCGGTCGTATGTGCCCAAGGCGGCACGCTTCCACGGGCTTCCAGTGGATATCGTGTCGGACCGGGGTCATCAGTTCGCCTCCAGGTTCCGGAAGGCGTTTGCCGCCGGTCTCTGCGCCTCCGTCAGCCTTTCGTCTGGGTTCCATCCGCAGTCGAACAGGCAGACGGAGCGCGTCAACCAGGACCTGGAGGGGGTCTTGAGGTGTTACGTTGCCGGTTGCCCGGCAACGTGGAATAGGAGGTTGGCCTGGGCTGAGTATGCGCATAATACCCTCCTCTCCTCCTCTACCGGTATGTCTCCCTTTCAGTGTCAATATGGTTTTCAACCTCCTCTGTTTCCCTAGCAGGAGCAGGAGGCGGAGGTGCCCTCGGCCCATGCACGTGGAAGCGGGTCCGGACGGCGCTGCAGAAGGTTTCGGTTAGAGCCCAGCGGCAGGTTAACCGCAAGCGTCGTCCGGCTCCGGTTTACCGTCATGGGCAGCGGGTTTGGCTTTCCACCCGGGATCTCCCTCTCCGGGTGGAATCCAAGAAGCTGGCTCCTCGCTTTATAGGCCCCTTTAAAGTGGTGCGTCGGGTGAATCCTGTGGCTTACAGGCTACGGCTTCCGAGCTCGATGAGGGTTCATCCGACGTTTCATGTGTCCCTGTTGAAGCCATTCCTCTCATCGCCCTTGGCCCCGCCACTGCCTACGATTCCTCCGCCTCGGTTTATTGGTGGTCAGCCCATTTACACGGTGCGGAGGATACTGGGTTGTAGGCGGAGGGGTAGGGGGTTTCAGTTCTTGGTGGATTGGGAGGGGTACGGGATAGAAGAGCGTTCTTGGGTGCCTCAAAGGGACATTTTAGATCCCAGCCTGATCATTGATTTCCGGCGGCTGAATCCCGAGGCCCCCAGGTGAACGTCTGGTGCCGTTCGTCGGGGGAGGGTACTGTTATGTTATGGTTGCTGACTGCTGTCTGGAACCACCCACCATTCTGTCATCTGTCACTTGGCTACTGTCACCTGTCTCTCATGTCACTTAGTGCTGTCACTTAGGGTATGGTTCCTGATTGGCTGTCACGGGGGTGTGTGTGGAATGTTGGAATGTGGTGTCTATTTAACCTTCCTATCTTCTGCTTGATATCCGTCAGGTCTTCATTATAGCGTTCGGAGATAACGCGGGCGGTTCCGGTTCTGGACCACCACTAAGCTCCATTATCTTATCCCCTCTTCTTCCTGCCACTCGGCATTGTATCCTAGTATTACTCTTTGTGTTCTTTACTATTAAAACGAACCTGCTTAAGAGTACACCCTCTCCGTCTCTGTGATTGCATACCACAATTGGAACTCACCTACCCATCAACGTTCTGAAGGATTACCTGAAGTGACTATTTATGTGCAATACCCTTTGATTTTAATTATCCATTCTATTAAAAATAATAACTGAATTGAACTGAAACTGAAAATGTTTACTGAATTTAAACTGAAACAGAAAATAAGAATTTCGTGTTTAAAAAAAAAACGGTCAGTCATGCACATCCCTAATGTGAGTACACAACCACCCCCCACACACACACACATACAAGTCTTACTAAAAGACCAAAGGCACATTGCTCTCTGCATATTGATAGAAGCTGTACATTAGTATTTGGTACCTTTATTACATTGCTGTTCCAGTCTCATTTTAAAGCATAGGTGATATTTAACTGTTGCCTATAGAACACAGTGTACATGTCCTTGAACTGCAAGTCGATACAAGTTCATGTCTCCATAATAAGAGGAATAAACTTGTAAGCCTTTATGACTCCATGCTGGTAAATTTATGATGCTGTTAGGGCCAGACCTTAACAGTTAACAAGGCCTACTATCTCATGGCGGCAATTATTAGGATGGCTCGTTTAGCTAAGGCATAGAGCTGTACTGGGCCCACCAACAATGTTGTAAATTACACAACACACACACACACACAAACATGAACATGTGCATGAGCACACAGACACAAACAATCACACAGGTGCACGCACATGCACAGAAACACACACAGACGCTCACGCACACACACACACACACACACACACACACACACACACACACACACACACACACACACACACACACACACACACACACACACACACACACACACACACACACACACACACACACACACACACACACACACACAGTATCATAGTGTTCCAGTTGAGTACGCCTCTATGGGTTTTTCCTATCCCATTCTACCAGTCTATCCATCCTGCTGCCACGTTGGCATAGAGGCCCTGTTGTGCCAGTTTGTTTTCCCTAAACAACACTAATCGGACATCTGTAGGGGGAGGATAAAGCCCAGACTGGCTGTAACCAAGCAGGCCGTTCTACGACGATAGGCCGTTCTCCGGCATCAGCGATTGGCTGCGATGAGCCAGCAGCTTTCTTTATGGTTGTCTCGCATGGAGCCAGGGACAGCTCACTGAGGATGGAGTAATCTGGCAACCCTCAAAAGATTGGGTGTAGCCCGCCAAGAAACTCTCAGATGATTGACTGCTGCAACCATGGAGTGAACTGATCATCCTATCAATGCCCAGAGTGCAGGCTGACTGACAGAGTTGCCTGCTGGCAGGCTTAGCTATACGGGGCAGTATCCATAACACCTCGAGGGGCCATACTGTATACGTGCCTATCTACGCAAGTGTGTGTGTGTGTGCATAGTGCATGCACTCACAATGTGTACGCATATGCCTTGTGCGTGTGTGTGTGTGTGTGTGTGTGTGTGTGTGTGTGTGTGTGTGTGTGTGTGTGTGTGTGTGTGTTTGTGTGTGCGTATACCATCCCTTCCGCTGGGAAGCTGTGAAGCTAAGCCCTGCCAGTGGCCCTTAACACCTCATTATTCTAAGCCAGGGAGGGAATGGGTTTTAGAGATTTCTCACCACACTGTGCTCCTGGATACAGGGACCACAGCCCTTCTAATACCAGTAGCATGAACTGGAAATGCCCCTTTCTCCCACTCTGGTTAGTGAAGCAATCAACCGTCCAGGCATTAGACTGGAGGAGCTATAATCTGAATCAGAAACACTTCATTTGTCAAGTACAGTACAGTGCAGTGACGAAAAAACTCACAGTTTTACTGACTCACACGGTACAAAGACAGTAGTACCTCACAAGACAATGCAATATATAGAGTTTATAGACTATACCATAGGGGAGAACGGGGGACGTTGTCACACGGTTAGGTTGTCACATTCATTATATTTCACCACCAGAGGGTCCTGTCTCCCATATTTTGGTATTTAAATGTCCAGAATTGGGGTCAGAGTTCACCTGCATTGTCATCTTTGGAGTGAAACAGCTGAATTTGAGGTGAGAGGGCTTTTTGTGTTTTTCATGTCCATTTGTAAATATTCCACTCCTCAGTATTTTTCTTCTAGGCTTTTACACAATTGGTTTATAATGAAACAATTATTAACCTTAAAAAGTGTGAAGGGATAGCTATAGTTTAGATTGTTGTTAGCTAGCTAACTATCTGTTAGATGGCTGTTAGCCTTGATGCTATCAAGACATTCCAGTTGGGGTTGGTCGTCACATTATCTTTGGGGTTGGTTGTCACATGGAGTGCCCAGACCATACATTTGCCATCACTGTAACAAGTGAATGAGTGTTCTACTGTTCTTATTTTTTTTTTTATATATAGGATGGCCTAAAGATGTGTTCCTGTTTATGTTCATGTTAAGATGCATTAAGTTATGTATTTGTCAACTTGTTAATGCAATTAAACTTTCAAATTTAGTTCTGCCTTCTTGTCTTCTTTTTAAGATTTTTCCCATTAAAACACACAGTGACAACCAACCCCATAGTGTGTGACAACCTTCGACATGATGGGGTTGGTTGTCACAATGTGTCAGAGTGTCTTTGATAGGTGATTAACTCTTTGTTACAATACCTTGGAAAATGAGAGGGATACACATTTCAAGCCAACATCTAAAGCTTCAATTTAATGTAGGAATGACTATTGAAAGATGTTTTGATAATGAGCAATTCACACACTAGAGTAAAAAGTGTGACAACGTCCCCCGTTCTCCCCTACATATCTCTCTGCATGTAAGGCCCTGTCCACACGAGCGTTTGGATTTAATATGACCGAAGTTTGAAAAAATAAAACTCCGTCCACACGGTGAACACAGGTGTATAACCGTGTATACCTGCGTACTCACGGTAGAGCTGGGATACCTGCAACCGATACATTAGTACAATGTAATACAATGCCAAAGCAGTAGGCGGCGATGTTGTTCAGACATGAAGGCCATTTCAACCAATCAGAAAAGACTGAACGCTCACTAAACTTCCCGTTGGGTCGCGATCTGCCATTAATTTACTGAAGAAGAAGAAGTAAACTTCCCGTTTAGAAGCACAGCTGGACCCTATTGATCATTTTGCCAACGGAACATATATTTTCAGCAAAGAAAGAAACTGCAATAAACAAACGGATACATTCACTGTGTTCTGCCTCTCATTTTGTTGATGAAACAAAACCATCAGCAACACAATTTACCACCAAGAGCGGATAGTTTAGTCTCACAAAAAAGATCTCCGGTGTTGTTAGCTACACATGCTAATGTCAATGGCATTCTCTATGTATAGTATATAGCTTAAATGCTAACGTAATAATGTAACGTTAACGCTAGTATAATGAATGGATGCAAACGTTATTTAACACATTGCAGAATGGGTACAATACAATACGGCTCAATACAAACAATTGTTATGGGGATGCAGTCTGGACTGGGTTCCTTATAACAATAACTTGACAACACATGAGTTTAGTTTAGCTGCAGCTACATGTTTACTCTGAGCGTCAACAGACATCAGTCGATCACAACACTCTTCAACACAGACGATATGTTTTGAACAAAAGTTTGTTACAATCATTTTCATATAACGCTACTTGGGACAGCTCTGCTGTAAACACTGGTGTAGTTGGCTCTGCTCTAATCTCTCTACCCCGCGGTCTGCCGTGAACATGGGGAATAATTGCGACAGCTCTGCTGTAAACACTGGGAATAACCTCGGTTGCTATGCCCACACGCAACTGCAAAACCGCACAACTCCACCCTGGCCACCGGTTTCAAAAGACCGCGGTTGCAGTGTAGCAAATCCCCGGTTGTGTGTGGCCGAACAGTGCAACTGCGCACATACAATCACGGTTACATTAAACCCAGCGTTCGTGTGGACGGGGCCTAACACTCGTGGTCCGGTGCACCATGAATAGCAGGACTGAACTGAGTGAGGTGTGAGGGCCTTGCAGTGCACAGACATTTGTCTTCAGGCGTAAGTGGTAGATCTGGGTCAAACACAAATAATTATGTAATTTGTTTGACACATGTGTGGTGGTTTGCCACATCAAGTAATTCAACGGATTAGACATGGGGTGGGAAGTTGAAAGTATATTATTTGTAGGGCTGTCAGTTTATCGCGTTAATTAGATTAATTAATTACACAGCAAATTATTGCGTTATGAAAATGAACTCAAAATTATTATAATTTTTTAAAATTTAATTTAATTATTTTTTTATCTCATTCATTCCATGAGAACGTAGAATAAACATTTACAAACTTTTTTTTTAAATGGTCCATTTGCAATGTTCTTGGTATCTGATTCTAGGGACATCTATGGATCACAGGGAATGTATCCCCAGTGTCAGAAATACTGTGTCTGTTACTAGGCTTGAGTAAATTGTAATGAACCAAATGAGAATATCAATTCAATTCTTTAAAAAAATATAAGTTTTTTACTGTGAATAACACTAAATGCTAAAATTTACCAGACCTGAAAAATCTAAGCAAATGAATAAAGGGAAGATGATTAAACAGAAGGTTTTGTAGATACAATACTGAATTATGCCATCCGGACACATGCAATTTGAAATATGATTATAGAATATAAAATATCAGGCCTAATGGTTATGCGATTAAAATGTGATTAATTAATTACAAATCCTGTAATTAATTAGATACATTTTTTTAATCGCCTGACAGCACTAATTATTTGTATACTTTTCTATGATCGCCAACACTATCAATAATGTCCTAATGTGTGGTAAACCCTGTCTTGTTGCTGCCACCTTCTTGACTGTTTTAGATTACGGTGATGTTCTGTACAAGGATGCATCTCAGCCTCTTACACATCATTGTACCCTCTACTCAGTTCTAGGTTGGACATCTCTACACTTAGGACTCTCCACTGGTACTGCCTCATCTATAAATATCTCCTCTTACTTACTGTATCATCCCTCATGGTGCAGAAACAGAGTCGTTTTGGCCTGCGGTCACAGGATCTTTTAACTTTCTCTGTACCATTTGCCCACACAGCACTCATAAAAAAAGCCTTTTCCTATTCTGCCCCATCTACGTGGAACTTATTCCAAAAGGAACTGAGGCTCCCAAACCCAATTCCCATTGGGGATTGTCTTCTTATTATCTAATAGCCTCTCTTAGATTTTTTGTTGAGTTACTTGTCTTGTATTTGTCTGGAACTTGTTTTATGTATTTGTTGTGTTTGTTTGGTGGATCAGGTCGCTCTTGTAAATGAGACTGTGTCTCAATGAGATTTTTACCTGTATAAATAAAGGTTTGAAATGAAATACTCAAATGTCCCATTATAACGCGCCTTAAAGGCAAAAAGGAAACCTTGCTCACAATCTACTTTAAAAGCATCAATTTAACCTCACCGCGACATCCATCATCAGCGCCACCCTGTTTGACAACCACCTACCATGTAAGAAGCATTTGATATCTAATCCATCAAAAGATTATTCCTCTAAATGGACTGTGCAATAAGGATTGTGGCTTTAATCAATTGCGTTACGATAACAGCACGAGAGATTTAATTGACAATTCACATACTCCTACAAGTCGCGTCATTCACACCAATTAAGATGCCATTCAAATGTAAATGTTAGTGTTTCTATTTTGTACTGGGTGTTTACCTTTTCAGCAGTACGGCAGAGAGGGAGACACACACAGAGGGATGTTTCAGACTACAATGCCTCCATGTTGGCTGGGTAAATATTTGATCTTTGTCGCTAGGAAGGCTGCAGCTCCACTCTGGTGTTGAAAGCCACCGTGGCTCAAACACAATACTATTTTTCTATAACTATGTGATGTGGTGACTTGTTATTCTCATACACTGACACACAGCAGCACATCATAAACACCCCCACTTATGTGCGTAACAGGAGCGTAACAGAAAGAAGCATTTTGTATAAAAGTATTCTGTACTTCTGTATGACAACTAATAAAGAAACTAGCTTAAGTGTTTGTCTGTTTACTTTGGGCGTGTGTGTGTGTGTGTGGGGGGGGGGGGGGGGGTAGGCAGGGGTGGGGGAGGTTGTTTACTCAAAAGGGTGGGAAATAAAACAAGGGTGGGGCTTGAATGATGTCGTTTTTTTGTTTGTTTTTTGGGGGGAGGGGGTTATCTGGCTTTGTATCTCATGTTAATCATATGGGTTTGATATATGTATGGTGCTGTTATGTCCATACTGTGACAAATGTGTAAACATGAAAATAAATTATTTTGAAGAAAAAAAGAAATAAAAAAAAAGAAAAAAAAGAAAAAAAAATCCGGTATCTCACTTGATTCGATACTCGGTAGTACCGACGTGTTTCGGTTCGGTACCTCAAAAGTACCGAATTCGGTACCCATCCCTATCTGTAAGGGTCAACTGGTGTGGGGGGGGGGGGGGGGGGGGTAGATATTGAAGCTAATGCGTCCCATTTAACAGTGTGATCATGGCCGGCCACATTCTCCCTGACACTCTCTCCCATTCAGCACCACTACAGTGGCTCTAAATGTTAAGCACATTGCTGTATAGTAAGTCCATTAAGTAAATTGATATTGCTCATTGACTGTTGTCCTTAGCCACTGGTCCTGTCTGCCCACATATCTGTAAGAGTCAAAGACAGAGGTGTTACTCCACAGTGTAATAGAGGATTAATAGGGTGCACACACCTGTCACTATGCGTTTGACTCTTGTGCTCGACACACATGACATATATACCTGCTCTCCTTTCAACTCGCATGAAGATCATAGATGAGAGTTAAATAATAGTGGTGGTGGTTGTGATAGTGGTGGTGGTGGTGATAGTAGTAGTGGTAATAGTGGTGGTGGTGATGGTGGTTGTAACTGAGGGGTACAATTCCCTGACTGTATTACTAGATATGATACTTACTACCACTACCTTTGTACTTAATATTCGGCCACCCAGTACTCGGCATAAATATATTATGATGAACACTGTCACGTAGATGAAACGGATCCAACACAAATGTACGAATTAGAAATAGGTCTTTATTTCTACACAGCGATGGTGTGTAGAGCAAGCACTTAATCAAATCAATCACATTTATGAATGGGAATTAGTATGCACTTTTATGGCAAGAGTATTCGTCGGTATATCAATAGAGAATGTCCAATCTCTGAAGGCGCAGGTGGTACATATACAACCTGGAATAGTTAAGGAATAACAGCAATGGTACTTTAATGATTATAGACTGGATACACTAGGGGGGGGTTAATCCGGTCGCTTGTAAGCCGACAGGAGTAGGAAGGGGGGGGGGTAGAATCCGGCTGCCTCATCCGGCCAAGGGTATCCCAGGTGAACCCACTGTAGTGCCGTTCAATGCGCCGGCGATCCTTGGACCACAGATGAAAGCAGGTGGACTCTTTGTGGGCCGGCGTCCTCCGGTCCACGGAGGAGAGACGTGAAGCGACCTCGTCTTGCAGAGCGTCTCCTCACCTTGCGTCCTCTCCAGGGGGGGGGGTTCCAACACACGGCAGTGTCGGGGGTCTTTATCCATGGAATAATCAACGTATACAAAGCATAATCCGTGCCGGGGAAGGCGGGCTGTCGTCGGTAGAATAATCCGGTATACAGGTCCACTCGCTCGTCGGCTCTGGGGCTCCTCGGGTGCAGCTTCACGTGGGGTCAACCACCCTGGATAAGCAGCCAGTTCTCTGCCCGAAACGATGGGGTGCTGACTACGGTAGTATTCTCACCGCACGAAGCACTATATATTAACAGACTATTATTAGCTTAATAGACTACGTCCAACTCGACGATATAGTGCCAAATATGACTATTCAAATATTAATATACACGATGTCTCAATACCGATGGTAAGCCGAACTTGGCCTTACTCCCACACGTGGCGTCGCGGGGAGGCTTTACGTCTGTGACTCTATTGGAGGGTAAGAAACTGGACTGAAAAGGAAGTCCTACTTTAGTAGCGCAGTATATATACGCACTATGAACAAATAGTCCCATTAGTGGTGCGGTAGCCAGATTCCTACGCGGAACTAGGACTTGTTCGTACATGTTGAGCGGTACGTTTGAACTGGGTCTGAGGGGTATGGCAGCCTGGCACCAAGGTCTCGACCAATAGTAGAATGGAGACTATTATGGGATGTTCAGTAGGCTAGAATGGATATTCAATGCATATTGTACAAGGAATATACAAGGGATATCAGGGAATATTAGAGAATATACAAATACAATTAAATATATATATATAAATAAATATATATATTCGGTTTAATCTGGCCCTTCACAACAGCCACCCCCTGATTGGTCCCAGACCTAATCAGTTAAACAGAGACAGATTAATCGCGTTGTCTATTTACACATAAGGGTTTGCTGTAGGGGTCAGTCAACTTCACAAAGTCATAGGGTTACAGGGTCATGGTCATCATCGATTGTGTCTGGGAGTCGGGGCAGTTCTATGAGCCTCGCCACGGGACGGGTGTAAGTGCGACCCTGGACGAGCACTTCAGCTGCTCGGACCTTGCCGTCGGCACCGGTGATCACTTTGCTTACGCGGCCGGCCGGCCACATAGCTCTGGGCAGTGATTGATCAATAATCATGACGACTGTTCCTTCTGTCAAATTGTCTCTCTCCTTTACCCACTTCTGGCGGGTCTGTAGAGACGGTAGGTAGTGCAGTAGGAAACTGTTCCAAAACTTGTCGGCTAATACTTGGCTGTACCTCCACATTCGTCGGCCGTTCGCTTCTTCAGGCCGGTACATTGTCTGGGGTAATGCAGGATCTAGCCGCCCCATCAGGAGTGTGTTGGGGGTAACTGGGTCGATATCCGCCACATCACTGGAGACATATCCGAGGGGCTTCGAGTTAAGTACTCCCTCAATCTCCGTGAGGACTGTCATTAGGACTTCTTCCGCCACAGTCTGGGCCCCAAGTACTGCGTACAGGGCTGTCTTTATGGAGCGCACTTCTCGTTCCCAAGTGCCACCGAAGTGGGGTGCGTTTGGGGGGTTGAATTGGAAATCAACCTGTGCCGGAGCGAGGTGGGTCTTAAGTTCTGGGCCCATAGCTTGGAAGCTCTCTCTCAGCTCTCTTTCGCCGCCTTTGAAGTTTGTCCCATGATCGGACAATAGGGTAGACGGTCTTCCTTTCCGTGATGTGAATCTACGGAAGGCCATAAGGAATGAGTCTGTGCTCATGGTCGGGAGAAGCTCGATGTGTATCGCTCTAGTGGTCATGCATTTGAATACAATACCCCACCGCTTCTCGGTTCCTCTTCCTTTCTTTATGTGCAGCGGGCCAAAGCAGTCCATACCCGTTGAGTGGAATGGCTTGTCACCGATTCGGAGGCGACATGGAGGAAGGTCAGCCATCCTTGGTATGCTGGGCTGCGCGCGCCACTTGCGGCAGTCTAGACATGTTCGCTGGAAGCGTCGTACCGCCTCTCTTCCTTGTAGGATCCAATAACGACGTCTGATTTCCGCGAAGACTCTTTCTGCTCCTGCGTGATGTACATCCTCATCGTATTTCTTTATAATCAGCTCTGTGACCTTGTGTCGGCTGTTCAATACGATCGGGTATTTAATGTCATCCGGTAGATTGGGGGCTCTGCGTAGGCGACCACCCACTCTGATGAGGGTATGAGCGTCGCTCTCGGGGGCCAGATGAATTAATCTGCTGTCGGATGGGACGGGCGGGCTTTCCTCCCTGTAGACAGGCCAATTCATCGGGGAACAAGTCTCTCTGGGCTCGCTGCAGTAGAAGCAATTCTGCTTCCTCGTAGTTAGCTGCTGACATATCAGCGGGGGACTTGCACTCCGGGTGGTACCGCAGGAATGTTCTTTGTTGTGCACTCTCTATGGACGTGCAATCGTCTATGTTAGGGTCGGTGGAGGCTACGGTGCTCAATCCACAGAACACAGACTTCTTATTTTCCACCTCCTCTGAACTTGCTTCCCTCGGGATAGGCCTGGGCCACTGTCCTTCCGGGAGTCTTAGGAATGCGGGGCCGTCACTGTAGACATTGCGACGGGTGAGGTCATCCAGGGGCATCCCCCGGGTGATGACGTCAGCTGGGTTCTGTTTTGTATCAACGTAGCGCCACTCTGTTTCTCCGGTTAACTCTTCGGTTAAGTCTTGAATCTCGGTGACTCTGACTCCCACGAAGACTTTGTACTTGCATGAGTCCGATTTGATCCAGGCGAGTACTGTCGTGGAATCTGACCACAGGATTGTTCTAGACACCGGTATGGTGAGCTCACGTTGGATGAGCGTGGCTAGGTGCGCTCCGGCTAGGGCTGCGCAGAGCTCTAGACGTGGGATAGATTGTTGCTTGCGTGGGGCTATTCTCGAGCGGGCGAGGACAAATGCTGTGTAGATCTCTCCCCCCTTTTCTTGGGCCCGCAAGTAGGCTACTGATCCGTATGCGACCTCTGAGGCGTCACTGAAGACGTGTAAGTCCATTTTACATGTCTCTGGCCTCACCGTGGGTGGGAAGTAGCTTCGGCGCATATTAACGCCTGGGAGTGAGTGGAGCTCCATCTCCCACTCTCTCCAGGTGGATGCAAGGTTTGCGGGAATGGGGTCGTCCCAGCCCTGGTCCTTGTCCCACAATGCTCGTACAATCATTTTTGCCCTGGTGGTGTACGGTAGAATACATCCTAGCGGGTCATATTGTCGGGCGAGTGTTGTGTACACACTCCGTCTGGTGGTCGGCGCCGCCGCCGGCCTTCCCTGCTCCGTAGTCAGGGGCTTGTGTCTGTAGTGAAGCGAATCTGTTTTGAATCGCCACACCAATCCCAGGGTCATCTCCTGGGCTTCTCCCGGGATTGTAGCCATCCAGGTCTCGCTGCTGGCTGCCTTGTCCTCGGAGGAGAGGCTGCGCAGTACTTGCGGATCGCTGCTGGCCCACTGCCTGAGATCAAAGCCGCCTTTGATCAATGAGGCGCGGAGTTTAATCAGGAGAGCCTCGGCTTCTTCCTGGGTTGAAAGGCTTTGTAGACAGTTGTCTACGTAGAAGCTGTTCTTTACGCTGTGTCGGACCTCTTCGTCCGCTGCTGGGTCCTCTGCTACATGTTTCTGTAGTGCAAATGTAGCACAGCAGGGGCTGCACGTCGTTCCGAAGGGGAGGACTTCCCATTGGTAGATGGCTGGGTGCTCATCTCCTGGCTTCTCTCTCCATAGGAACCGTAACAGGGGCTTGTCCTCCTCTACTAATCTCACCTGCAGGAACATTCCTTTAATGTCCCCGCTGATGGCCACCTTTTCCTGGCGGAAGCGGAGTAGAACGCCGAGTAGGGAGGGGCCGAGTGTGGGACCGGGCAGTAACTCTTTATTCAGATTTTGGGATCCGATCTGGTAGCTGCAGTTAAATACTATGCGGTCTTTACCGTTGTGATGGACCTTGTGGTGAGGCACGTACCACGATTCAGTGGTCTGGTCAGCCTCTTTAATGTCCATCTTTGTGACGTGTCCCGCTGTGATGAGCTTCTCAATCTCAGCGCGGTATACACTCTCTTGGGCGGGGTTCTTGGCTAAGCGCCGCTCCGTGTTCAGCAGGTACCGTTCTGTGGCGTCTGTCTTGGCGTGGAAAGTAGGCATTCCTTCTCGCCGCAGGAGTGGCGTGGCGTATCTCAACACGCCGTTGACCGGGACTCTCTTGGTCCCTGTCTCGAGGAGGTGAATGGCGTAAATGTCATCTTTAGAGCGAATGTCTTTCTTTCCGTTCTTAAAGGGCATTTGTTCCAAGGTCCATAGCCGCTCTACGTGTTGCAGGAGTGCGGTTTCTCCCTCTGTGACTCGGGAGTGGAGACATCTAGTGGCTGTACTTCGGTTGAGAGATTTGGCGAGCGGGCCTTGGAGAGTCCATCCCAAACGGGTCTCGACTGCTGCAGGACAGCCTCGGGGTCCGGTATGAACCCGGTCTATCGGGACAATGAGGTCTGCATGGTCGGAGCCTATCAACAGGGTCGGCATAGCATTGTCTATGAGCGGGATCGGTAACTTGCGCAGATGTGCATATTTCTCCATCAGCTTGGCGACGGGGTATGTGTACCGCGACAGTCCTATTTCTTGGCTGGTGAAAGCGTCTGTAATCTGGTACCGTCGCTCAGGCTGGCCGCTTGCTGCGATAGAGAATGAGACATTCTCGCCCTTTATCGTCTTCAAATCTCGTCTTATTGTCCGAATTGTCATTTGGGTTTAGCTTCTCCGCAGCCCTAGCTGGGCCGCAGCGGAGGCGAGCAGAAGGGTCTTCTCTGACCCGTCATCGAGGACGGCGTAAGTGTCCAGGACTTTATTCTGGTAGCTTAGTGTCACACGCACTACTTTTAGGAGTACTCGGGCTCCACTGCTGCTGGCGGGATCGATGTACATGACGCTCGCTTTGCTGCTGGATGGTGCGGGTGAAGGGCGCCGTCTGTTACTGTCGTGAAGTATGTCCAGATGGGCTCCATCGCACTTGGTGCACCCTTTCTTTAAGCGGCATTCGGCTGCCATGTGTGAGCGCGCACAGCGAAAACAGCGCTTGTTGGACTTTATCCATTGACTTGCTTCCTCCGCGTTCAGCTTGGGGAAGGAGTCACATTGCGCTAGCCAGTGTTCTTTCTCACAGTAGGGGCACACTATCTTCCACTTCTCCGTTCTGGAGGGGGTACTGTGGCTTCTGCTGCTCGGTACTGACTCCGATTGGTGCATCACAGTCACCGATCTTCTTCCATCATTTAGTCGTCTGGTTCCTTCTCTGGAGCCAGGGGTGCTCCGTCCGAATGTATCTAGCCGTAGGCTGCTGACTTCTCTCGCCAGGAAGTCTGCTAGATCGAGGAGGTTCGGTTCGGGGCCATTCGGGTCTCGGTGGTCTCTCTGTCGCCTAAAACGCTCCTGTCGAGCGGGCGGCAGCTTCTCCAAGATCTTTTCCACATTTGAGTTGGCGTAAAGTTCATGCCTCCCCTTCTCTCTCTGCGCTCCCAACATCCCTACCAGGGACTGCACTCTGATGGACAGGTCGTCCAGTGCTCGATTGTCTATTGCTGGGGGTAAGCGGTCGATGTGTCGGATCTCTTGGATCACGTAATCCCATATGCGCCCATACCTCTGGTCCAATGCTACCAGCGCTGCTGTGTATGGGGTGGTGGAAGTCGCGTAGGCGAGCGCTATATTATGTGCGCGGGGTACCTTTAAGTGCTTCAGTAGGATGGCGTATTTGTGGCGTTCATCCAATACATCCACCAACATGGTCTCCAGACACATGCGGAGTTCTGTATACTGGGCCCGGTTCTCTTGGGTGAAGTCGGGTACCATAGGCGTGCCAATGTATGACGCTGACTGTGGATACATCGGCGAGCGTTGGGGGAGAGGCCTCCTAGGCGAGTCTCCTCCCGCTCCTTGGTATGGGCTGGTACCGGCAGTGTACCATGGCCCGCTTGTCCAGGTGCTGTTCCTCGGTGCGGGTCGTGCGTCGTGCTCACCCGTGTATAGAGTCGGGGGTCTGTAGCGCAGCTCCGCGGGAGTATAGCCTGGGCTGTACCGGACCTCCTGGTCCGGTAGAGTACTGTGCTGTCGTCGGGCGTGGTTCTCCTCCTCTTCCTCTTCGTCTTCAGTTAGGTCATCCAGTGCTTGTAGTCTCTCATTTAGCCTCTCCACAGGATATGCTGCTCCTTCCCGGTTGCTAGGTCTCGCTTGGACCGGTGGGGGGAGGTGGTCTGTGGGGGGTATAGACCTCGTCTGTTGGTCAAGTTCAGGGTTGTTTACTCGGCTAGGGGATGCCGCCCTGGAGGTGTGTCTAGACGAGTTCCTGGAGCCTCTGGCGGAGGGAGAGGGTGTTGTCCGTCTGATCAGCTGTTCTATTAGTTGCGCTTGCTGTCTGTCGCGCTCTGCGTCCCGTAGAGCACCAGCAGCTGCTCGCTGGCTGTCTGCTCGGTCTCGGGCCACATTCTCTTCCCTCTGAATGCGTCTTATTTCTAGATGTATATGCTCTTCTTCGCTCCGCTGCTGGATCTGCAGTCGGTCGCGTTCAGCAGCGGCGTTCAGGCTGATGAGGAAGGCCTGCTGTAGGGTCCTCTCTGCCTCGCTGGGAGAAGGCGGTTGTATAGGGGAGCCTTCCCTCGGGGTACTCCTTGCGGAGCCTTGGAGCTCTATCTCCACGGTGCTCTCCCCGTCTTCTTCCGTGCCGAGTTCTCTCTCGGTAGCGTTGTATTCCTCCCGGGACTCATCGGGGACTACTTCTTCAGTACTGGCGGGGTGTGAAGTCATGTCTGGTTCCCACTGGTCCCCACCGTGAACTTGGTCAGTTACATTAGAACCCGTAGGGGCCTCTATGGTCGGGGTAGTCTGGGCGTTGGGGTTAGACATACTTTTACTTTCTAGTTTTACCGCGTTTACTGTTAGTAGAAGACTAGGTTGTTGACTGACAGCGTAAGCCTCTAAGTACTGAGGGAGCCGTCGTTCGCGCTGCGGGCGTTGGTTAGGAGGATCGTTTCGTGGAGTGTTCATCATAGGCCATTTCAATATTAATAACACTATATTAATATTACACTAATTACCCTCCGGCTCGAAGGACCAATTGTAACTGAGGGGTACAATTCCCTGACTCTATTACTAGATATGATACTTACTACCACTACCTTTGTACTTAATATTCGGCCACCCAGTACTCGGCATAAATATATTATGATGAACACTGTCACGTAGATGAAACGGATCCAACACAAATGTACGAATTAGAAATAGGTCTTTATTTCTACACAGCGATGGTGTGTAGAGCAAGCACTTAATCAAATCAATCACATTTATGAATGGGAATTAGTATGCACTTTTATGGCAAGAGTATTCGTCGGTATATCAATAGAGAATGTCCAATCTCTGAAGGCGCAGGTGGTACATATACAACCTGGAATAGTTAAGGAATAACAGCAATGGTACTTTAATGATTATAGACTGGATACACTAGGGGGGGGTTAATCCGGTCGCTTGTAAGCCGACAGGAGTAGGAAGGGGGGGGGGGGTAGAATCCGGCTGCCTCATCCGGCCAAGGGTATCCCAGGTGAACCCACTGTAGTGCCGTTCAATGCGCCGGCGATCCTTGGACCACAGATGAAAGCAGGTGGACTCTTTGTGGGCCGGCGTCCTCCGGTCCACGGAGGAGAGACGTGAAGCGACCTCGTCTTGCAGAGCGTCTCCTCACCTTGCGTCCTCTCCAGGGGGGGGGGGTTCCAACACACGGCAGTGTCGGGGGTCTTTATCCATGGAATAATCAACGTATACAAAGCATAATCCGTGCCGGGGAAGGCGGGCTGTCGTCGGTAGAATAATCCGGTATACAGGTCCACTCGCTCGTCGGCTCTGGGGCTCCTCGGGTGCAGCTTCACGTGGGGTCAACCACCCTGGATAAGCAGCCAGTTCTCTGCCCGAAACGATGGGGTGCTGACTACGGTAGTATTCTCACCGCACGAAGCACTATATATTAACAGACTATTATTAGCTTAATAGACTACGTCCAACTCGACGATATAGTGCCAAATATGACTATTCAAATATTAATATACACGATGTCTCAATACCGATGGTAAGCCGAACTTGGCCTTACTCCCACACGTGGCGTCGCGGGGAGGCTTTACGTCTGTGACTCTATTGGAGGGTAAGAAACTGGACTGAAAAGGAAGTCCTACTTTAGTAGCGCAGTATATATACGCACTATGAACAAATAGTCCCATTAGTGGTGCGGTAGCCAGATTCCTACGCGGAACTAGGACTTGTTCGTACATGTTGAGCGGTACGTTTGAACTGGGTCTGAGGGGTATGGCAGCCTGGCACCAAGGTCTCGACCAATAGTAGAATGGAGACTATTATGGGATGTTCAGTAGGCTAGAATGGATATTCAATGCATATTGTACAAGGAATATACAAGGGATATCAGGGAATATTAGAGAATATACAAATACAATTAAATATATATATATAAATAAATATATATATTCGGTTTAATCTGGCCCTTCACAACAGTGGTGATGGTGGTGATAGTAGTGGTGGTGGTAGTGGTGGTAGTAGCGGTGGTGGTAGTAGTGGTGATGGTGGTAGTGGTGGTGGTAGTAGTGGTGGTGGTGGTGGTGGTGGTGATGGTGGTGGCTTTATATGTACGGAAAGCTGGTGTAGAAAGTGGAGACTTACAGTTAATCACAGTAAAACTCAAACCATGCATTTCAGACCGACTAAGACATTTTCTGTTTTACTTTGGGGAACAAAAATGTGAATATGTTGAAAGATATACATATTTAGGCTTCATTTTGGAGGAGCATCTGAACTTTCAACATGGTACAGCTGCATTGGCTGAATCTGCTAGTAGGGCACTGGGTGGTATAATAGCGGTGGTTTTAGCTATTATCCGCTACTACCACCACTACCACCACCACTACTATCACCACCATCACCACCATCACCAACAGCTGGGTGATTTGGGATATGCTACCTACTCCAAATTATTTCATTCATGTGTTTGCCCTGTTATGGACTGTATGGCAGGTAGGGGTGTAACGGTACGCGGATACGTACTGTACCGCCTCAATGTGGTCCTCCGGTACAGTACGCGCTGTGCACCGAACGATTGCAACAGTATGGAACCTTTTTTTGTGGAACATGGAGGCATTGTAGTCTGAACTTAAATCCCCTCGGCCCTAATATAACGTGCACAACTAACCGGATGTTGTTTGTTCCTCCCATGCAGCGCGCAGCTACACTGAACGATAGCTGTAATTCAGCATAGCATATTAGCCCGTATGTCAAGTGCAATACTAACTGACCAGCCAGAGCCATGTCATTGTTCAACTTTATTGCGAACTTTATCACGCATTTGAAACGGCATCACCCGAATGTGAATATCACTGGTACACGGAAGAAACAGATCCTAGTGCAAACCCAGCTCCCCGCTCCCCGCTCCAAAGCAGCATCTCGCTATTCATTCAGACCTGGCCAAAGCAATAACAAACGCCATAGGTGTTTTTATAGCAGCAGATCTGCGACCATACTTCAAGTTTCAAGTTTCTTTAATATTTGTCATACAGAAGTACAGAATACTTTTATACAAAATGCTTCTTACTGTTACGCTCCAGAGACTGTGCAAGACAAGATAAGTATGAAATAAAATAACATAGTAAAATTAGAAGTAAAAAAAATTAGGTCACAGTGTTCAGTTTAGACATATGTACAATGTTCGATGCAGAATAGACGTAGTTACCATACAATATACAATACTGTGCAGTGTACTAATATACAATACTATATAGTGCAAGGCAGAAATGGGACGAGGTGCAATTTAGGTACAATTCACAGTAGGTGTACGAGTTGTAGTGCAAATCCTTTATCAATAAATATAAAGTGTAAAGTGTGTTTGTGTGATCTAAAGTGTGGAGAGTGGGTGCTGCAGTGTGTTGTTTGTTTGAGTGAGTGTGTGCGTGTGGGTGTGTGTGCTGTGTGCATTTGATGGTTGTTGCATAGTGTTTATTGTTCGTTTAGCAGCCTGATGGCCTGGGGATAGAAGCTTCTTCTGAGTCTTTCTGTGCTCGCCTTAAGACTCCGGTATCGCTTGCCTGACCGCAGCAGTTCAAAGAGGCAGTTGTTCGGGTGGCTCGAGTCCTTAATAATTCTCTTAGCCTTCCCCTTGCACCGCTTGTTGTAAATGTTCTGGAGGGTGGGAAGCCCCCCTCCAATTGTGTGTTCGGCTGAACGTGTCACTCTTTGTAGTCTGCTACGGTCTTGTGCAGTGCTATTCCCAAACCAGGAGGTGATGTTGCCGGTCAGGATGCTCTCTATTGTACATGAGTAGAAGTTCCTAAGGATCTTCTGACTGACTTGGAACTTCCTTAGGCGCCTGAGGAAGTAGAGGCGTTGTCGTGCCTTCTTCACAACACTGTCAATGTGTGTGGTCCATGTCAAGTCCTCGGATATGTGGGCTCCGAGGTACTTGAAACTGTTCACTCTCTCAACCGGTGCCCCGTCGATGCTGAAGGGGCTGTAGTCCTTGACCCCCGACCTCCTGAAGTCCACAATCATCTCTTTTGTTTTGCTGACGTTCAGGGAGAGGCAGTTCTCCTGACACCACTGTGACAGGTTCTCTACCTCTTCCAGGTAGGCCCTTTCGTCGTTGGCAGAGATCAGGCCCACCACTACTGTGTCATCAGCTAATTTGATGATGGTGTTGTTGTTCCGCTGTGCCACGCAGTCATGTGTGTACAGGGAGTAGAGGAGGGGGCTCAGAACACAGCCCTGGGGGGCCCCTATGTTGAGCGTGATGGATGAGGAGGTGCAGTTGCCGGCTCTTACCACCTGGGGTCTGCCCGTCAGGAAGTCCAAGACCCACTGGCAGAGGTCATAGTTCAAGCCCAGGTCCCTGAGCTTGGCTATGAGTTTGGAGGGGACTATGGTATTGAATGCTGAGCTGTAGTCGATGAACAGCATTCTCACATAGTTCCCCTGCCTCTTGTCCAGGTGTGATGCTGCTGTGTGCAGCACATGGGCTATGGCGTCCTCCGTGGACCTGTTGGGGCGATATGCAAATTGCAGAGGGTCCAGGTTGATGGGGAGGGAGGAACAGATGTAGCCCTTCACTAGCTTCTCAAAGCACTTCATGGCTATGGAGGTGAGGGCTACAGGGCGGTAGTCGTTGAGGCAAGCGGGCGTAGATTTTTTGGGTACAGGGATGATGGTGGACTTCTTCAGACAGGTGGGGATGACAGCCTGTTCCAAGGACAGGTTGAAGATGTCAGTGAATATCGGGGCCAGTTGGTCGGCACAGACTTTTAGGACGCGGCCGGGGATGCCGTCCGGTCCTGTTGCCTTCCTGATATTCACTTTTTTAAAGATCCGTCTCACCTCATGCTCTGTTACCCTGAACACTGAGTCTCCATCAGCAGACCCCCCCCCCCCCCCCCCCACATTGCCGTGGTTTGTAGGCTGGTGTTGTTATTCACAGCCTCAAACCTCGCATAGAAGGAAATGAGATCATTTGCTAAGGAGATGTCACTGTTCAGTTTGAGGGGGGTGCCTTTGTAGTCTGTCATTGTTCTGAGGCCCTGCCACATGCCTCTAGAGTCAGCCTGTTCAAACTGAAGTTCAACTTTATCCCTGTAACGCCGTTTTGCCTCTATTACTGCTCTCCTGACGTTGTATCTTGCCATCTTGTGTTCTTCCATGTTGCCTGTCACCAGCCCGGTGTTGTATGCTGATGTGCGCACTTTCAGAGCCTCACGGACGGATTTGTCTACCCAGGGCTTTTGATTTGGGTAGATTTTAATTTTGGTGGAGGGGATTGTTTCTTCTACCAGAGTACAGACATAGTCAATTACCGTTTCGGTGTATTCGTTAATATTGGCTGTGTTATCACGGAATACACTCCAGTCTGTGCATTCAAGTGCAGCTTGGAGTGACTCCTCTGACGTCACGGCCCAACGCTTAACCTCTCGCGAGACCACCGGCGTTCGCTTGAGACTTTGTTTGTACTTTGGCAAAAGAAAGATGGCGGCGTGATCGCTTTTACCGAATGGACTAAGAGCCTGTGACTTGTACCCATTCTTAAATTGCGAGTATACATGGTCTAATATGTTCTCGCCTCTGGTGGGACAGGTCACATGCTGATAGAAATTCGGCAACACCTTTTTAAGATGTTACATGTTAAAAGTAATATAGCCCCGCTACCTAGTTCCCTCTCGTCCGTATTTCAGCCAGCAAGTTATACCAGCTCTATAAACTAGACCCATTTCGTGACTGTAGCAAGCCCTGCCCCTGTATTCAAGCAGGGCTTGCTCATTAAAGGGGCTCTGTATAAACAAACACACGCTACAGTTGTCCAAGGCATCTGCTATATAATAATCTTCAGATTTACTTTAAGTGGTATTAGTTAGGGCTGTCTTAAATGCTTCGAAGCTTCGAACGTTCGATTCGATGGCACAAGCTTCGAACATTAAAAAAAAAACCGAAGTAAAAAAAAAAAAAAAAAAAAAAAAAACAATTTTTTTTTTTTTTTTTACTTCTATTTGTGTGTGTGTAGGTGTGTGTGTGTGTGTGTGTATGTGTGTGTGTGTGTGTGTGTGTGTGTGAACTACCCATCCCAGTTAGGACAGCCGAATCCCGTCCAATCTTTCGCCGTCGACTAAAGACTCACTTCTTCAACCATTATCTGAAATGATAAAAAAAAAAAAAAAAATCTAACCGTGACTAACCTTACTGTCATGCACTTGTCCTAATAAACTAACCTACACTGTAACACGCAACACTTTGATGAACATTGTTACTCAGCTGATAGAGTTGTACCCTTCTTGCTGTCTTGTCGTACAGAACTTGTAAGTCGCATTGGATAAAAGCGTCAGCTAAATTACTAAATGTAAGTGTGTGTGTGTGTGTGTGTGTGTGTGTGTGTGTGTGTGTGTGTGTGTGTGTAGGTGTGTGTGTAGGTGTGTGTGTGTGTGTGTGTGTGTGTGTGCGCGCACCTTGTAGAATTCCACACATAAGAAAGAAAGATACTGGGATGAATAAACAAAATAGGAAATAAAATGTAGAAATGCATGCAATACATAAATAAATATGAATCTCCATATATGAAATATAACATTTAGATAAGGTGCTACTGAGATGTTTTGGTGAGTTCTTTGTTTTTTTGTGGAAGTTGCCCTTCTTAAAAATGCATGAACATTCACTGATAATTGGTCTGTAGTGGAGTCTACAAGGTCTACATTGCCGGACCATGTAGAATCCGGACCTTGTAGACTGACATAATTCTGTGCATAGTTTAGTCTACACAGGCCATATTTCAAATAATCAAAATCTTACTTCATTCATCTTAAACATTCTTGATTTGGGGGATTGGTAGTTCCCATGAAATCTGAAGTTGTTCAAACGACAACAGCGATCCACCTTGAATTAAATCACACAGCCGAGTGAAACCTTGTTGGATGCGTCAGTCACGAAAGGGGCTACTTAATTAATTAATCCAACCCACTTTATTTATAGAGCACATTTAAAAACAACAACGTTTACGAAAGTGCTGTACAAGTCCCACAACATAAGATAAAAAAAAAAAAAAAAAAAAACTAAAAAAAAGAATATTAAAAAAAAAAAAAAAAAAAAAATTTTTTTTTTCGAAGCTTCGAATTAAAATCGAAGCTCGGCCCCGAAGCTTCGATTGCCAAAAAAAGCTTCGAATGTCAGCCCTAGTATTAGTAGGTTAAGCATTAGTTTGCTCAGTAAATTATGGCCAATTTGTTTTATATTGTTTAATACAGTTAAATAAATAAATAGATAAATGAAAAGCAATTTTTTGTATCACCCCCCCCCCCCCCTGATGGAAAGGCAGCATGTTAGCTTTATGGAACAGATTGATAAAAATGGCAGAGAGTCGAGTTGCTAGGAAAATATTCAACTGGGATGTCATGTAACTGTAAAAGGTGGATGGGCAAGTGAAATAGAAGACACTCTCAGCTAAATTGGAGCATTTGACGTTTTCCAGAATGTAAACACTGTAAACATCTCCTTGGGAAGCCTTGTCTAACATACATCAGATTAAATGGTCACAGGAAATACTACATAAACCAAAATGTTTTACATTTAGTACGATAAAAAGTTGTTATAGAAATTAAAAATATGTGTGTGCTCCATTATCTAAAAGACAAAGGTCTGGGATGTTGCCCTTGCACCTAGAAACCGGACGTTACCGGGGGGTCACAGAAGAAGAGCGGATCTGTATTTAATATTGATATTGAGAATGAGTTTAATTTGATGTTTTATTGTCCATTATATTATGAGTTGCGTCAAAAGTTATTTGACAGGTGTAAAAACCTTGTATGTGGTTGAGTGATGCAGAAAGACTCAAATGGATTTATCACAGGGTATTTGCACTTGCAGAATATTTAGAGAAAGCTTGGGATAAACGTACGAAAAGAACATGTGATGTATTTATTTTGGCCTCTGATGGTGTGCATGGTGTAGCTTACAAACTTTGGGAAGTGAATGTTATATTCAATTATAGTTTTTGGTGTTTTATAATCGCGTAAGGGATGTTTCGTCAGATGTAAAAATGTAATTCATTAATTCATACAGTAACACAATAAATGCAAAAATAATGCAAGAAGATTAATCAATCAAAAAACTGCAGACTGGGGTGAAATGGTTATGGTTAGTAATTCAATTGACCAACAGATAGATACCAATGTAATGGAGTTTTAAAGTGCATTGTAAAATGTTCTATGTGTCTAAGCTAAAAGAATATTTCAGATTTCATAAGTGTAAGCCAATCACTGGAACTAGTACGATAAGGTCCAAAGGTCCAATGTAATGTTACAATGGCCAAAGGTTAACTAGCCTACAGTACATGTAAGAGTAAAATACAAATCAGCCCCATAGTAGAGAGTGTACAACATCTTCATGATCTACAGCCCCCACTGTCTTTGTTTGGTCCGAGTACAGATGTTAAGAGAAGAATAAAGTGATTCCGTGGCCATGCAGTGCTATAGCGGAGTGCGGTTGAATACGATGTAGTTTCTGGCTCTGGACCCAGGCAAGGCATTAGGAATAAAACACAAGAGAATGGATGAGCCATACATCACTGAGCATTATTCCTGCTGCTCGCCGACTCTAAAACACTAATTGGATTACCTGTGTACCCACCCAAGTTATCCGATTCAGATATACACAAGCACACACACACACATCGATTTGGAGATGCATGCACGACGTGCGTGAAAATGCACACACACACACACACTATCTATCTATCTATCTATCTATCTATCTATCTATCTATCTATCTATCTATCTATCTATCTATCTATCTATCACTCTCTCTCATTCACACACATACAAACACGCACACGCATGCATGCACGCACGCACACACACGCACACACACACACACACACACACACACACACACACACACACACACACACACACACACACACACACACACACACACACACACACACACACACACACACACACACACACACACACACACACACACACACACACACACACACACACACACACACACACACACACACGTACACACACCCTCACTCACACACACACACACACACACACACACACACACACACACACACACACACACACACACACACACACACACACACACACACACACAGACACACACACACACAGCAATATTTGCTCCCCTGTAATAAATGCCTGGGTTATTGTGATCTATGGCAGAGGGAGACACATCGTACAAAGCCTGGTGTGATGAAAGTGTGGGTGTGAAGCTGTCGGCCATGACATGGTGTGAAACCAGACCCTAATGCTCTTTACTGTGTTGTGAACCCAGGCAGCATCCACCTTCCCCCTGTAAACCTCCCCTGAGGCATCAAATAAATATGAATAACGCATCCCACATTAAACCCAGCCGTGTCCAGGAGATGCAATTTTTATTCATTTTCATTGTTAATTGCATTTTTTTTGTTATTGTTGTTGTTGTTGTTGTTTTGTTTTATTAGGCATCACTTTGTGTCATCTGCCAGCCGAAGGCTTGGACACCATTAACATTTCATGTGACCTCCAAGATCATCACCGTCTCAGTATGTGTTCAATAACGATTACAGGACTTCACAGCCTCGCCCACTAATTGAGCCATAATGGGCTTTTTGAAACAACAACACTTCAGTTTGAGCCACTTATCTGAGCGGGTCACACCCGGGGTAATATTGTATAAACAGCCTCTGTGTTCTGAAGGGATTGTGAGGAGACTATAGGGCCGCAGTAGATGTTTACTCCAGTCCCTTAATGCTGCAAATACATTTCACCAACGACTTGATTTAACACAAATACCCCCCCCCCCCCCCCCCCCCAAAAAATGGGTAATCCCTATGCGTTTAACACTTAGCTACAAAAAAAACATGTGCAGACCTGCCGGTCTCCCGTCAATGTTTAAGGTTATCTTAAATCTGATCCTGGCCCTGCTGGTAGTAGTAGTGACCCACAGGTCACTCCTTAACCAAAGAGATTATCACTGTGTTGACACAGTGGGTCAGACAGGGGTGGAACACTCCCGTTCCGTTGTGTGTCTAAGACAGAGAGCATTGACTGTTGCCTCTAATTCCCTTCAGACTGACACCAGTCAGCCAGTATATAAACCCTGTCCTGCCTGGATCACAACACATCAAACCTGAGTGTCAGAGCCTGCAAAGTGACCTCCTCAAGTCCAGGGGCATCAGCACATCCTATCCAGACAATTTCCACACCATATTGGGACAATGGGCATCAGAGAAACTGTCTATCTTCTCCTACTCCTGGGTAGAGCCATATGAAATCCGTTTAATTTTTTTCCAAATTCCATCATTTTTTTTTCCAAATTCCGTTTTTCCATTTTAATATTTCAGAATTCTGTATTTTGCTTTGTACGCTCATTTTACCATCAGAAATAGTGTCTAATAAGTGGGAATGAATAAATGTCCACAATTTAATAAGATATAACAGTCCATTTAATAGGGCTGTCTTAAATACTTCGAAGCTTCGAAGCTTCGTTCGATGGGCATGGGATTCGAATATGAAAATTAAATTCGATTATTAAAAAAAATATATATATATATATTTTTGCAAAATCAACTCTGCCTCTCTTTGTTAACTACAACAAGCAATGCTGTTTGTTATTTAAGATGAGGTCGGACTCGGCACCGACAGATTTGTGTTCATTGTGCTGCTTTTATAAAGCCTCAAATGACGGCTTACAATATTTCATGAAAGCAAAGTGTTTTGTTTGTCTAAGATTTAAAAAGGTTTAAACTTTACAGCACTGACAAAGTTGAACAAAGTGCTGTACAAGTCCCACAACATAAAAAAATGAAAAAAAAAAAAAGAAATTAAAAAATTAATTTTAATTTTAATTTTTTTATAGTTGATTCCATTTTATTGCTCAATTCCGCGATTCCGTCCGCGATTCCGTGATCGCGGATTCCATATGGCTCTACTCATCGTGGAATGGTTAAGAGATGGCCGGTCGATGCGGCAGAGAAATATCCTAGCATGAGTAGAAAATGTGATGATGACGTGGTATGACACATTCATATCATGATATATTTGGAATTGTGGACTGTATATCACAGTATTTGTTTTTCTTATACCATCTAAAAAATGTATTGTTTCAATAGTTTGCAAAAACAGTAATGACATTAAGTCTGAAGTCTGTGTTATGGTAATAGCAATGGGCTCTGTGTGCCCAGCCAGTTGGAATGATATGGGTAGATTAGTCTTTACCTTAGCACTAATTTCTACCAGTATACCATCCATCCCTACTACCTGCTCTCTAAAGCCTATGACGTATTCATGCCACTTACTCTACAGTTTGTGAACTGTTTGAGTTTGTGTGTTTGTAAACTGTTTGTGCACTGTTGAGTTTGTGAGTTTGTGAACTGAACGGGTCCTACTAATCACCCAAAGTACCAGGAAATACCCCAAAATACCCAAAGTATACCCAAAGTATACCCCAAATACCAGAAAAGACCCCAAAAGACCCAAAATACCCCAAAGTACCAGAAAATACCCCAATACCCCAAAATACCCCAAAGTACCCCAAAATACCCCAAAGTATACCCCAAAGTACCCCAAAGTACCAGAAAATACCCCAAAATACCTAAAATACCCAAAGTATACCCCAAAGTACCAGAAAATACCCCAAAATACCCTAAAATACCCCAAAGTATACCCCAAAGTACCAGAAAATACCAGAAAATACCCCAAAGTATACGCCAAAGTACCAGAAAATACCAGAAATACCCCAAAATACCCCAAAGTACCCCAAAATACCCCAAAGTGTAATTTTCTGGTATTTTGGGGTATTTTCTGGTATTTTCTGGTACTTTGGGTATACTTTGGGGTATTTTAGGGTATTTTGGGGGTATTTTCTGGTATTTTCTGGTACTTTGGGGTATACTTTGGGGTATTTTAGGGTATTTGGGGGGTATTTTCTGGTACTTTGGGGTATACTTTGGGGTATTTTGGGGTACTTTGGGGTATTTTGGGGTATTTTCTGGCATTTTCTGGTACTTTGGGGTATACTTTGGGGTATTTTGGGGTATTCTCTGGTATTTTCTGGTACTTTGGGTATACTTTGGGTATTGTAGGGTATTTTAGGGTATTTTCTGGTATTTCTGGTACTTTGGGGTATACTTTGGGGTATTTGGGGTACTTTGGGGTATTTTGGGGTATTTTCTGGTATTTTGGGGTATACTCTGGGGTATTTTGGGGTCTTTTCTGGTATTTGGGGGTATACTTTGGGGTATTTTGGGGTATTTTCTGGTACTTTGGGGTGATTAGTAGGACCCAACTGAACTACTGTAATTTCCCTCTTTCCCTCCCATCACAGGATCACGGTGGTGAACGTGGTGAGTGTTCCACTGACACGTCAGTATGGCTATTTCCAGCCTGTACGACAAGACAGGATAATTCAGACATGACAAGACAGCTGTCTGACACTGCGAATCACTGTGAAAACTGCATTGTGTGACCCTCCTCCACGCTAACTCTCTCTCTCTCTCTCTCTCTCTCTCTCTCTCTCTCTCTCTCTCTCTCTCTCTCTCTCTCTCTCTCTCTCTCTCTCTCTCTCTCTCTCTCTCTCTCTCTCTCTCTCTCTCTCTTCTCTCTCTCTCTCTCTCTCTCTCTCTCTCTCTCTCTCTCTCTCTCTCTCTCTCTCTCTCTCTCTCTCTCTCTCTCTCTCTCTCTCTCTCTCTCTCTCTCTCTCTCTCTCTCTCTCTCTCTCTCTCTCTCTCTCTCTCTCTGGTTCTATTCAGAGATCCCAGCAGATGAGGATGGCATCGGAGACATGACCTCCACTATTTTGGCAATGAACAATGGTTCGCTTCTCAATTTTGTTAGCAGTTGACATTCAATTAGCATGTTAATACCGCAAACTCCCCCTTGTCGGCGAGTGGGGAATTACATTTTTTTTATTTAATTCTTTCAGGTATTACTGTAATTGCATTGACAAACGTAGATGTGGTGATCATTTTATACAAATAACTTTTTTTTGTGCTGCTAGGATCTAACGAATTCCTGATGGAGGGAGACATCTTGATCTCAAGAACCCGGAGCACCATGAAGTGTTCAGGGTTTGTACACCTTTTCCAAGGCAAAATGCAAGCACTTTTCAAGCATTTTCAAGGTGCATTTTCAAGATTTTCCAGCATCTTATGCGGCTGTGGTAAATTAAATATTTACTCAAAATGATTATTTCACTTCTTCCATCACATTAAATCAGATGTTATTGTGCTAAACAACCAAAATTATGTAGACTTGGCATCATATATAACTGATATATAGCTGAGCCGATGTGTTATGCAGTATGTCGTGTATGTCATAAATGTCATGATGAATTGAACATGGGGGACCCTGATGTAAACAAGACGAAAGTATTGCTCTGGTCTGCATCCCCTTAATAATTGTGTGTATTGAGCCGTACTGTATTGTACCCATTCTGCAATCTGTTAATAAAGTTTTCAGGGAAGAGAAATGAGGAGCTATCCCAAATGTGGTGAGGTATGCCACTTTATTCTCCCCACAAGTAAATTGCTTTGCTATCTCACTGTCAGGAAACATTGTTTGAAACATGGCCCCCATGTCATTACATGAATGGTAGGAATAGTGGCTGGTTACAGCTTTTGTTGCCCAGCATATTTCAGCTTGAAGTGTTGGATTAGAGGTAACAAATGATTTAATGGTGCCTGTGGTGTTGCTGGTTGACTGGTTCTTGGATGAGCCTGGGGATGGTAGAGGGGCAACTCCACTGCAAGCTCCTCCACTGGCTGCTCTGGCTCTCACTACACTGCTGGTTGTTGATGTGGATGTAGCTGTGCTGCTTGATGCATTGCTTGTCTGCTGGAAATAATCCACTAATGCAGGACCTGGATTTAGACGTGCTTTCATCAGAATTTGATGCTTCTTCCCTAAATAAAAAGGAGCAGCATGTTATAAATAAAACAAAGTGTTTTATTAATTTAATCTCACTGGTTGCACTTAACTTTAAGAGTATTTATTGTTTAATGTTGACATCTAATCTAAATGGATCATTATGATATTATAAATGTATATTTCATTTTCATTTATAGGCTACTGCCTATGAATTTTAGACTGAGCCTAATGATGGCCTGGAATGAACCAACTACCTTAACATTATTATCCATGTAATTAACTGTAAAGGTCACGTTAGCTGTTAGATTGCATATTCCATAAATAAACATGCAAAAATTGGCCTGGCTCGTCACGTTTGATTGAAAACGTTATTAACAGATTGCAGAATGGGTACAATACACTATGGCTCAATACACACAATTGTTAAGGGGATGCAGACCAGAGAAATACTTTCGTCTTGTTTACATCAGGATCCGCCATTTTCAATTCATCATAACATTTATGACATACACGACATACAGGTAGACAGTACGTTACTGCGTTCCAGACTACAACTGCTCCACACCAGTTCCACACCAGTCTCCGTAAATGTTCCGTTATAAAAATAAAATACCATTTCAATACACAACAACAACAAGTTTTCGTGTTTTGAAATACATGAAAGGAAATTAGCTAACGTTGATTTGCCTAACGTTACATGCTACAACACTGCGGTGAAAAACAGAGTCCGGTAAACACGAGTTTGTAATTCCATTAGTGTATTTTGCCTGTTACTTGACTATTTCGATTATTGAAGTGGTATTTTTATAACAAACATTTACGGAGACAGGTGTGGACTGTGGAGCACTTGTAGTCTCGAACTTAGGCCCCGTTTAGACGGAAACGCTAGCAGGTGAATCCGCAAAAATATTTTTGCTGATGTGCCTTTCGTTTATACGGAAACTGCGTTTTTACGGGGTGAAACCGCAAAAAAGTGAGACTACCTTCCAGGGTGGAATTCCTAGAAACGCAAAAGCTTTGCGATCTCGTCTAAACTATCAAAACGTATAAATCTGTTAAAACGATGACGAAAGGGTTGTCACGGCTCTGGTCGCGCGTACTGCTTACGTCACAGGTAGCAGGTATGCGCCAGTAGCCGAGACGTAAACAAAGCAAGTATGTCTGACTTATATCAACGGAGATCACCTGAAGGCTACATTGGCAGTACTTTTAACCCTTTCACTGCCACACGACAGAAGGTTAACCCTTACTATCACACAACCGGCTGTCGTGTGGCAGTGAAACGGTTAAATACACAAGAATCTGTCCCGCGGCGTGACTGGACCCTCTGTCTGTGAGTGACTCTGCTTTGGTGCAATCACATTCCCCATCCACAGTCTGCGAATCAGAGGCAGAGTAGGGCGGGTCTTCACAGCACGTCATGTGACATATGCGCCAATCGTGTGACAGTGGGGCTCCGTCGTCCCGAGTCGTTACAGCGTCGTCTGCACGCAGAATTCCATCCCAAAACGCTCGTCTAAACGTAAAATTTAAAGTGAAACCGCAAGATGACTTTTGCGGTTTCTGTTCACAAAACGCTCGTCTAAACGGGGCCTTAGTTACCTGGCGAGCCAGGCCGAGACACGTTAATAACACCCATGGCTCAGTGGCTCACCTTTCAACGTGGCTCGAACGTGCAGACTCCCCCAATCCCCATGGTAAAAATCTTCAAGTCCTTTCTGCATATTTTGCACACGGCTACTCAAGGATGTTCTCCTCTGAATTATATTTGATATCTCCGAGCCAGAGCTCATTAAAACGGCAGCCTCCCGGCATTTTGGCCACACACACACGCGCGCTGTTCTCATGGCACAGGTAAAAACACTACGGGGTGGGGCCGAGCCACATTTCATTTTGCATGAAAGGCGAACGCAAAATAGGCTCGCGAGTCGCTCCGACTTATTTTATTTCTTTGTCTAAAAACCAAACTATTCAGTCAGATAGCGATTTATTATTAAAGTATAAAATGCAATTACAATTTCAATAACTTTCCAGCACTTTATACACAATTCAAGCACATTTAAAACCTTGAAAACAGCACATTGAAATACAAGCATTTTCAAGGATTTCCAGCACCCGTACGAACCCTGAGTGTTACATGAAGGGTTTCAGCTGCCTCTGGCCAAAGTCTCAGGACGGGAACGTCAGGATCGCTTTCGTTATAAGTAATGACTACGGTGAGTTTATCGTTGTCATTGTTTTTTTTTTTGATCCACTTTTTCTCCCATTTTTCTATATTTTCTCCCATCCCAATTTCGTATCATCCAATTCAACCCTCCCCTGTCACGAACGCTGTTTCTTGCCTCCCACAAGCCGGCTGCAATGTGGACTAAGTCATACATAGCACAAGTCCCCTCCGGTACTTGAGGTAACAGCAGTCGCATCTTTTCACCTGCGCAGCTCGATCTCTCAGTGTCGAGGAGTAGCGCGTGGGAGGCTCACGCTGCCCCCGACACTTCCTGATTCTACTGCGCAGGCGCACCAACCGACTTGTAGGAGTCGCTTGTTCACAACGTTCGATCCCCACCCTTCAGTTTTCCCTCCCCGTAATACGGCCAATGTGTATTACTGCGGACGACCAGCTAAACTGAAAACAATGTGGAGAGCTGGATTCGAACACGCGAATCCTAGCGTCTCCACACTGGTGGCGAGTGCCTTGCCCACTACACCACCTAGCCGCCCTTTATCGTTGTCATTGTTAACCATTTCACTGCCACACTACAAAGGGTTAACCCCTTCGCTGCCACACTACAAAGGGTTAACCCTTTCACTACCACACTACAGAAAGTTAACCCGTTCACTACCACACTACAGACGGTAGTGAAGGGTTAACCTGCTGTAGTGTGGCAGTGAAAGGGTTAAATGGAAAGAATAAATGGGTCTCCCAAAGGCAGTCATCACCAAAAGACAAAATCAAACCATTTTGCTGCACGTTAACAACAGTGTTGCTCACATACAGTGTAGACAACATCACCGATGGCGTACATTTTACTCTAATGCTCATCCACAGATAGCGAGGAGAGGAGCACGGTGTTAGCCGCCATGAAGGACTTCAGTTCAAACACCTGCGTTCATTTCATTCCACGTGTGGAACAGGAAGAGTACCTCAGCATTGAGCCAAGATTCGGGTAAGTAAGGAACTATAGGAACACATTAAACACGATAATAATGTGTGTGTGCATTAGCACAGGATCAGGTGGAAACATCATAATGATAATCGCCTCTTTTGAGAAACGTGAACGTGAAAAGCACAAGACTTGATAATCGACACTAAGTGCGTAAAGAGTACAGCTGCTAGACAATTACAGTAATACATGAAAAGATGAACAGGTACGTTATGCAAAGTGCAGGTAATCATCATAATAGTCTCTCGCTCTCTCTCTCTCTCTCTCTCTCTCTCTCTCTCTCTCTCTCTCTCTCTCTCTCTCTCTCTCTATCTCTCTCTCTCTCAGGTGCTACTCCTTTATGGGCTTTATTGGAGGAGAGCAGTTGGTGTCTCTGTCTAGGTTCGGCTGCATGCAGCACGGCATCATCCAGCACGAGCTGATGCACGCTCTGGGTTTCTACCACGAGCACACCAGGAGCGACCGCGACGACTACGTCCGCATCAACTGGGACTACATCCATGGATGTGAGAATCCAACCCGTACACTTTATTGACCCATCTCAAGCCCCACCCTCTTTTCTCGATCCTCCAATCACAACCGTCACTTTCCTCTGACGATTCTCAGATGTCAGCTGGTCCCTGTTGGGATCGAGTGGGAACATGTCAGCAGTGATGTACCTGAACGTAGGGCTGGGCGATATGACCAAAAACGTTATCGCGATAAAATTATAAAATTATTTTCATATAATCATGAATAATTATCGTCGATATAATGTCTGTCAAGTTTAATTAACTTCTTATGCTGCTGCGAATGTCTCGAGTCGAGTTGATGTCGTCATCAGTCCGCGCAAGTTAGCAGTTAGCCGACAAGCGGAATATCTCATGACAATGTAATAAATATGACACTAAAATACTCTCTTCCGCCACAATACATTGCAACGACGTCCACTGTATACCCACACTACTATAAACGTGGCCTCAGAATTCACGCCACACACATACTCGGCACGTAAATATATAAAACATCGCCGTGCAAGCGAGTTAACCTAGCCAGCCTGTCGCTTCTAAGCGGTGTATTCCATGACAATGTGCTAAATATTACACTAAAATACTCTCTTCCGCCACAATATATTGAAACGACGTCCACTGTATACCCACACTACTATAACCGTGGCCTCAGAATTCACGCCACACACATACTCGGCACGTAAATATATAAAACATCGCCGTGCAAGCTAATTAGCCTAGCAAGCCTTGTTGTTGAGTGAGTCCTACCTCTCTACCCAGAGGTGCAGCGCGGGTCTCCTTCGCTCTCGGCCATCTCCTTCACTCTCGGCCATCTCCTTCACCGATTGGTTGTTAGTGCGTGCTCATATCCAAGCTTGGAAAATCGATATATCGAAACTTTGCGACCACGTTTCATGTTTATTTCGAGGAAATAATTTATCGCGATAGTTATCGTTATCGTTTTATCGCCCAGCCCTACCTGAACGCATTCAATGAACGAACGTTCATGAACGAACGTTCATGAACGCGTTCATATTTTGGGCGAACGTGAACTGAACATAATTGTGAACGCGTTCATTCTCGGCGCTCTATCACAGTATAACTTCGTTCAAAAGTGTGCCAGATTTGGGACGGGCGCACACACACCGAAAGGTTTCGGTGTGTGCGTGTGTGCGTGTTGTGCGATGCGGGCCGTGCCTTCAAGGCAATGGTAGGGGTTAACACTGATAAATAATCACAGTGTGATGGAAATGCCAGTATTCTGATTGCTGTCTGTGGTTCTATATGGGTTGTGGCAATCATTTGACAAATAATAGCTCGCAGCAACGTATTGAAAAAATAACTATAAACTATAAACTAGTTAATTTTTGAAAACATGAACTTTAGTTCAACATTTAGAATTATGAACTATGAACTGAACTAGCTCATTTTAAAATGTGTGAACTGTGAACTGAACTAGTTCATGTAGAAAGTGAACTTTCCCAACACTGCATGTCAGACTGTAGGATGATACCAGGCGTGAAATCTCTTTATTAAACATAAATATAAACATGGTCATCGTGACCTGCATATTGGCCATGGCTGGGTGCCTAATTAGGGCTGACCTTCGAATAATTTTTTTGGCAATCGAAGCTTCGGGGCCGAGCTTCGATTTTAATTCGAAGCTTCGAATTAAAAATGTTGTATAATTTTTTTTTAATATATATATATATATATATATATATATATATATATATTTTTTTTTTTTTTTAAATCTTATGTTGTGGGACTTGTACAGCACTTTGGTAAACTTTGTTGTTTTTAAATGTGCTCTATAAATAAAGTGGATTGGATTAATGAATTAAGTAGCCCCTTTCGTGACTGTGACGCAGCCAACACGGCTGTGTGATTTAATTCAAGGTGGATCGCTGTTGTCGTTTGAACAACTTCAGATTTCATGGGAACTACCAATCCCCCAAATCAAGAATGTTTAAGATGAATGAAGTAAGATTTTGATTATTTGAAATATGGCCTGTGTAGACTAAACTATGCACAGAATTATGTCAGTCTACAACGTCGGGCAATGTAGACCTTGTAGACTCCACTACAGACCAATTATCAGTGAATGTTCATGCATTTTTAAGAAGGGCTACTTCCACAAAAAAACAAAGAACTCACCAAAACATCTCAGTAGCACCTTATCTAAATGTTCTATTTCATATATGGAGATTCATATTTATTTATGTATTGCATGCATTTCTACATTTTATTTCCTATTTTGTTTATTCATCCCAGTATCTTTCTTTCTTGTGTGTGGAATTCTACAAGGCATTTACATTCACATTTACATTTAGTCATTTAGCTGACGCTTTTATCCAAAGCGACTTACAAGTTCTGTACGACAGGTCATCAGGAAGGATACAACTCTATCAGCTGAGTAACAATATTCATCAAAGTGTTGTGTGTTACAGTGTAGGTTAGTTTATTAGGACAAGTGCATGACAGTAAGGTTAGTTAGGGTTAGATTTTTTATTTTTATTTTTTTTCAGATAATGGTTGAAGAAGTGCGTCTTTAGTCGACGGCGAAAGATTGGACGGGATTCGGCTGTCCTAACTGGGGTGGGTAGTTCATTCCACCATTGTGGGGCAAGGACTGAGAATAGGCGTGTAGGTGGTGTATATGTGTTTGAGGATGATATCCTTCAAACAGGCAATAGTGATGATATAATTTGGGCAGTGCTGAGCTGGGTTACTTTCCTCCAGTGTATTTGTCCCCCGGCCCCACCCAATGGCCCCATGCACACACACACACACATACACACACACACACAGAAGTTTAAAAAAAAAAAAAATCTTTTTTTGTTTTTTTAAACTTCGATTTTTTTTTTAATGTTAGAAGCTTGTGCCATCGAACGAAGCTTCGAAGCTTCGAAGTATTTAAGACAGCCCTATGCCTAATACTGTATGTGACCCTTAAAATAGAGTTGTAGCAAAAGTAGTCAGTTCAACAGTAGTAGTAGTAGTCAACAGTAAACATGCTTCAAGAACGGACTCTAAGTTACATTCTAAAAAGCCACACTGTATAATTCCATTTGAAATATTCAGATGAAGAAGGCTTTCAAACGTTATTATCAAAAGATTGTATGTTAGAGTGCTGCGCCGTCATTCATAATTCAAGGCAGTAGAGGACAAGTAGGCTGTGTCAACTCAACTTCCGTTGCCATCTATGGATTTATAGCACAAACTGACATGTTATTTCCATTCATCAGACAATGTCTACAACTTCAAGAAGCAGGACACTAATAATCTGGACTTGCCATATGACTACTCCTCCATCATGCACTATGGAAGGTAAGATAGACGGTGGAGAAACAACATACTGCTAGGCTACATAAAGAACCAGAATATTTTACTCAATCTTAATTAGGGGTGGGACGATACATCGATCCAGATCGATACATCGATGTAATTATCAACAATCGAATCGGATCGATGCGATGTAATAAGATCGATTCATATCGATACTCTTATTTTGAAAATCCTGTGGCGAGTCTCATATCCGCCCAAGAACAACAGCAGTAGCTCCGTGTGTGTAGATGTTACAGCATAGCATTCTCCCTTTCTGTGTGTGTGTGTGTGTGCGCGCGTCTTTGGAAAGACCAGATGAGGTCAGAGGAGTTTGATGTTTAAATGTTATTTAAACATAAACAATATAATACATAATAAATGTAGGCCTATACATGATCATGCAACATCAACAAATTGTTGTAGGAACGGTTTGGGAGAGGGAGGTTGTGAGTTTTGAGTTCCAAAAAATGTAGCTTAAAGTTTAAAGCTCAATATATAAAAACGTGGCACTTTACAGTGAACAGGAGGTCTATTTGTATTAAAAACAATAGATTGATTTTCCTTTAAATGTCTGGAAGAGCTCAAAAATACAAATGTCAAATGATATTTTCATTACCTTTTTTTTGTTGATCTAAATGTTACTGATTGTGTTAAATGGGCATATGATATCATCTCATATCGATCGCAGGCACCTGAATCTAATCGTATCGTATTGTATCGTGAGAGACTTTGTGATATCGGCAAATATCGTATCGTTGTCCAAAGAATCGATATCGTATCGTATCGTGATGAAACTGGTGATTCCCACCCCTAATCTTAATTCACATAAGAAACAAATGCCTGTTCCTCTCCAATAATCTTGGTCTCCATCTCTGCAGGACCGCCTTCACCAACGAGCACAGAGAGGAAACCATAACGCCCATCCCTGACGAAACTATTCCCATTGGACAGAGGACGGGCTTGTCTGACCTTGACATTATCAAGCTCAACATGCTCTACAAATGTGTAAGTGTGACCCAGTGTAACCGCAAGTACACACAGAACATACTGTATCTCATGTCAGACCTTGACCTTGTCTAGATCAACAAGCTCTACAAATGCTCTAAATAGTCTGTCCCTACGTAGCTTCAAGAACACTAATAATATAATGTACACTGGTTCTAGGGTGTAGTAGTAGGGCGGGCCATACTTTTTTTTTTTTGGAAAATCAATCGAGTGGGGTGTCTAAAATATGTGTTTTTTTGTGGGGAATTCAAATATGGGATTATTTTTCTAATCGGATAACTCCTACCTACATTGTTTTGGATTTCAAAATGGCAGATTTGACCATTTTTCACCCCTTGGCCATACATGGATGCCAACATGAATCTGAAGGAAATCCTAACATGCAAGGTGTCTAAATGATGTGTTTCTTAATGGGGAATTCAAATATGAGTTAATTTTTTGGATAGGATAACTCTAACCTACATCATTTTGGATTTCAAAATGGCCGATTTTACCATTTTTCACCCCTTGGCCATACATGGATGCCAAGATGAATCTGAAGGAAATCCTAACATGCAAGGTGTCTAAATGATGTGTTTCTTAATGGGGAATTCAAATATGAGTTCATTTTTTGGATAGGATAACTCTAACCTACATCATTTTGGATTTCAAAATGGCCGATTTTACCATTTTTCACCCCTTGGCCATACATGGATGCCAAGATGAATCTGAAGGAAATCCTAACATGCAAGGTGTCTAAATGATGTGTCTCTTAATGGGGAATTCAAATATGAGGTCATTTTTGGGATAGGATAAATATAACCTGCATAATTTTGGATTTCAAAATGGCTGATTTTACCATTTGAACCCATTGGTATTGTATTACAAAATTGCAAAGATAAAAAATATATGGGAAATCATTTATAATGACAAAGCCATCAAATTTATTAACAAGTGAACTGTATATAACTGGATACAACTCCAAAGATCAATAATAATAATAATAATACTAACAATAATAAATTGTATTTGTAATGCACACAAACACCTAAGTGCTAAATCTCGATCTCCTGACTTCTTGAACTTTGTCAGGTTCCAATATCTTGATTGGACTCATTCTTGGATGGCAAGATCTCCTACTGTACTGCTTTAGCCACCAACCTACAAACACAAACTTAAAGTCAATGTCAGCCATAAATAGGTGAGCTCTTTCCAGAACTACTCAGCAGAAACCTCTGTAACCATTTTAACAAACGTCTCAATGTATTGAGAAAATCCATGGGGCTCCATCAATCCTCTATCTTCTTAAATTTGATCAGGTTGCACAAGTCCTGCTTGGATTCATTCTTGGACATCAGCCTCCTGCTGGTCTCCTGAGCCCTGATCCCTCCATCCCTTTTTTCTTGTGAAAAGTACTTAGCAGAAGCCTCAGTCACCATTTTAACAGCCCTCTCGATGCTTTGTGTGTGGCAAGGCCAGTCGAGAACCTCCATGGTGGTGTTGATTAAGTTCTTCACCTCGGAGGTGCTTAGGGAGCAGGTGAGAGGTGGCTCTGACAAATCTTCTGACCAGCTGATTAAGCCACCAATGCTGGAAGCGTCACTATTGATGTGAGGTGTTCTTCTGATCCTGACACATCCGTCTCCCAGCTGAGTGTCTGGATCCCCCTCTCCCCTGATGGCCAGGATTCTCTCCACCCCCTCAATTCTCTCTTTTTGATCCTCAGAGCACAGCAGTGTTTGGAGGATGGCTTCACTGTGGGCATACCAAGCAGATCTTCTCACAGTTGGCATCACAACATCCAGCACCTCCTTCCTCTGAGACTTGAGGCAGTCCAGCTGAAACAGGATGTGCCTAGGCCCTTCGATCCAGGAGTGCTTGACCTTCATGTTGAACCAACATGGATAATACACTCCAATGATGAATTCCACAATGCATTGTAGATTATTCAGGTTCTTTCTTTTAAGTTGATGCTTTGACACCCAGAGCCTGAGGAGTCTGTTTGCTGTGGTGAGCCAGCGGCTGTGGTTTACCGGTCCAATCTCCAGCAGAGCCAGCCTTGCAGAAAGCACTCCATCCCTGATTGCACAGACCAGCTTATAGCCATAGTGTTGATCAGTTGAGAGATCTTGAATGATCTTCTCAGGCAGCTTGATCAGCGGAGGGCCAAGAAAGATCCTGGTGAAGTTAGGATTGATCTCCAAGTCTGTAACAGAATCAAGGAGCTGTCCTATTGGCCCAGACAATTTGTTGTCTGACAGAGTAGCACCATCAACTTCAACAATGAGACGGCGCAGTGGAAGTTCACCAGTGTGCAGGTTGCACACCAACCAGACCAGCTTTCTCCCCAGGTGCAGCTCCAGCTTCCGCATTACACCTGCCTTCACTCCAGTGTTGACATTGGTCGAGTCTCCTCCAATGGCCCACAAGGTCTTATCAGAACCTCTCTCTTTCAGCCAGGCAAACAGGACCTTAGCAATCTTCTCTGCATGGGACTCCTCTTTAGTTGCTTTCTCTGGTGTAAAGTGGAACAGATAGTTGCTGCCAGGCTCACTAGCAACACTATAGTGTTCTTCCTTGATCTTTGCAGGAAAAGATTGGTCACTGCCCTCAGCTTCCATCATCACATTGGTCATGTCAATCCGCCCATCAAAGAGGATACAGGATATCCCCCCCTCCTCCCTGCACTTCTCCTCAAACTCTTCCCCCAGCTCTTGCATCAAGTTTTCTTGTGCTCTCTTAACCTTGTTCTTATCAATCACTTTACTTGTGTCATCTTCTAAGATGAGTCCTGCATCAATCAGAGCTGCAATTGCTATAGCTGCAGTTGGCCTTAGACCTATGCCATACCTTACACTAGCAAGGGCGATGTTTGGAATCTCATCATCATTTTTCCATAGCTTTGCTGAAGCTGCAGGGTCAGTTTCAGGAATGAGCTCAACTTCAGGGACTGTAAGGAAGCTCTCAACATCCTTCCTGGCAACCTTGTCTGCTGCTGCAAAGCTTTCTTCTTTGCCCCTTTTCCTTTTCTCTGCCTTCTTTTCCATCCCCTGCCTTTCCAATGTTTTAAGAAGATAGAGGATTGATGGAGCCCCATGGATTTTCTCAATACATTGAGACGTTTGTTAAAATGGTTACAGAGGTTTCTGCTGAGTAGTTCTGGAAAGAGCTCACCTATTTATGGCTGACGTTGACTTTAAGTTTGTGTTTGTAGGTTGGTGGCTAAAGCAGTACAGTAGGAGATCTTGCCATCCAAGAATGAGTCCAATC